>NC_133657.1:121268249-121868249 GCF_009905375.1 Apium graveolens
ATAATCAACATAAAATAATTAGGAAGATATGAAAATTATCTTTATTTTATTTTGGACATAAAAATTAAAATACTCATTATATTATTTTTAAACATCCAAACACATTTAACACTTAACAAATAATTCACAAAATAAACACTGAACATTCATAATAATTATTAATTAGCAAAATAATTACACGATATATCCCAGATATTACTGTCTTCATCAGCATTTGTGAATGTCATAGTTTGCTTTGTAGTCAAAGTCAGTTCTTTTGAAATAATTTATCATTTCCCACTTTTCACTCTCCCTCCACCTTTTCTAGATTGACTAGTGGTTTTTAAAGTACCACTAGGTTCAACTATATCTCCACCTTTCTTCCCAAGTGCCTTTTTTCCTCCTTTACTCCTACCATATGGAACATCATCTTTATCACCAGCTTTTAGCTGGAGCTGCTTGCATTTAGATTTAGATATTATCCCCCCTTTTTGGCATCATCACCAAGCAGGAGGGAAATAATCAACTCCATATATTGTTGTACCTCATCCAATTTCCTAGACATCTTTGTTGAGTAGCTTCCAACTTAGCCTAATTTGATTCAATTTTATCTTATCTGGTAAGAATAGGCTTCAATTGCTTTTGCATCTAAAACTCGGATTTGAATTTAGCTTCAAAGAATGCATCCTTGAGTTGGTCTATTTGGGAGTTGTCTTTTCTCTGAGTAGAGTGAATGGACTTGACCATTAAAGCTGAAGCCTTAAGATGAGTGAAAATATCAGGTTTTGAAATTTATTTCTCAATTGTCTCCAAGTGTTGAAATACGTGAACAACAAAATAGGATAATTTGGATCCTTCAATTTAGAAATCCATTCCTCATCAAAAAACTTCTTTATGTTTAAAACATCAAATTCAGCTAACTTCGGCTTCTTGTATCTTTCTGACATGCCTTCAAGAAAGAAGATTTCATCAAGATCTTCATCGGGATCTAATTGCATATTAATGTTTGATACATCAATATCATCTCCATCACCAGCCTCACTTCCATGAACAGATTCATCATTAGCAACTGGTTCCTAGACTATTTGTGCTACTTCATCTTCAGCATTTGCATTTAAGATTGAGTCAGGAATTGGATTAGTATGTGATCCAGCTGCTTCAGAAACTTCCACAACATCAACATTTAGCTCTAAATTTTCAAGAATTGTAGCCATATGAGCTAGAGCATCAGTGTATAACTCTAGAATCTCAGTGCTAGTAGAGTGATGTGGTGATTCAGGAATTATGGCTTCATCATGAATGGACTATTCTGCAACTTGATCAACATCATGATAGGGAGTACAATAGTAGATGGAATAGAAATTTGAGTGGACTGCAAGAAAGTGCCAGTACTTAGACCTATAGGGAAATTATCAGCACTTGGTGCATCAAGTTTGACTGAGGGTCTACAAGTTGTGGTTCAGCAGCTGTTTCTTTAGGACTTTGAGCACCTATAAAATAAATCAAAGAACCACTTAAATCTCTATATTCTTTTAAATTAGTCTCACTACTTTTCACTCCACTCATCTCATGACTTTTAAGAATGAAAGTTTCCTCATCTACCTCTCCTTTTGCTAAATCCCGACACTCATCTACCTCTCCTTTTGCCAGTAATGATCTTGCCTTTTTTAATTCTGTTTTTCTCTAAATATTTTCTCTCATTCTCACATAAAAGGCTCATAAAATTTTGACCTACAGAAATAAGATGTGGCTGAGAAGAGATGTATGTGGTCACATGACTAGGGGTACCTTTTGTAAAGAACTAGACATGATCATACCACCAGGATTTATTGAACTAGTAAAAGCTGAAAAAACAGTATCGGTATTTAATTTAAATGTTGATAAGGAAGAGTCAGTGTTTATACCTTTTGTGATTGTAATATCAGCTTCTGAGAAAGGTAAGGCATCCAAAGGCGTGAAAGAACTTCAGTTGATTTTGGTGTAGGATGTATCCTTCCTTCAGTGTCCAATGCCAACATAACTGCATCAGGATTCAAGCCTGCACTACCACTTTGAGGTAGTGGTTCTTTTGTGGATGAAGATATAGGAGCTGCTAGATTACTTTGAAATCCAGGTTCTTGTGGACTCCCCACCTCAGAATCAGAATCTTACTCTTGTGCATGACCAAGGTGCAACCCAGCTATCTTCTTAGAAGTATGAGACTCAACAGTCTTGCAGAAAGCTTTAACCTTGGACACCTCATCTGTGATTTTGGATGTGGCTGCATCATGAAACTCTTGTATTGACTTAGTAGAAAGAGGTGCAATACTATAATATCTACTACACCACTTTGAGGTGTAGGTTCTTGTGGGACTGGATCAGTAGTAGCTGCTGCTGCATCAATTTAAGAAGCAGGTTATTGTGTGCTTGATCCATGAAACTTGCCTTGTTTTTGCAACCTCTTGTCTATCCTCTCAACTTGCTCATGAGTAAATTCCCTTACCCTTCTCTTTAGCTTCATTGGAGAATCAGTAAGTGTGACAGATGCATCAGTAATTGTGTCATCCTTATGACTCATTGGCTTAAGAGGTGAAGTGTATGAATCATGTCCCTCCTCAGCTATTTCTTGTTTCAGCTTCAGCTTTTATTGAGCAAGATAAGTTTTGACCAACTTCCTTTTCCTTGGTCTAGGGCTTGTAAAATCAGTATTTGCAGCATCAGTGTTTGTTGTGCCCTCTTCAGTTGGTAGTACAACTGGAACTTGAGTAGAATTATGATTTAATTTCTTGAACTTCGATGATAAGGTAGCATTGTCCTCATCATCACATTCTGACTCGGTTAGTACAAGCTTTCTCTTAACAATTTCTGAAGGTTTAGAAGGAAAAACTTGAACTTTGGATCCACCCTGTGCTATATCAGATTTTCCAGCAATGGCATTAGCACCAGCAATAGCATTGACACCAGTAATAACATTGGCACCACTGTATTGAACAGACTTTAAGACAACTCTCTAACTATAAGGCCTAGCAGACTAGACAATAATGTCCAATATGTTTTCTTGAGGAGCATCAGACTTTGCTAACTTATTTCTTTTTACTACAGATGCCTTTTAGGAGACACGTGAGGTGGATTGTGTTTGGGGAAGTGTTTGTGATGTAGAGCTTGGGTAAGCTACATGGGGTTCCCAATATTCATAGCACGTAGCCTAGCTCTTTGCACATTTCGTTATGCATAAGTCTCAGGAAAGCTTACAATTAGAAAGTCCATGGCTGAAAGTGGCAACCTGAGAGGTGCAAGAGCAACCTTTCCCTTATCTTTAGAGATCAAATCTGAGAAAGCCTTTTTTGTGAGCTTAAGCACTGATATGATTTGATTAGCAGGGATTGGGGTATTGGAGAAACAATGATTAAAAATAAGCTGACAAAATCTAGCATGATACACTATATTAGGATCAACTTTTAATCTATCTCCTATAAAACATAATACTACTCTACCAAAATTAAAGTGATAGCCATAAATTAAAGAGTACCCAATTTGTTGTGTTATGATATGAAGTGCATCAAAATTGGTGCAATTGTTATTGAAGGATTTGGTGATACAGCCGAAGTTGAAATTTCATTCCTTTCTGAGTCCATTCCACTTCAATTGCTCCATGTTCTTGAGCTCCTTGTCATACCCAATCTCAGTAAAGAACCTCCTCATCTCAGTATCACCAATAAAGGTGGTATTGGATGGATGAGAAGGTAGATGAAGAGTTTCTCTAACTGTTTGAGGAGTTATAACCTTTGTCTCCTTATTAAACTCAAAAGTGATGTTTGGAGTACCTGTTTCTACACCATCATCATACATCCCAGTCCTTCATAGAGCGAGAACTAGTCCTCAGACACAACTATAGGTTATGTAAGAGCATAATCTACCTTACTAGCACTTAATAAATCCTGAAAGATATGTTAATCAGGATTTATACCAGCGTGCTCCAGAATCTAGCATAATTGTTGGTTACAAACTTTGCACCATTGTGAGTGAAAGCAGTTGATGTAGCAGTCAAACACGTTTGAAAAAGCTTAAAACCTAATGAGATTATCAGAGTTTAACTTAGAGAGAAGAAGAAGTAAAAGAGTGATTAGAATTTGATAAAGTGATAATTGAAAATCAAAATTTGATTTTAACTCTATTACACATAGACGGTTCAACTTAGTGGGACATGTGGCAAGTTATTAGTGCATAGAAAAATAATCATGGAATAAACAATAGGTGAAATATGTTGGATTTTTAAACGCAGCGGGGGCATGGCAAAACACTTTTACACATATAAAATCCAAATAAAAGCATACAGATCAAGAATAAAAATTCGAGGGATCGAATCTAACCTTTAAATAATTCGGAGACAACGATCAGAGATCCCTAGCAGTTGCTCCTCATGTGTGAAGCACTCCACCGGTATCCACCAAGAAAACGATGTTAAGGAGGAGGAAGGAGGTGGAGAGAATTGGGTTTTCCAAACTTTTTGGGTTTTGGGGTTCTTGTGTTAGAATGAAAGTAGGGTCTATAATAGTGTATTTATAGGCAAAATTTTCAGCTGAAATTTTCCCATAAATATTATTATTATCCCATTTATTATTCTCATTAATAATTAAAACACCTTTTAATTATTAATCCTTTTTCTAAACACCTTAGAAATAATTCTCTCTCTTGATTTAATTTCCAAAAATTAAATCATTTAATTAATAATATTAAGAACTTTTCTTAATTAATTTATAATCAATTAAATCTCATTTAATCAATTATTAAATTTTCCAATTAATTATTTATTTCACAAATATATAATTATTAGCCATTATTAATTAATTCCTCCACCATTAAATCATTCTCTTTTTATGGTGTGACCTTGTAGGTTCAATATTAAGCCGGTAGTAGAAATAAATAATAAAAACTATTTTATCATTATTTATATAAATTCTCTAATTTATTAAATATGATTAATTAATTAATCACATTTATTCTACATCGTGAGGGATACTCCTCAGCATATCGCGACTATCCGGATAATATGAATTCACTGCTTAGAATACCAAGAACCTATTCAGTGAATAGTTACCGTACAATAAACTCCTTCTACCCTACAATGTCCCGATTAAATACAAGGCATGGATCTCGTGTCAAGCCTATCTAATTCAATCACTTGCTTACCATTTACTATGCGTAGTTCTATGCAAATTAGAAACTCCTTTCTAATTTCATTCACTCTGGCCAGAGATTCCTGAACTAGCATAAGTGGATCATCCTTGAACATTCGCTTCCTTCACTGGAAGGGGTAGATCCTTTATTGATCATACACTATCTTCGTGTACAAATCCTATACCCAGTAGAGCCCTAATAATTGTCCCTGGAGACTAAGAACTAAACCAAAGCATAGTTCAGTGTACACAAGATGACTATGATGACTTCAAGTCTAAGGATACTTGTACAACTATCACTATGTGAACAACTGCTGACACGTGAGTGAACTCCATCAGTTGTTCAGCTGTGCGAGTCATGTTCAGTGAACTTATTCTATAATAAGCACCTACATACTAGCTATAGTGTCACCACACAAATGTCTATGAGAACAGACATCCTTCATAATGAAGCAAGCATAGTATGTACCGATCTTTGCGGATTATTAATTACCAGTTAGTAATTCTATGACCAGGAACTATTTAAGTTTAGAGTTATCATCTTTTTAGGCCTCACTATTATGATCTCATCATAATCCATAAAAAGCTTTACTCTAAACTATGGTATATCTTATTTAAACACTTAAATAGATAAAGCCCGTAATAAAAACAAAACAAGTCTTTTATTAATATCAATGAAATCAAAACAGATTACATAAAAGTTATTCCTAAATCCTCATACATGATTGGACTTAGGACATATTCCTTTCAAAATAATATGTGCACAGTTACATAAGGTAATGTTGTGTAATACTCAATCGTTTTTCCTAAACACACGCCACCAACTATACACTTCAAATCATTTGCATAAAATTACCCACTAAACTTCATCTCGGTTAATTAATTAAAATAATATTTTAATTTTTTTTGAATAAATTCAAAAATCATCAATGTATAATAGTTAATCAGGATTTGACCATTATCAGTATCTAATTAACTACTGTCAAAGTAAATCATTAAACACATAAGTTTGACCAATATCAGTACTTATCTATACATTCAGATTTTATCATGCAACTACTACCAGAGTTTAAATATCAGGAATTAATACTCTATTCGAATTTTCTATTAATGATAACATGAATACATGGCATCAGTGTTTAATACAATTATAAGACTTTAAGAAATACGGATACACAAAGAAAGATACTAAACTCTGAACTCATTTTCCTATTACAGAACATAACTTATTCGTCAGTTTTTGAGAACTGTCCTGAGATCATTCCTAATTCATTCACCAATCTTGTAAATGTGGCTTCACAAAGTGGTTTGGTGAAGATATCTGTTAGTTGTTGATCTGTTGGAACAAAATGCAATTCCACTGTACATTCCATCACATGTTCCCTTATGAAATGGTAACTTGCTGATGTATTTTATCATAGAATGTTGTACTGGATTTTATGTCATTGCAATAGCACTTTGATTATCACAATATATAGGAATTTTAGAATATTATAACCCATATTCTAGTAACTGATTCTTCATCCATAGAATTTGAGTACAACAACTTCCTGCAACAATATACTCAATTTCTACAGTTAAAGTGGAAATTGACTTTTGTTTCTTGCTAAACCAAGAAACCAATCTACAACCTAGAAATTGGCAGCTTCTAGAGCTGTTTTTCCTGTCTATTTTGCATCCTGCAAAATCAGCATCTCAATAACCAATTAGCTTAAAATCTTAATCTCTGGGATTAAATAATCAAAGATTCATGGTACTTTTGAAATATTTAAAAATTATTTTCACAGCTAACTTATGTGGTTCCCTTGAATCAGCTTGGAACATTGCACACGGTTGGATCAGCTTGGAACTAGCAGTTAAATATAGGAGTGAGCCAATCATACCTCTGTAGTTAGTTATATCTATTGATGAACCAGTATTTAAATATAACTTGATTGTAATGGCCATGAGAGTTGTTATAGTTGAACTATCTTGCATTCCAAATATTTTAAGTACATTCATGGTATATTTTGCTTGATTGAAGAAGATCCCTTCTTCAGTCTGCTTGACTTGTATATCCAGAAAATAATTTAATTCTCCCATCATACTGATTTGATATCTAGGTTGCATTAGCTGTGCAAACCTCTCACAGAGTTTTTCATTAGTAGAACCAAAAATGATATCATCAATATATATCTATATTAATAACAAGTCCTTAACATGGTACTTACAAAATAGAGTGTTATAAATACTACCTCTTTTGAAACCACTTTCCAACATAAATTGAGCAAGTGTTTCATACCAGGCTCATGGAGCTTGCTTTAGTCCATAGAGGGCTTTATCTAATTTGTACACATGATTTGGATATTTTGGATCAATGAACTTTAGAGGCTGTTCAACATAAACTTACTCATCAAGTTCACCATTTAAAAAAGCATTCTTCACATCCATTTGGAACACCTTAAAATTTATGTGAGTAGCATAGGCTAGAAAGATTCTTGTTGCCTCAAGCCTTGCAACTGGAGCAAAAGTCTCATTATAATCAATGCTTTCTTGTTGTGAATAACCCTTTACAACCAGCCTTTATTTGTTCCTTGTAATAATGCCCTCACTGTCACTCTTATTCCTGAACACCCATTTTCTACCAACTACTGACCTATTATTTGATCCTGATACCAATGTCCAGACTTTATTCCTTTCATATTCATTGAGATCCTCTTACATTGATGTGATCCAATCAAAATCTTGAAGAGCTTCTTCCACTTTCTTAGGTTCATTTGAGATAGAAAAGAATGGTAGAGACATTCATTTTGAGTGGCTTTTCTGGTTTTTACACCACTATCAGGATTTCCAATAAATAAGTCAGGTGTGTGTGACTTAATCCATTTTTTTGCAGAAGGAAGTTGACTTCTTGAAGTAGAACCTCCCCTTGATCCATAAGGTCTCTAGTTTCACTTTGCCTTGTACCATCATTATTTCCTGAAGCTCCCCTGGAATCAGTGCTTCCAGTATTATCTGTATTTGCTTCATCAGTATCTGAAGAATCATAGTCTGATAGAGTATCTACTAATGTTTCTTGATTTGAAACATTTGTATTTGACTCTTGATGTGAATCATGTTGCTCCCCCTCAACATGTGCTTCAGTATTTGTAGTAGTGCCACTGACATGTGGCTCATCAGAGTTTAAAGTGACATCAAGATTTGTTGTATCATGGTTTGTCAGATCATCAGGATTTAACTGTTCAGTATATGGTACTTCATTTTCAAATCTCAACTCTTCATGGTCATTTAGATCTACCTAGACCTGTAATCTTCTTATCATCAAAAGATACATGAATAGATGCCCTGACCACTCTTGTTCTCAGATTATAAACTCTGAAAGCTTTTGTTGATAGTGGATATGCAACAAAAATGCCTTCATCGGCTTTTAGATCAAATTTAATAAGTTGTTCAAGATGAATTTTGAGAACAAAACATTTGCAGCCAAATATGTGAAAGTACTTCAAATTTGGCTTCTTTCCCTTCACCATCTCAAATGGTGTTTTTCCATGCTTATTTATCAATGTTGCACTTTATGTAAAGCAAGCAGTTTGCACAGCTCAACCCAGAAGTAGGTTGGCAATTTTGCTTCCTCAAGCATGGTCCTTGTAGCTTCTATGAGAATTCTCTTCTTTCTTTCAATAACTCCATTTTGCTATGGAGTTCCAGGAGCCGAAAATTCATGTTTGATCCCCTTGTACTTATAGAATTCTTCCATATTGTTGTTCTTGAATTCAGTTTCATTGTCACTTCTAATTTTCTTCACTTTGTGTGTTGATCATTTCTCCAGTTCCCTTACATGATCAAGAAGAATGGATGGAGTCTCATCCTTAGTGTGCATAAAATACCCCATATGTATCTTGTGTACTCATCAACAATCAAAAGTGCATACCTCTTCTTTGAAATAGACATTACATATACTGGACCAAAAAGATCAATATGAAATAAGTGAGATAGTTCAAGAATTGAGGATTCAGTTTTACTCTTGAAATATGATTTCCTTAATTTGGCTATTTGGCATGAGTCACATAAGCCATCAGGAGTTAATACTACATTGGAAAACCCAATCACAAGATCTTTCTTCACAAGTTCATTGATTTTGTTGAAATTGAGATGAGAAAGTCTTTTATGCCAGTTCCAGTTGTCTTCCACATATGCTCTACAAAGTAGACATATTTTAGAATAATCAGAATTTGTGAAGACCCTAGCTTCATATAATTTATCATGTCTGTAACCAGTCATTACAACCTTGCCATCTGATTTACTGACAATTTCACAATGTTCTTCATAAAAAGTCACTAGTAACCTCTGTCACAAATTTGACTCGCACTGATCATATTATGCTTGAGTCTTGCAACTAGAGCTACATCTTCAATGATGACATTTCCAAGTTTGATTTTGCCATATCTCAAAGTAATTACCAAGTTGCCATAAAATACTTGGGCTAACCTCCTTCTTAAACTCTGATAGCAGGGACTTATTTCCAGTCATGTGTCCTGAACATCTACTGTCAAAAACTAGAGAATTTTTCATGTTACCTTACAATCTAATAAACAATTAATTAGTGTTTGTAAGGAACCGGACATGCTTGGATCCTTTCGCCTTTTTAAGTTTGTTAACATTTATAGCAGAAGACTTTGTATCAGAGTCTATGCTAACATTCTTAATATTAAAGTTTACCCATGCAGAAATAACTTTTTCAAAAAGCAACAAGATGATTAGTACTACAACAGTTTAAACATGCCTTTCTAGGTGCATTTGGAATGATTTGTATTTTTTCTCTTTATTGACACCCACTTTTCTAATTCTGTACTTTCTTGGCAGTTTCTTCTTATTTTTTATTTTGACTTCCTTCAGCTTTTGCTTAAGCTGTTTCTGAGTCACTAAACCAGCATTTATTGACTTTGTGTGAAATTTTTCACACTTATCAGTTTTTAAGTTTGACTTAGGTGATGAGGTTGAAGCTACTTCATTTATTGATTTAACAACATCATCTGTAATGCCCTCCAAACCCGGGTCAGAAGTTTGGGGTCCACAACACACACACACACACACTATATTTAAACCTATTTATGAGTATAATAATGTTATATATAATGATCCTACTTACCATAATCCTAGGATCGACGTAGTGTAAAGTATGCCCACAAGCCACAACCTTATTTATATTACAGTCCTTCCAAATCCCAGTTTATTTATCTTACAACGAAAGTTTAAACTTTATTACGAACTATGAACACAAACTAAGTCGGACATCATCTGCTAGCTTTTCCCATCTTAACTTGGATACCTAGCTTGCACACTTATCTGGGGATCCTCGCTACCATCGATTTCCTTTTTTACTGGAAAGAACATAAACAGATTTGCAAGAGTGAGCTAACTAGCTCAGCCAGTCATAATGACAACACTGAGATTAATTAATGATCAATTAAAATAATATAAGGAATCAATATTACTGGTAAGTAGTGATTAGAATTAGATATTGACTTTTATTTTAAAAACCAAGGTTAGGCTGCTGATCAGTCACGCACTAATCCTGAGCAAGGCTCCCAGCTTTGCTCTATATACTGGATCCAAGGCACACATTGGCCTATTATGACCACGAATCTGGTCCAACCACGAATCTGGTCCATATTTAAAAACAATCCAATTCCAGAATAACACTAGGATAAATAATGCAAATCAATAAGTTGAATTATAAACAACATTCATCTCGAATCATAGGGTGATCCATAATTCCATGAAGGTACAACAGGGAATTCAAAAAGATTGGCTGTCAATCAAGGAAATAATAAGAAACCAGAAGACCCAGGGGTTCAAGAGTTACAAGAATTGGTCTTCTGGTATACAGGACAGAAGGGCTGATATATTAAGAAATTTTGTATCAAGAATCAGTATGTGGTAGATATGTACTTGTGGAGTAGTGTCGTATAGGTATGGTTCGTATTCAAGAATTCAACAATCAATGGTTTACAAGAAATCAGGCTTGTGGCTCACGATCAATAAGAATCAGGGTTTAGGGTTAAGTACTTCAAAGTAATTGCAATATAGAATATGAACTATTTGGAATAATTGCAACATAATGACGAGAGTTCAAAATATTGGTAATATAATCAAGAAGAATAGGAACACTTGCCTTATCAATTCGCCTTTACTTTACTAGCACTTGTTAATTGATTCCCACTCAGTAACTACCTACTTTCCCTTTCTACGTCTCGCATCCTCTGTTAAATATCACATGTACTTATAAATACTCTTTCTCATCTCGTTCTATACGTTACAAGCTTCTAACTACCCTCGTTTCACCCAAATCCGATGTACGGATTGAAAGTTATGAATAAAACAGTCAAATAATGCACGTATAGTCATATTATACAGCAACTAGATCACATATAACATTTAACACATAACACATAAGATATTCGGACATAATAATTATTCAAAGAAGTTTCGGGGTTAAAAATGATTTTCCAGGTAATTAATACGAATTTTTGAACATTTTTCGGAATTAAAGCGGGTCTCCGAATCAATTCATAATAAATAACAGGGTTCGAATACTCGAATCTGGCTTTAAAATAATTTTATAATAACTATTGAGCCTTGAAAATAATTTTAAATAATATTTTAAAACTCGAAACTATTTTTCGGAATTTTTAATTCAAAATATTAAATTAACTAAAATTAATTAATCATTAATTAAAATAATTAATTAAAATAATTAATTAAAATAATTAATCAATTAATCGATTAATTAAAATAATTAAAAATTAATTAAAATTAATTAATAAAATAAATCATATTTTTTGTGAATAAATAAATAATTAAAATAATTTTTGGAATTTAAAATAATTAAACAAACAATTTTTCTGATTTTTAAAATAATAAAAATATCATTTTTAAAATAAACTAAACAGCAATCTGGTTTTTGCAAGTTTTTAAACTAAAATACCAAATATGCAACTTATGCAAAAGTTTGGGGGTCAAACTGTAAATTTACAGTTGTCCGCCCCTCCCGTCACCGGAACCCATGGTCGCCGGCCACGAGCTTTTCCGGCAACCCGATACTGCCAGAATTATTTCAAAATGACAAGGGATAAATTACATCTTCCTAGGAATCAATCTGCAGGATCAATTCGGCTGAAAACTCAACGATTTGAACGGAATAAACGACTGAAATTTACGCGGCCGCTGGGCTTGGTTTCCGGCGAGGCTCGTTTAGTACAATCCAGGAATCATTTGATAGTTTCAAATACACCAATCGATTTGGTTTTAAACGATCTACAACAGATGTAATCAATTTTGACTAATAACCCTTAGTTAAAATGAAATAATAAAAGGGTTATATATATTTACGGAATATTGGTTCGTGTTGGATCGATAAATTAGTTGTTTAGCCGCTAAGTAACTGCAAAATGATCCGTTTTGATACCCGTATTGGATAATTATCCAAACCGGGCTTCTTATAAAACATTTTATACGAAAATAATGTAATATTATCCCGTCTTTTGAGAATACGGGTTTTGTTACTTTATCGAAATGATTATCCTATCGAAAATTGTACGCTGGGACGCGTACGAGTCAAACCGTAATCCAAATCGAAAAAGTCAAAACACGGAAAATGTCCGGAATTACCAAATTAGTTTAGGAAGGAGTTTTTCGAAGAGTTTCGGGTTGTAAAACGTAAAAATGGTTGAAGTTGGACGATTCCCGGTGATTATTCAGAAAATAATTATTAAATCTATAAATCATTATAAAATCATATACCGATCCAAAAATTACCAGAAAATATCACAATCATCTATATTTTATTCTAGACATAATAAAATTAACACACTCACATTTTATCACATATAAACATCCAAATATTATTATTAATCATCAGATAATTCATCAAAAATTCATATAATAATCATATAATAATCATTTATTGATAAAATAATTACACGCAATATTCGGATATTACATCCTTCCCCCTTAAAAGGATTCTATCCTCAGAATCTGCTAAGTAAACAACTGAGGGTACTTTTCTCGCATATCGCTATCTAATTCCCAGGTTGACTGTTCAACCTTTGGGTTCCTCCACAGTACTCTTACTAATTTACAACTTTATTTCTCAATATTTTTTCTCTCATTTCTAGAATCTCTATTGGATTCTCTACATATGATAAATCTTCCTGAACTTCCATCGCCTCATATTCAATTACATGCTTAGAATCTGGATTATATTTCTTAAGTATCGAGACGTGAAAAACATTATGAATGTGTTCCATGTGTGGGGTAATGCCAACTCGTATGCTACCTTGCTGACACGTTTCAAAGTTTCAAAAGGTCTAACGTATCTAGGACTTAGCTTTCCTTTCTTTCCGAATCTCGATAATCCTTTCCACGGTGACACCTTTACTAACACTATATCTCCTTCTTGTAATTCCATATCCTTCCTGGATTGGTCTTCATATTTCCTGTGACGATCTTGTGCTACAATTAGCCTTTTCTGGATGACTTTCACAACTTCTTTTGTATGTTGCACCAATCCGGGTCCAAGTATCTTACGTTCTCCAACTTTGTCCCAATATACTGGTGATCGACATTTACGTCCATAAAGAGCTTCATAGGGAGGCATTCGGATACTGGCATGATAACTGTTACTGTAAGCAAACTCTACTAAGGGCAAATGCTCGACCCAATTTCCTTTAAAATCAATGGCACAAACACGTAGCATGTCTTCAATTGTTTGGATTGTTCTTTCGCTTTGGCCGTCCATCTGCGGATGATAAGCCGTACTCATATTTAACTTAGTTCCCAAGCATTCTTGAAAACTTCTCCCAAATCTTGAATTGAATCGTGGATCTCGATCAGATACAATAGACATAGGGACTCCGTGACAAACTACTATTTCCTTCAAATACATGTGAACCAACTTATCCATTGAAAATCTTTCATTGATAGGTAAGAAATGCACTGACTTGGTTAGTCTGTCCACTATAACCCAATTAGCATCATGGTTTGCTTTCGTCCTTGGTAATCCAACTATAAAATCCATAACAATGTGCTCCCACTTCCATTCTAGGATCTCTAGTGGTTGCAATAATCCGCTGGGTCTCTGGTGCTCCGCCTTAACTCTCTGACACGTGTAACATTTGCTAACCCATTCCGCAATTTCTCTTTTCATGTCTGGCCACCGATAATTCTCTTTCAAATCTATGTACATCTTAGTACTTTCTGGATCAATGGAATACCTTGAGTTGTGAGCTTCTTGTAGAATTTCATTCTTCAATTCCGTTACTGGTGGAATCCAAATTTTGGAAGAAAATCTGAGAATACCTTGATCGTCATTCTGAGTGCATACCTCTTCTCCAACCAAACGATTAATATCTTGATCCATTATTTTCTCTTGGCATCTTCTTATCTTTTCTAACAATTCTGGCTGAAAAGTCATACTATACATCTTTGCTTCATTAGGCTTACAAATTCTGACTTCCAATTCCAATTTATGAAATTCCTTATATAATTTGTCAGGTACTGTTAACACGTTCAGTCTTTCTTTTCTGCTTAACGCATCTGCGACCATATTCGCATTTACTGGATGATAGTTAATTATGTAGTCATAGTCTTTGATCAGCTCCAACCATCTTCTCTGTCTCATGTTAAGTTCCTTTTGCGTGAATATGTACTTTAGACTTTTATGGTCCGTATAAATCTCGCATTTTTCTCCATATAGATAATGTCTCCAAATCTTCAAGGCGAATACTATTGCTGCTAGTTCCAAATCATGAGTAGGATACTTCTACTCATGAGGTTTCAGTTGTCTAAACGCATATGCAATGATTTTATCATGCTGTATCAAGACACAACCTAATCCTTTATGAGAAGCATCACTATAGATTACAAAATTTCCTTGATCATCTGGAAGTGGCAAAACAGGTGTCGTGATCAATCTCTTTTTTAATTCTTGAAAACTTTCTTCGCACTTCTCGTTCCATATAAACTTCTCGCTTTTTCTGGTAAGCTTTGTTAAAGGCGTCGCAATCTTTGAGAAATCTTGAACAAATCTTCGATAATATTCTGTTAATCCCAAAAACTTCTCACTTTTGTTAGTGTTTTTGGCCTTTCCCAATTCATGACGGCTTCAATCTTTGCTGGGTCCACTTTGATCCCTTCATTACTTACTACGTGTCCTAAGAATTGAACTTCTTGTAACCAAAATTCGCACTTTGAAAACTTGGCATACAACTTTTTCTTTCTTAAAATTTCCAAAGATATCCTTAGATGCTCTGCATGATCTTCTGTTGACTTTGAGTAGAACAAAATATCATCGATAAATACAATTACAAACTTATCCAGATATTCCTTTAAAATTCTGTTCATCAAGTCCATAAATGCAGCTGGGGCATTTGTTAATCCAAAAGACATCACTAAAAATTCATAATGACCATACCTTGTTCTGAAAGCTGTCTTTGGTATATCTTCAAGTTTAATCTTCAATTGGTAATATCCGGATCTTAAATCAATCTTAGAGAAATACTTGGCTCCCTTCAGCTGATCAAACAAATCATCGATTCGTGGTAATGGATACTTGTTTTTTATCGTAAGTTTGTTGAGTTCTCGATAGTCGATGCATAACCTCATGCTTCCGTCTTTCTTCTTAATAAATAGTACTGGTGCACCCCATGGGGATACACTGGGTCGAATCACTCCTTTCTTTAACAGCTCCTGCAATTGCTTTGCTAGTTCCTTCATTTCAATAGGTGCCATTCTGTACGGGGCTCTAGATACTGGTTCCGTTCCAGGTGCTAAGTCAATTGCAAACTCAATTTCTCTATCTGGAGGGAGTCCTGGTAATTCGTCTGGGAATACATCTGGAAATTTATTTACCACTGGAATGTCTTCCAGTTTTGCTGGCTCTTGACTTCTATCTATCACATACGCAATGAAGTGCTCGCATCCTTGTTGTAATAACTTCTTGAATTATCATCAAGAACTTCTTTGCTTGCTTCTGGCCTTTAAACGTCACCACTTTCTCGTCTAGCGCCTGCAGGATTACCTTCTTGTTACGATAGTCCATCTGAGAATCGTGCTTGATAGCCAGTCCATTCCTAAAATAACGTCAAATTCTCCTAACTTATACGGTATCAAGTCAGCATCGAACTTATTTCCATAAATCTCAATCTCATAACTCTTACACACTTGGTCAACCGGTACATGCTCCTGATTTGCTAATTCTACCGTCATAATCTCATTTAGCAATTCAATTGGACAATTCAGCTTATCAACAAAATCTTGAGAAATAAATGATCGAGTTGCTCCCGAATCTACTAGCACTTTAGCACATAAAGAATTCACAGTAAACGTACCTGCCACAACATCAGTGTCCATGATAGCATCTTTCACAGACATGTCATAAACTCTAGCTCTGGGTGATTCATTCACTGTTGAAGGGGCTCCCATGATTCACAGTGTATTATTGACCGGAACTGGTGTCTTGCAATCCCTAGCTATGTGCCCTGGCTTTCCGCACTTGAACATGTATACCCAATTACTGGAACTTTGCCTGCCTGATTCGTAGTAGGCTGATCCTTATTGACTGGCTCTCTAGCTGGCTGATTACGGCACTCCCTTGAATAGTGACCCTCTGGTTGCATCTGTAGCAGACCACATTCAACTTGTTGTAAACTCTACAATGCTTCTTCCTGCAGACTTGGCAATCTGGTATAGCTGGCCTCTGCTGGGTTGGCTGGTTCCCAGTGGCTGGACGGTTACCTTGTCCTCCGTTTCCTGGATTCTGCCTCTTAAAATTTCTTCCGGGCTAGAACTTGCCTTTCCTCTTATTGAAATTTGGAAATTTCCCTTCTTGTGACTGTCATTCACTTCCTTCAAACTTCCTTATCTTACTTTCCCTCTCCTTCTGAGACATTTCACTTTCTGTCTTCGTAATCATGGCTTTTGGCACAACTCCCGTATACGTGTCCAATTCAAATATGGCCACCTTCCCACGAATACATGGCTTGAGTCCTTGCCGGAACCTCTCGGCTTTCTTCCTATCACTATACATATATGATGGTACAAACCTTGACAACTCCTCAAACTTACTTTCATAATCTGCCACTAACATATTCCCCTACTTAAGCTCCAGAAATTTCAATTCTATTTGATCCTGAACAAACTGAGGGAAATACTTTTCCAAGAATAATTTCTTAAATCTCTCCCACTTAATATCATCTGTACCTTCCAATACTTTAACAGTTTCCCACCAGTAGGTGGCTTCATTCTTCAAGTAGTAACTTGCAAACTCATACTTCTGCTCCTCTCTCACCTTAACTATGGCAAATGCGTTCTCAATCTCCTTCAACCAGACTCTTGCTTCAATAGGATCTACAGAACCTATAAATTCTGGGGGATTCAGCGGTTGGAAATTCTTAAAGGTTACCTGAGGATTAGTCTGCCTCTGCTGTTGTTGAGTCAGGTGTGAAGAGATATGTCCTAAGTCCAATCATGTAGAGGATTTAGGAATAACTTTTATGTAATCTGTTTTGATTTCATCGATATTAATAAAAGGCTGTTTTGTTTTTATTGCGGGCTATAGCTATTTAAATGTTTAAATAAGATATATACCACAGTTTAGAGTAAAGCTTTTATGGATTGTGATGAGATCATAATAATGAGACCTAAAATATGATAACTCTAAACTTAAATAGTTCTCTGGTCGGAGGATTACTAACTGGTAATTATAATCCGCAAAGATCGGTACATACTATGCTTACTTCATTATGAAGGATGTCTATTCTCATAGACATTTATGTGGTGACACTATAGCTAGTATGTAGGTGCTTATTATAGAATAAGTTCACTGAACATGACTCACACAGCTGAACAACTGATGGAGTTCACTCACGTGTTAGCAGTTGTTCACATAGTGATAGTTGCACAAGTATCCTTAGACTTGAGATCATCATAGTCATCTTGTGTACACTGAACTATGCTTTGATTTAGTTCTTAGTCTCAAGGGACAATTATAGGGCTCTACCGGGTATAGGAATTTGTACACGAAGATAATATATGATCAATAAAGGATCTACCCCTTCCAGTGTAGGAAGAGAATGTTCAATGCTGATCCACTTATGTTAGTTCAGGAATCTCTGGCCAGAGTGAATGAAATTAGAAAGAAGTTTCTAATTTACATTAAATAAAACTAAGCATAGTGAATGGGAAAACAAGTGATTAAATAAGATAGGCTTGCCACCAGTTCCATGCCTTGTATTTAATCGTGACATTGCAGGGTAGAAGAAATTAATTGTACGTACTACTCACTGAATAGGTTCTTGGTATTCTAAGCAGTGAATTCGTATTATCCGGATAGTCGCGATATGTTGAGAAATATCCCTCACGATGTAGAATAAATATGATTAATTAATTAATCATATTTAATGAATTAGAGAATTTATATAAATAATAATAAAATAGTTTTATTATTATTTATTTCTACTACCGGCTTAATATTGAACCTACAGGGTCACACCATAAAAGAGAATGATTTAATGGTGGAGGAATTAATTAATAATGGCTGATAATTATTTATTTATGAAATAAATAATTAATTGGAAAATTTAATAATTGATTAAATGAGATTTAATTGATTATAAATTAATTAAGAAAAGGTTCTTAATATTATTATTTAAGAATTTAATTTTTGGAAATTAAATCAAGTGAGAGAATTATTTCTAAAGAGTTTAGAAAAAGGATTAATAATTAAAGGTGTTTTAGTTATTAGTGAGAATAATAAAGGGTTACTAATAATAATATTTTATGGAAAAATTTTTAGCTGAAAATTTTGCCTATAAATATACTATTCTAAACCCTAATTTTGCCTCAACCAAAAAGATTTACAAAACCCTAATTCTCTCCATCTCCTCCTCCTTCATTACATCGTTTTCTTGGTGGATACCGGTGGAGTGCTTCACACTAGAGGAGCAGCTGCTAAGGATCTCCGTTCATCGTTTTTGGATCACCATTAAAGACCTCCATCTTTTCATTAACGTAAAGCTTCTTAATGTAAACATACTGAACTACGAATTAAATATTATTTTTTGCATGGATCTTGCGGAGGGTTTCGTTTTTTTTTAGATTTAAATTTACGTTTTCGCTGCGTTTATGTGCTAAAAACCCTTCAATGGCATCAGAGCTACTTGCGAAAAGTTTTTAATTCGTTTATGTGTTTAACTGTTTTTGATATATGAGCATGTACGTGATTCGCCATGATTTGATGTAGATATAATATGCTTATATATGTATGGTTTTGAATATATGATATTCATGTGAGTTGTATAATCATAAGATGATTATGTAATCTATATATATACTGATATATACATGATTTATGTTTGTTCTAATTATGAGAATCATATTAGATACGGATTCTGAATTGGCTGCTGCAGATTTGCTGAAATCTGGGTCTAGTGTTCGAGTTATGCAAACGAATACCCTATTCCATAGGTAAACGAGCGTCTGAACAAAACTAATAGCTAAAGCTATCAACGACTCATCTATAAGGCGTTTGACGTCGTTTACTGCCCGTAAATAGTGATTCTTGTTTTTCTGATTTGATTCTGATTTTTCTGATTTTTGTCATATTTTCTTTTTATGATTAGATCATGGATAATATGATATTTTATGATTAGATCATGGATAATATGATATGTTAAGATCAGATTATGTGTTTTAACATGCTTTTATGTGTTGTATGAGCATGGTGGATGGTTATGGCCTTTCGACATTAGTGTAATGGTTTTGGTTTTGGTTTTAAATACGACTTGCATGTCGTCAATCTTTGTAATCATAAATCTCGAATATAACTCGAGTTATTCTTGTAAGTTCATTAGATTAGTTTTACTTTCAATAATGTAATGTAATTGAAGACTCAAGAAGGCTATCCAATGGAGGTGATACAAAGAAGAAGACGAGGCATACAAGAAGTCTAAACAAAGAAGAAGACTTATGTAATAAGTAGTTGTATTTATTTCCATCACCATATTAGATTGACCTTGATCTTTATCATGAGCTTGATAAAGATCACATAGGATGGGGTCATAACCAAACACATTTACTTTATTACACTTTACATTTACTTGTTTATTTAATTTTATATATGAGATATATGCCTGTGTTTATCATGCGATGATAGATTTAGGTGAACTTAAATCAATATAAGGCGTACTCTAGAAAATCTAGAATACGAATCGTTTCTTGCCTCAACAATAAATATTATGAATACGATCATGAGATTCTTGTGTTTATGATATATGCAATTGAATATGAATTTTCAATATTGAGAGAAAGGATGATTCTGTCAACAACAGATTTCTATCTGTAAAAAAGGGTTATTAAGTGACGCCTCTTGACAATGCTCCACCCGATCTGGGAATCATCTGATTATCGATTATTGATTTGAAATATTTAATTTAAAAGGAAGAATCTCTTTATAATATGATTATGATTGTAAGGTAATATAATCCCTCTAAAATTAAATAATATCAAGTAGTAATTGGCCAATGACACAACGGGCTTGTGTCGGTCAAAGCCTTCTAACATGGTAGAAATTAGTTCTTATTTTCGAATCATTGTCGTTTCGTGCTACAGCCGAGGGCTTTGATTTCGAAATAAGAAGTACTTGTCCATTATATAGAGATGTGTACATTGAATTAGAATCTAAAGGTCGGTACGTGCCACAGCCGTGGGCCGTTGGAGAATGATTCAATTGTACGAAATGTTGGGTTAGACTTGACTTAGAATATTGAGTTTGTCGTGCCACAACCGTGACTCAATTATTCAAGAGGCTAAAGTTATATTAGGGAATAACATAAGATGTAATTGACAAGAGTTGTCTATATGTTGAACATCACATGACGTTTCGTGCCACAGCCTAGGTAGTGTGATGGAATGCAGGATCCCTAGTTCCACTAGCATTATGAATGCTTAATTTTCACTTAGGGGGTTGAAAAAAATTAGATAAACTAGTGGGAGACACTTATGAATAAAGACCCGATTCATATAGTGTTTTGAAATAAATTGAATATTTGCTAAGTGTTGTTATGTGTTTATCATTTACAGATTTACTATATTCGTCATGTCTTCTGCAATATCACTCTGAAGCATACTAGATGCTCACAAGTTGACTGATCCTAATTTAGCTGTTTGTTTTCACTGTAATAAGTTGGGGTGATGGAAGAGGAATTGTAAGGTTTACCTTGTAGAATTGAAGAAGAAGAAGGGTAGTAAGACTACCATTTCTGATTCAGGCATGTTCATGATCGAAGTTAATATGTCACTAGGTCAAATTTCTACTTGGGTATTGGATACCGCCTGTGGTTCTCATATTTGCAATTCGTTCCAAGGACTAAAGGGAAGTAGGACTCTTGAAAAATGAGGTGATTCTACGTATGGGCAATGGAGCAAGGGTTGCGGCCATATCCGTAGGATCATTTAGTTTACATATGCCTACGGGCAAGACTATTATTTTGAATAATTGTTATTACGTTCCCTCTATTGTAAGGAATATTGTTTCTATTCCTATGTTGGATGTGGATGGTTTTTCATTTATTATTAAGAATAATGAATGTTTTATCCTTAGAGATAATGTTCCTTTTGGACGTGGCATTTTAAATAATGGTTTGTATGTATATGACGTAGAGCATGATTTACTTCAGATTGAACAAACTAATAAAAGAAAATGAGATGATGAAAATCTGACCTATTTATGGAACTGTAGACTAGGTCATATTAGTGAAAATAGACTGCGGACATTGCATAAGGAAGGGTTACTTGACCCTTTGATTTTGAATCATATCCTACATGCGGTCTTGTCTATTGGGTAAAATGACCAAATCTCCATTTAGTGGACATGGAGAGAGGGCTGCAGATTTGCTAGGATTGGTACACACAGATGTATGTGGACCAATGTCTACGCAAACCATGGGTGGATTTTCATACTTCATTACTTTCATAGATGATAGATCTAGATTCGGATATGTGTATTTAATGAAACACAAGTTTGAAGCCTTTGAAAAGTTCAAAGAATATAAATATGAAGTGGAGAAACAAACCAAACACCGTATTATAACTCTTCGATCAGATCGAGGTGGTGAATACTTGAATGGAGAGTTTCTAGATTATCTCAAAGAAAATGGTATAGTCTGCCAGTGGACTCCTCCATATACTCCACAGTTAAATGGGGTATCTGAAAGAAGAAATCAAACTTTGTTAGATATGGTTCGGTCCATGATGAGCTATGCGAATCTTCCAGTATTCCTATGGGGTTTTGCATTGGAAACCTCAACATATTTACTGAATAAGGTGCCTTCCAAATCTGTTCCTCAAACACCATATGAGATATGGAAAGAAAGGAAACCGAGTCTTAAACACGTTAAGATTTGGGGATGTCCAGCTTATGTCAAGAAAGTTGACCCAAATAAGCTGCAATCTCGATCCGTAAAATGTAATTTTGTGGGATATCCTAAAGAGACTTTGGGGTATTACTTTTACACCGATCATCGGGTGTTTGTCTCTAGACATGCTACCTTTTTGGAAAAGGAGTTTATCCTTGAAGGAAACAGTGGGAGCAAAATTGAACTTGATGAAGTTCAAGAAGCACAAACTACTACGGATCAAGCGGAAACACCTGTTCAGACTGAACAACCTTCTGTGGAACAGCCCATTCGTAGGACAGGGAGAGTATCTCGCCAACCTGAGAGGTATTATGGCCTTGTCATTGAGAATGACAATGAGTTGTCAATCATTGATGATGACAACCCTGTGACCTATAATGAGGCTATGAGTAGTGTTGACTTAGAGAAATGGCATAGTGCCATGAAATCCGAAATGGAATCTATGTATACCAACCAAGTATGGACTCTGGTTGAGGCGCCTGAAGGTGTTAAGCCTATTGGGTGCAAGTGGGTATACAAAAGAAAAATTGGAGTAGATGGCCAGGTGGAGACCTATAAGGCCAGGCTCGTGGCAAAAGGATTCAAACAAAGGCAAGGGATTGACTTTGATGAAACTTTTTCGCCTGTAGCCCTGTTAAAATCAATTCGGATTTTGCTTGCGATTGCTGCTTACTACGACTATGAGATCTGGCAAATGGACGTGAAAATGGCCTTCCTCAATGAGGAACTTGAGGAGGAAGTGTATATGATACAGCCAGAGGGTTTTCTTTCCAAGGGAAATAAACACCTAGTGTTTAAGCTGCTGCGAACCATATATGGTTTAAGGCAAGCTTCTCGTAGATGGAACATCCGTTTTGATGAGACAATCAAAGAGTTTGGTTTTATCAAAAATATAGATGAACCATGTGTCTATAAGAAGGTTAGTGGGAGCACGGTAACATTTCTTGTATTGTATGTGGATGACATACTTCTTATAGGAAATCATATACTGATGCTACAATCAGTCAAAGTATGGCTATCAAATAACTTCACCATGAAGGACTTGGGAGAAGCATCCTACATTCTCGGTATGAAGATCTATAGAGATAGATCTAGAAGAATGATAGGTCTTACCCAGGGTACATACATCCATAAAGTGCTTAAAAGGTTTAGCATGGAAAACTCCAAAAGAGGTCTCATACCGATGAGCCATGGAGTGTCCCTTTCCGAAAAAATGTCTCCTAAGACACCTGAGGAAAGAGAGCATATGAGTAAGATTCTTTATGCTTCAGCAATAGGACCTATCATGTGCACGATGTTGCGTACAAGGCCTTATGTTGCTTATTCAATTAGTGTGACGAGCAGATATCAGTCCAATCCAGGTGAAGACCACTGGAAAGTAGTGAAAAACATCCTTAAGTACTTGCGAAGGACTCATGACATTTTTCTTGTTTTTGGTGGTGAATCTGAGTTGAAAATAGAGGGTTATACTGACTCTAGTTTTCAATCAGATAGTGATAGCAAATCCATGTCAGGGTACGTGTTTACTCTGAATGGTGGTGCAATTCAGATTGTTGAAAGAGGAGATGTCAACGTCGAGAGAGTTGACACACATAACAACGTAGCAGACCCACTCACAAAGCCACTTTCTCAGAGTCACTTTGATCATCATAAAGACAAGATGGGTATTAGATACCAGAGTGATTGGCTTTAGTATAAGTGGGAGATTGAAAGAGATATGTCCTAATTCCGATCATGTATGAGGATTTAGGAATAACTTTTATGTAATCTGTTTTGATTTCATTGATATTAATAAAAGGCTTGTTTTATTTTTATTACGGGCTATATCTATTTAAATGTTTAAATAAGATATACCACAGTTTAGAGTAAAGCTTTTTATGGATTGTGATGAGATCATAATAATGAGACCTAAAAGATGAAAACTCTAAACTTAAATAGTTCCTGATTGTAGGATTATTAACTGGTAATTAATAATCCGCAAAGATCGGTACATACTATGCTTGCTTCATTACGAAGGATGTCTGTTCTCATAGACATTTGTGTGGTGATACTATAGCTAGTATGTAGATGCTTATTATAGAATAAGTTCACTGAACATGACTCACACAGCTGAACAACTGATGGAGTTCACTCACGTGTCAGCAGTTGTTCACATGGTGATAGTTGTACAAGTATCCTTAGACTTGAGATCATCATAGTCATCTTGTGTACACTGAACTATGCTTTGGTTTAGTTCTTAGTCTCAAGGGACAATTATAAGGGCTCTACTGGGTATAGGAATTTGTACACGAAGATAGTGTATGATCAATAAAGGATCTATCCCTTCCAGTGTAGGAAGAGAATGTTCAATGCTGATCCACTTATGTTAGTTCAGGAATCTCTGGCCAGAGTGAATGAAATTAGAAAAGAGTTTCTAATTTACATTAAATAGAACTAAGCATAGTGAATGGGAAAGCAAATGATTAAATAAGATAGGCTTGACACAAGTTTCATGCCTTGTATTTAATCGTGATATTGCAGGGTAGAAGGAATTAATTGTACGGTAACTACTCACTAAATAGGTTCTTGGTATTCTAAGCAGTGAATTCGTATTATCCGGATAGTCGCGATATGCTGAGAAGTATCCCTCACGATGTAGAATAAATATGATTAATTAATTAATCATATTTAATGAATTAGAGAATTTATATAAATAATGATAAAATAGTTTTATTATTATTTATTTCTACTACCGTCTTAATATTGAACCTACAAGGTCACACCATAAAAGAGAATGATTTAATGATGGAGGAATTAATTAATAATGGCTGATAATTATTTATTTATGAAATAAATAATTAATTGACAAATTTAATAATTGATTAAATGAGATTTAATTGATTATAAATTAATTAAGAAAAGGTTCTTAATATTATTAATTAAGAATTTAATTTTTGGAAATTAAATCAAGTGAGAGAATTATTTCTAAAGAGTTTAGAAAAAGGATTAATAATTAAAAGGTGTTTTAATTATTAGTGAGAATAATAAAGAGTTAATAATAATAATATTTTATGGGAAAAATTTTAGCTGAAAATTTTGCCTATAAATATACTATTATAAACCCTAATTTTGCCTCAACCAAAAAGATTTACAAAACCCTGATTCTCTCCATCTCCTCCTCCTTCATTACATCCTTTTCTTGGTGCATACCGGTGGAGTGCTTCACACTTGAGGAACAGCTGTTAAGGATCTCCGTTCATCGTTTTTTGATCGCCATTAAAGACCTCCATTTTTCCATTAACGTAAAGCTTCTTAAGGTAAACATATTGAACTACAAATTAAATATTATTTTTCGCATGAATCCTGCGGAGGGTTTTGGTTTTTTTTTAAGATTTAAATTTACGTTTTCGCTGCGTTTATGTGCTAAAACCCCTTCAATGGCATCAGAGCTACTTGCGAAAAGTTTTTAATTCGTTTATGTGTTTAACTGTTTTCGATATATGAGCATGTACGTGATTCACCATGATTTGATGTTGATATAATATGCTTATATATGTATGGTTTTGAATATATGATATTCATGTGAGTTGTATAATCATGAGATGATTATGTAATCTCCATATATACTGATATATACATGATTTATGTTTGTTCTAATTATGAGAATCATATTAGATACGGATTCTGAATTGGCTGTTGTAGATTTGCTGAAATCTGGGTCTGGTGTCCGAGTTACGCAAACGAATACCCTATTCCATAGGTAAACGAG
This sequence comes from Apium graveolens, assembly GCF_009905375.1. NCBI lineage: Eukaryota > Viridiplantae > Streptophyta > Magnoliopsida > Apiales > Apiaceae > Apium > Apium graveolens. Next base: position 121,294,586 of record NC_133657.1, read on the forward strand.
CGTCTGAACAAAAAAGCTATCAACGACTCGTCTATAAGGCGTTTGACGTCGTTTACTGCCCGTAAACAGTGATTCTTGTTTTTCTGATTTGATTCTGATTTTTCTCATATTTTCTTTTTATGATTAGATCATGGATAATATGATATGTTAAGATCAGATTATGTGTTTCAACATGCTTTTATGTGTTGTATGAGCATGGTGGATGGTTATGGCCTTTCGACCTTAGTGTAATGGTTTTGCTTTTGGTTTTAAATACGACTTCCATGTCGTCAATCTTTGTAATCATAAATCTCGAATGTAACTTGAGTTATTCTTGTAAGTTCATTAGATTAGTTTTACTTTCAATAATGTAATATAATTGAAGACTCAAGAAGGCTATCCAATGGAGGTGATACAAAGAAGAAGACGAGGCATACAAGAAGTCTAAACAAAGAAGAAGACTTATGTAATAAGTAGTTGTATTTATTTCCATCACCATATTAGATTGACCTTTATCTTTATCATGAGCTTGATAAAGATCACATAGGATGGGGCCATAACCAAACACATTTAATTTATTACACTTTACATTTACTTGTTTTTTTAATTTTATATATGAGATATATGCCTATGCTTACCATGCGATGATAGATTTAGATGAACTTAAATCAATATAAGGCGTGCTCTAGAAAATCTAGAATATGAATCGTTTCTTGCCTTAACAATAAATATTATGAATACGATCATGAGATTCTTGTGTTTATGAAACATGTAATTGAATATGAATTTTCAATATTGAGAGAAAGGATGATTCTGTCAACAACAGATTTCTATCTGTAAGAAAGGGTTATTAAGTGACGCCTCTTGACAATGCTCCACCCGATCTGGGAATTATCTGATTATCGATTATTGATTTAAAATATTTAATTTAAAAGGAAGAATCTCTTTATAATATGATTATGATTGTAACGTAATATAATCCCTCTAAAATTAAATAATATCAAGTAGTAATTGGCCAATGACACAACGGGCTTGTGTCGGTCAAAGCCTTCCAACATGATAGAAATTAGTTCTTATTTTTGAATCATTGTCGTTTCGTGCTACAGCCGAGGGATTTGATTTCGAAACAAGAAATACTTGTCTATTACATAGAGATGTGTACATTGAATTAGAATCTAAATGTCGGTACGTGCCACAGCCGTGGGCCGTTAGAGACTGATTCAATTGTACGAGATGTTGGGTTAGACTTGACTTAGAATATTGAGTTTGTCATGCCACAGCCGTGACTCAATTATTTAAGAGGCTAAAGTTATATTAGGGAATAACATAAGATGTAATTGACAAGAGTTGTCTGCCTATTGAACATCACATGACGTTTCGTGCCACAGCCGAGGTTGTGTGATGAAATGTAGGATCCCTATTCCTACTAGCATTATGAATGCTTAATTTTCACTTAGGGGGTTGAAAAAAATTAGATAAACTAGTGGGAGACACTTATGAATAAAGTCCCGATTCATATAGTGTTTTGAAATGAAATTGAATATTTGCTAAGTGTTGTTATGTGTTTATCATTTACAGATTTACTATATTCGTCATGTCTTCTACACTATCACTCCGAAGCATACTAGATGCTCACAAGTTGACTGGTCCTAATTTAGCTGTTTGTTTTCACTGTAACAAGTTGGGGCACTAGAAGAGGAACTACAAGGTTTACCTTGCAGAATTAAAGAAGAAGAAGGGTAGTAAGACTACTGCTTCTGATTCAGGCATGTTCATGATCGAAGTTAATATGTCACTAGGTCAAATTTTTACTTGGGTATTAGATACCGCCTGTGGTTCTCATATTTGCAATTCGTTGCAAGGACTAAAGGGAAGTAGGAGTCATGAAATAGATGAGGTGATTCTACGTATGGGCAATGGAGCAAGGGTTGCGGCCATATCTGTAGGATCATTTAGTTTACATATGCCTACGGGCAAGACTATTATTTTGAATAATTGTTATTACGTTCCCTCTATTGTGAGGAATATTGTTTCTTTTACTATGTTGGATGTGGATGGTTTTTCATTTATTATTAAGAATAATGAATGTTCTATCCTTAGAGATAATGTTCCTTTTGGACGTGGCATTTTAAATAATGGTCTGTATGTATGTGACGTAGAGCATGATTTACTTCAGATTGAACAAACTAATAAAAGAAAACGAGATGATGAAAATCTGACCTATTTATGGCACTATAGGCTAGGTCATATTAGTGAAAATAGATTGCGGACATTGCATAAGGAAGGGTTACTTGACCCCTTTGATTTTGAATCATATCCTACATGCGAGTCTTGTTTATTGGGTAAAATGACCAAATCTCCATTTAGTGGACATGGAGAGAGGGCTGCAGATTTGCTAGGATTGGTACAAACAGATGTATGTGGACCAATGTCTACGCAAGCCATGGGTGGATTTTCGTACTTCATTACTTTCATAGATGATAGATCTAGATTCGGATATGTGTATTTGATGAAACACAAGTCTGAAGCCTTTGAAAAGTTCAGAGAATATAAACATGAAGTGGAGAAACAAACCAAACACAGTATTGTAACTCTTTGATCAGATCGAGGTGGTGAATATTTACTGAATAAGGTGCCTTCCAAATCTGTTCCTCAAACACCATATGAGATATGGAAAGAAAGGAAACCGAGTCTTAAACACGTTAAGATTTGGGGATGTCCAGCTTATTTCAAGAAAGTTGACCCAGATAAGTTGGAATCTCGATCCGTAAAATGTAATTTTATGGGATATCCTAAAGAGACTTTGGGGTATTACTTTTACACCGATCATCGGGTGTTTGTCTCCAGACATGCTACCTTCTTGGAAAAGGAGTTTATCCTTGAAGGAAACAGTGGGAGCAAAATTGAACTTGATGAAGTTCAAGAAGCACAAACTACTACGGATCAAGCGGAAACACCTGTTCAGACTGAACAACCTTCTGTGGAACAGCCCATTCGTAGGACAGGGAGAGTGTCTCGCCAACCTGAGAGGTATTATGACCTTGTCATTGAGAATGACAATGAGTTGTCAGTCATTAATGATGAAAACCCTGTGACCTATAATGAGGCTATGAGTAATGTTGACTCAGAGAAATGGCATAGTGCCATGAAATCCGAAATGGAATCTATGTATACCAACCAAGTATGGACTCTGGTTGAGGCGCCTAAAGGTATTAAGCCTATTGGGTGCAAGTGGGTATACAAAAGAAAGATTGGAGCAGATGGCCAGGTGGAGACCTATAAGGCTAGGCTCGTGGCAAAAGGATTCAAACAAAGGCAAGGGATTGACTTTGATGAAACTTTTTCGCCTGTAGCCCTGTTAAAATCAATTCAATTTTGCTTGCGATTGCTGCTTACTACGACTATGAGATCTGGCAAATGGACGTGAAAACGGCCTTCCTCAATGGGGAACTTGAGGAGGAAGTGTATATGACATAGCGAGAGGGTTTTCTTTCCAAGGGAAATGAACACCTAGTGTGTAAGCTGCTGTGAACCATATATGGTTTAAGGCAGGCTTCTCATAGATGGAACATCCGTTTTGATGAGATAATCAACGAGTTTGGTTTTATCAAAAACATAGATGAACCATGTGTCTACAAGAAGGTTAGTGGGAGCGCGGTAACATTTCTTGTATTGTATGTGGATGACATACTTCTTATAGGAAATCATATACCGATGCTACAATCAGTCAAAGTATGGCTATAAAAGAACTTCACCATGAAGGACTTGGGAGAAGCATCCTACATTCTAGGTATGAAGATCTATAGAGATAGATCTAGAAGAATGATAGGTCTTACCCAGGGTACATACATCCAGAAAGTGCTTAAAAGGTTTAGCATGGAAAATCCAAAAGAGGTCTCATACCGATGAGCCATTGAGTGTCCCTTTCCGAAAAAATGTCTCCTAAGACACCTGAGGAAAGAGAGCGTATGTAATATCCGGGATATATCGTGTAATTATTTTTGCTATTATATAATTATTATGTGCGTTCAGTATCTATTCTGTGAGCTAATTGTTAAGTGTTATCTGTACTTGAATATTCAAAAATAATATTAATTGAGTATTTTAATTTTTATATGTCCAAAATAAAATATCGATAATTGTCATATCTTCCTAATTATTTTTATGTTGGTTTATGGATTTGTAAGAATCATATGAAATTTCTTAAATCTATTTCGGGGTAATTAAAATCTATTTTATAAAAACGGGAACCAACCGACGTCAACCGTTGTTACGTTTTTGGAACCCGAAACTCTTTCGAGAACTCCTTCCTAACCCAATTGTAATATTCCGAGCATATTCCATGTTTCGACTTTTTCGATCCGGCATACGGTTTGTCCTGCGCGGGTCCCGGCGCAACATTTTCGATACAATATTCGTTCCGGTAAATCAATAAAACCCGTATTTTCGATAAACGGGAGCTTTTTATTAAACTATCACAATTATCACTTCGTAATATGTGTAACCAGGTGCTGAGACCAAGACCGCAGTACAAATTGTACTGATTTGGATAATTATCCCGAAAACCGATACCGTTTGGATCAGTTTTTACAAATAAACGTACCGTTTTATATCTGGAATGATCCAACGGGATCCTAATTTTCCGTAATTATAAATAGCCTTTTACCGTATTTTATTTCGTATCAAAATCATTTGCAGATAGATAATTATATAATTTTCAGAGAAAAAACCCTAATTTCCTAAAACTGTTCTAAGAATCAAACAAGCATTTGGAGGTGTTATTGAATTCGGTTTGGAAAGCTCGAGTAACCAATCTGAAGGTCTTGAAGAGCTCTACCAGATTCTGTAATCCATACACCTGCAGAAATCAAGGTTATTTTTCTAAAAATTTATTTATTTTCGAATTTATTTTATTAAAAATATGAATTTTTGTTCGGATGATTGTTTGTATGATTTGATGATTGCATGTTGTTGAGCTTGTTTTCCTGATGATTTTCATATGTCATACGTCTGATTTGGAGTTCAATAACATGTTCAAATTTGAGTTTGATTTTCGAATTTTAAAATTAGGGTTTATAACCCGTATGAATGTTCTTAATTGAAATTTGGGGGTTTCTTATTCTGTGATAGATTGATGTTGTGTTATAGTGGGTTGTGTTCTCTGTGAAATTTGCAATCTAGTCGTATAAGTTTCATGAACCAACGAGGTTTGTAGAGAAGGGAGTTGTGTTTTGAAGTTTTCTGATGTTCGCCGGAAACTGGAAAATTTCACGGCCAAATTCCGGCCAACTCAAGGATTGTTAGGACGAATTGATTGCATGGTTGTGTTCCTGGTAACCTGTAGATGTGATCTGGAGGTGTTGGTGGGGTGAGGACGCCGGGAACGTGTTCTCCGGCCATCCCCGACTTTTTCCGGCGACTAGACTGCAAAATTGCAGTTTGGTCCCTGCAATTTTGAAAACGATGCAGTTTGGTCCCTATAGTTTCCAGACTTTGCAAAAATTGGATTTCTGTTTTAAAAATATTTAAAAATCATATTTCCTATTTATTTTTATTATAAAAATTCATTTTTAATTTCTGAAAATTCTAAAAATTATTATTTTAATTCTGAAAATTATTTTTAATTCACAAATAAATCTAAATTAATTAGTTAATTAATTCCAGTTAATTTCTAATTGATTAATTGGTCAATTAATTCAAAAATTAATTGATTAATTGATTTAATTAATTATTAATTGATTTTAATTAATTATTTAATTAGATTTAATTATTTAAAAATAATTTAAAAATTCTGAAAAATAGTTTCGAGCTTTAAAATATTATTCTAAATTATTTCCAAGGCTCGATAATTATTCTAAAATTATTTCGGAGCCAGAATTGGCCAACCGAACCCTGTTTATTAACCCGAAATTGATCCAACGACCCGTTTTAATTCCGAAAAATGTTTTAAAAATCATTTTAAATACCAGAAAGCCTATTTATGACCCGAGACTTCTTTATAAATAATATATCATTGATTACGTGATGTATTATGTGCTATATGTGACTAGTTAATTGACTATCGGTCTATATATTCGGTGTTTACTTGATTATCGCATAACTTTCAATCCGTTAATCGGATTTGGTTAAAACGAAGGGTAGATAGAAGTGTGTGTTGAATAGAATTCCATGAGTAAATTATTGATAGATGCTTATGATATGTGAGCAGAAGAGGCAAGACGTAGGAAAGGGAAACAGATAGTTGAGGATTAAGACGCTTGTGATTGGAAGCGAGTGCAGTGTAGTAAGCTAATATCAGGCAAGTGTTCTGAACTTTCTCGAGATATTGTAGTATTTGATAGTCAGATTGATACTGCAAGTGCTTTGAAGCACTGAAACCTAAACTCTGATTCCAGTTATTATTCTTGAGCCATAAACCTTATTCTTTCTAGACCATTGATTGTTGTATACCTAAACACAAATCTCAAGTATACGATATTACTCCACAAATACATGTAAACAAAATCCCAAACACTGAACTGAATTACTTGTACATTCAATCATTGTATCCTATGCTTTGAAAGCCCAAATCTTTAAAACCCTGAAATGTTGATTCCTTTGTTATCCAATTCTTTCATTACCCAGCATCCAAGCTTTTAAATTACCTTATTGATCCTTACAAGGATTGCAACCCTTTCATTGTTAAACATTTATTGTTGTTAATGATTTCGGTTATTGTTTATTATTGCATATTCTGTTATTATGTTAGAATTGGATTGTTTTTATAAAATTATGGACCAGATTCGTGGTCAGACCATATAATGGTCAAGTTAGGCCAATGTGTGCCTTGGATCCAGTAGTTAGAGCAATGCTGTGTGCCTTGCTCGGGGTTAGTGCGTGACTGATCAGTAGCCTAACCTTGGTTTTTAAATTAAAAGTATAATATCCAATTCTAAATCATAATCCATTGTTCACTTGATATCATAATCATATTCACCTGATGATCATTATTCTCAGTTTTGTCATTGTGACTTGCTGAGCTAGTTAGCTCAATTGTGCGATGTTGTTTATATTCTTTCCAGTTAAAAAGGAACCAGTTGGTAGCGAGGATCCCCAGTCCAGCGTGAGAGCTAGGGGTTCAGGTTGAGAAAGCTGAGCTAGTAGGCTTCTTTTGGGATAATTTAAGTTTGTAAAAGTTTGTAATAATGTTTAATACTCAGTTTGAGTTTGAAATAGTTGGGATTTGAACGGTTTGTAATATATTAGTTTGTTTGGCTTGTGTGCATACTTTAACTGTTGCGGTCTGTGGTGGTTGGTAAGTAGGGTCACTGCATATATTATTATTATCTTTATTATTGTTATAAGCTGGTTATAATTAAGGTGTGTGTGTGGACCCCAAACTTCTGACCCGGGTTTGGAGGGCGCCACAGATTTGGTATCAGAGCTACAGGTTATAAGTCACTGACACAAGCCTAGGTTGACGGGAATGGGTAGAGGGATAGGATTAGAAGTAAGGTATAGGATGATAGAACGTCGAGAGGTTGAGTGTTATGGTATAACCGGTATTAGTATAGTTTGCGTCGTGGTACAAGATTCTTATATTACGATATGATTTCAGATAGCAGAGATGGCTGACTCTTTTATTCCCGTATCAGCTGATCACTCAGAGCCTTCAGTTGGAGCACCAGCATCGGATCCACGTCCTGTTATTCCACCAGCATTGGCTATTCTACCTCCATCGGTGTTGCAGCCCGTACCATTGCAGGCTATTCCACCTCCAGGCATGAGGCCACCTGTTAGAGGACCCCCACCAGCTGATTCAGATTCCACTGGGCATTCAGTAGCGAGTGCCCCATTCCAGTCTACATTGCCCCCAGTTCCTTATTACCGGTATGAGTCTCTTCTATTGGAGCGTGATTCCTTGTTGACTCAGATTAGAGAGTTACAGCATATCATCAGGACTACAGATATTGATCGTGGTGTGAGGGAGCTTCGAGAGGAGATTCATGTGACACGGAGGGTTCTTGAGGCTAGGCTATATGGAGCTACACTACCTAGCAGAGGCCCTGATGCACTGCTGGGCTGGGCTACTGAGGTGATAGAGGACTTTGAGAGGCTGGCAGGACCAGAGTTTCCTTGGAACTGAGTTAGAGATTCTGAGATGGAGATGCTGAGCAGTGTTGTTATGGTTATGTAGTATGAACAGTAGTATGTAGTGTGTATCAGTAGACTTTTGAGTTGTCTTTATAGACTAGCGATGTTGACTAGTGAGTAGGTTATTGTACCCTTTTTGCTTTTACTTTCGAAGCGTTTTTACGCTTGTACTACCTAAAACTTTTGATCTATATATCAGTACCTTTTTTCCTTTCCAACACTATCATTTACTTTATTGCACCTGTTTTACCTTACCTTATTTATTGCACCAGTATACCCTGTGATACCATGTACCCTGTTTTCCATAACTGTTTATATTCTGTAAAGAAGCATGCAATTTACTTAGTTACAACTGTTTTCAAAAAGAGATATTCCTATTTTACAAAACTTTTCTTTTATACAAAGATTTGATTCAAAAGCTAAATAAATTGATTGATTCTTTACAGAAAATGCCTCCCAGAAGAAATACCCACACCAACACCCAGAATGAAGAAACCAACAATAACAACAATACCAACCAAGATGATACAAACCAGAATGTGAACCCAGGACCCATGGACCCAGGAATAGCCCAGATTCTTCAAATCCTGGCCCAACAAACAGTTCACCTGGCACAACAACAGCAGAGACAGACCAATCCCCAGGTAACTTTCAAAACTTTTCAGGCAATAAACCCACCAGAATTCAAGGGTTCCTTAGAGCCAATTGAAGCAAATGTGTGGTTAAAGGAAATAGAGAAGGCATTTGCCTTGGTAAAAGTGAAAGAAGAGCAGAAGGTTGAATTTGCAAGTTACTATCTGAAGAATGAGGCCACCTATTGGTGGGAGATGGTGAAGATACTGGAAAGCACAGATGTTATTACTTGGGAAAGGTTTAAGGAATTGTTTTAAAAAAGTATTTTCCTCAGTTTGTTCAGGATCAAATGGAGTTGAAGTTTTTAGAATTAAAGCAAGGGAATATGTCGGTAACTGATTATGAGGGGAAGTTTGAGGAATTGTCAAGGTATGTGCCGTCGTATGTTGATACTGATAGAAAGAAAGCTAAGAGATTCCAGCAAGGCTTGAAGCCATGGATCAGAGGGAAGGTAGCTATTTTTGAATTGGATACCTATGCCGGGGTTGTACAGAAAGCTATGATCGCAGAGACAGAGAGTGACATGTTCCAGAAAGAAAAGGAAAGCAAGAAAAGGAAAGTTGAGGGAAGTGAGGGTCAGTCACAAACAGAGAAGTTTCCAAATTTTAAGAAGGGCAAGTTTCAGCCAGGGAGAAAATTTAATTTCAGGAGACAAAATGCAGGAGACGGAGGCCAGGGCAATCGTCCAGCTAATGTGAATCAGCCGAATCAGTTAAGATTAACTTTTCCAGATTGTCAAGTATGTGGAAAGAAGCATGGAGGAGTTTGTAACAAGTTGAATATGGTATGTTTTAAATGCAGCCAGAAAGGGCACTACTCGAGGGAGTGCCGAAATCAGCCAGCAAGAGAGCCAGCAAATAAGGATCAGCCTATCTGGAATCCACCAGTGAAGGTTCCAGTCATTGGATTCACATGCTTTAAATGTGGGAAGTGATAAGTGGCATTTTATACCACTTAGAACGTCTTAAAATGGCTTAAATTGGTGTCTTAAAATCAAGTATTTTGTGTATTTGATGCGTTTTTTTAGTGTTTATGCATTTCAGGGTATTAGTTGCATTTCGGAGGAGGAATCATCAAGAATAAGCCTTGGCATGTGTTCACCATTGCGAGAGGAAAAGAACGGGCAGATTACGGGGAAGAAACGGAGCAAACCTGGATTTTTTCCAGTAGGGTCCTGCGCGCCCGCGCAGCAATGCTGAGCGGCCGCGCAGCAGCCTTGCGCGCCCGCGCAGAAATGCTGAGCGGCCGCGCAGGGTCGGGGAAAAAGCTGAATTATTTTAGACTTCTACTTCTGTTTGGCTTCCAACTTCTATGTAATCTGAGTTTTATGGGACTATTATATAAGTAGATTTGAGACGTTTTCATAGAGAATATGAAGGAGATTATGTTTTAGATTGTGTTTTGTGTAAGAAGCGAAGGAGATAAGGAAGAAGACCGATTTAGCACACCGCAACGAAGAGGAAGCATATATTCTTGTGATTCTTGTTTCGTTGTAACGTTGGATGCTAGTTTTCTTGTTTTGACTTATTTACTCTTGTGACGTACTCTGTTTTAATATAATTAGTTTAGTTATTATTTTTTTGTGTTGTTTATCATGATTTTATATGAACCCATGATGGCGATAAGTTCTATTATGGGCTAATCGTGATCATGGGGTTGCAACGGATTTATTATGAAATTCTTTAGTTAATTGTTTAATACTTTAGTGTGTGATGATTGCATGATATCTAGTATTGGTTGTGCGTATTCGTCTTATGTGCGTCACGAACATATAAGATAGGGTGTTAATCTCTTGTGAAGCGACGGTGGATCTTGAGATTTAGAACTTGCCATGCTAGCATAGGTTCATGTACGTTGTGCATGATTAGTGGGTAACTCTAACAGTTTTATTTGCCCTATGTAATCAAAAGGAATAACTTGTGCTTAAATCGTTGTGTTGTCAATTTCTGTAGACATATAGGAACTCAACATAATTGATGACTATTCAACTTCTATCTTAATTGTGGATGTTTGGTAGAATGGTATTAGTACAATGAAATTTGGCTTTTATCAGTTCCGTGTTATTCGATTAATATCATCACTGTCACATGCTAAAGGTAATAATAATGGCTATAGAAGGAAGTAATAATGAAGTTGTGATCTCATGAGTGTTTTATTATTGATAAATTGAAGTGTTAGTTAAGTGGTTAATTAAGTAGTTAATTATAGTTAATATTTAATCAACAATTTTAAGTGTTATCTTAACATTGAGAAGTAATCATACATTGGTGAGTGAGTTTAATTAGACAATAACTTAGTCTGAGTCTCTGAGGGAACGAACTAGAAAGTATTCTATATTACTTGCGAACACGTATACTTGCGTGAATATTAGTGCGTGATTTCGCCCTAACAAGTTTTTGGCGCCGCTGCCGGGGACTCGGCGTATTTGTTTAGTTTATGTACTTACTATCATTGGTCATTAGGACTCAGTGATTAGGACGTAGTAGTTAATTACTCTTTTCGATTGTGTTTCAGGTACTTTAGCAAGCGTTTATGCAAACTCGTTCTCGTGCTCAAAAGAGGACCTTAGATACAACTGAGGAGAAAGACGAAGTTCTTGATACTCCGGAGAAGTTAGATTTTGAGGATTCGGATTCAGGAACTGAGCAGAAAGAACCAGTAAACATGGGAGATCGTATTGTTCAAGCTGATCCAGCTCTTATGGATTTTTCTCAGCCTAAAATTGATGACATTCAGTCAAGCATCCTTCATCCGGCTATTCAAGCTAACACCTTTGAAATCAAGCCGGGCACTATTCAGATGGTGCAGAATTCTGTTTCTTTTGGAGGAGCGGCAACTGAAGACCCCAACATGCACATAAGGAATTTTGTCGAGATCTGCAGCACTTTTAAGTATAATGGCGTGACTGATGAGGCTATCAAGTTGAGGCTTTTCCCATTCTCACTAAGGGATAAGGCTAAAGACTGGTTACATTCTGAACCAGCTGGGTCCATCACTACGTGGCAAGATCTTGCGCAAAAGTTTCTGGTGAAGTTTTATCCAATGGCAAAGACTGCTGCTATGAGGAGTGCTCTTACTCAGTTTTCGCAGCAACCTACAGAATCTATGTGCGAGGCTTGGGAACGCTACAAGGAAATGTTGAAAAAATGTCCACATCATGGGAGCAAGCATTAATCTGATGCCCTTGTCGATCTTTAAAAAGCTGGATCTGCCTGATCCAAAACCCACATACATGTCGCTACAATTGGCGGACCGTTCCATTACTTACCCAAGGGGCATAGTTGAGGATGTGCTCGTCAAGGTGGATAAGCTCTTCTTTCCTGCAGATTTTGTTATTCTGGATTTTGAGGAAGATAAGAAGATTCCCATAATCTTGGGGAGGCCTTTCTTGGCTACTGGCCGTACCTTGATAGATGTGCAAAAAGGGAAACTTACTATGCGGGTCCAAGATCAGGATGTGACCTTCAACGTATTCAAGGCAATGAAATTCCCTACAGAAGATGAGGAGTGCTTAAAAGTGGATGTGATTGATTCTGCGGTTACTTCGGAACTCGATCACATGCTAATGTCTGATGCATTGGAAAAGGCCTTAGTGGGGGATTTTGACAGCGATGATGAAGATAGCAACGAGCAATTACAATATCTGAACGCTTCTCCATGGAAGCGAAAGCTCGACATACCATTTGAATCTCTTGGTACTTCTGACCTTAAGAATGCTGAAGGGAAGCTCAAACCATCAATAGAGGAAGCACCTACCTTGGAGCTCAAACCATTACCTGAACACTTGAGGTATGCTTTTTTAGGTGATTCATCTACATTACCTGTTATTATTTTAGCTGACCTTTCATGTAGTGAGGATGACAAGCTCTTAAGGATTTTGAGAGAATTCAAATCGGCTATAGGATGGACCATAGCAGACATCAAGGGGATAAGTCCTTCATATTGTATGCATAAAATTCTGTTAGAGGAAGGTAGTAAGCCAACTGTGGAACAGCAGCGAAGACTGAACCCGATCATGAAGGAGGTGGTGAAGAAAGAAATTCTGAAATGGCTAGATGCAGGCATCATTTATCCTATTTCTGACAGCTCGTGGGTGAGCCCCGTGCAATGTGTACCTAAGAAAGGAGGTATCACTGTGGTCGCAAATGAAAAGAATGAGCTCATCCCTACTCGAACAGTTACAGGATGGAGAGTATGCATGGATTATAGAAAATTGAACAAAGCCACAAGGAAGGATCACTTTCCTCTCCCATTCATTGATCAAATGCTTGACAGATTGGCGGGACATGAGTATTTTTGTCTTCTGGATGGTTATTCCGGGTATAATCAGATTTGTATTGCACCAGAGGATCAGGAAAAGACTACCTTCACTTGTCCATTTGGCACATTTGCTTTTCGTAGAGTTTCGTTTGGGTTATGTGGCGCCCCAGCCACCTTTCAGAGATGTATGATGGCTATATTCTCTGACATGATTGGAAATAACGTCGAAGTGTTCATGGATGACTTCTCCATCTTTGGACACTCATATGATGAATGTTTGAATAATCTGTGCGCCGTACTCAAAAGATGCGTGGAAACTAATTTGGTGCTTAATTGGGAGAAATGTCATTTTATGGTGCGTGAAGGCATTATCCTTGGGCATAAGGTCTCTAGCAAAGGTCTGGAGGTGGACAAGGCCAAGGTGGGAGTCATTGAAAATCTTCCCCCACCTAATTCGGTGAAAGGAATCCGTAGTTTTCTCGGTCATGCGGGTTTTTATCGGCGATTCATCAAGGACTTTTCAAAGATATCTAAGCCGTTGTGCAATTTACTTGAGAAAGATGTGCCTTTCAAATTTGATGATGAATGTTTGGCAGCATTCGAGACTCTCAAGGAGAGTTTGATCACGACACCAGTTATTACAGCACCAGATTGGACAGAACCGTTTGAGATGATGTGTGATACGAGTGACTATGCGGTAGGTGCAGTTCTGGGACAGCGCAAGAAAAATCATTTCCATGTGGTCTACTATGCGAGTAAGACTTTAAATGGGGCCCAATTGAACTACACCACTACTGAGAAGGAGCTTTTGGCTATAGTCTTTGGCTTTGAGAAATTTCGATCTTATCTGCTTGGTACAAAAGTAACAGTATTCACTGATCATGCAGCTATTCGCTATCTGGTTTCTAAGAAGGATTCGAAGCCGAGACTCATTCGTTGGGTGCTTTTACTTCAGGAATTTGAGTTAGAGATCAAAGATAGAAAAGGTACCGAGAATCAAGTAGCTGACCATCTCTCTAGGTTGGAGAATCCCGATTCTACTTCACAAGATAGGACGTTAATCAATGAATCTTTTCCGGATGAGCAGTTGTTTGCAATTCAGGAGGAAGAACCATGGTTTACAGATATTGTAAACTATCTTGTCAGCAATATAATGCCGCTTAATTTGACATCCGCTCAAAAGAAGAAGTTTCTGCATGAGGTGAAGTGGTATATGTGGGATGAACCATATTTGTTTAGATAGGGAGCTGATCAGATCATCAGGAGATGTATCCCGTTCTATGAGACGGAGGGGATATTACGAGACTGCCATTCCACGGTTTATGGTGGACACTATGGAGGTGAGAAGACGGCAGCTCGTATTCTGCAAGCAGGTTTTTTCTGGCCTACTTTGTTCAATGATGCTCATCAGTTTATTTTAAGGTGTGATCGTTGCCAAAGAGTGGGAAATTTGTCAAGGAAGGATGAGATGCCATTAAATGTGATGCTTGAAGTCGAGGTCTTTGATGTATGGGGAATCGATTTCATGGGGCCTTTTATCTCGTCTTGCAATAATCAGTACATCTTGCTGGCAGTCAATTATGTCTCAAAATGGGTCGAAGTTAAAGCTTTACCGAAAAATGATGCAAAGGCAGTGCTAAATTTTTTTCATAAGCAAATTTTCACAAGGTTTGGAACGCCTCGGGTAATCATAAGTGATGAAGGATCGCATTTTTGCAACCGTAAGTTCACTTCTATGATGCAGCGTTATAATGTGAATCATCGAGTAGCTACTGCCTATCATCCGCAAACAAATGGTCAAGCGGAAGTGTCTAACAGAGAGATAAAGCGCATTCTAGAGAAGGTTGTTTGTCCGTCAAGGAAGGATTGGTCTTTAAAGCTCGATGAAGCTGTTTGGGCTTACAGAACAGCATACAAAACTCCACTTGGGATGTCACCGTTTCAGTTGGTGTATGGTAAGGGATGTCATCTACCGGCGGAGCTTGAGCATAAGGCCTACTGGGCATTGAAGAAATTGAACCTGGATTTAGATGCAGCTGGTAAGAAAAGAATGCTTCAGCTTAATGAACTTGATGAATTTCGACTTCAAGCGTACGAGAATAACAAAATGTATAAGGAAAAGGTGAAGAGGTGGCACGATAGGAAGCTACATCCTAAGTTATTTGTGCCAGGGCAACAAGTTCTGTTATTCAACTCTCGGCTCCGACTTTTTCCTGGGAAGTTGAAATCAAGGTGGTCTGGACCTTTTATTGTCAAAACTGTGTTTCCACATGGAGCGGTGGAAATTTTTGAGAATGATTCGGACCAAGCATTCAAGGTTAACGGTCAGCGGTTGAAGCACTACTATAGGGACATGGCAAACCGAGAGGTGGTTAGTGCCATTTTGTTGACTACTTGAGAAAGGTACGGAACGTCAAGCTAATGACGAAAAAGAAAGCGCTGCGTGGGAGGCAACCCATGAATTGTTGTTACAGGAACCCTTAGAAGTTAATAACCTATCCAAAAACACACAAAAATCAGAAAACAGGGGCTGATTACATGAACGTCAAGCTAATTATTGTTACAGCTTGCTGCGCGCCCGCGCAGAAATGCTGAGCGGCCGCGCAGGGGTCGAGTTCCAGAAAATTTTTTTGCAGTTCAGAAAAAAAAAACAAAAACACAAAAAACCCATCACAGAACATAAACCCACAAATTCTTTTCCCATTACCCCATGATTTTATCCCTCAACCCCACTCCTAATCTAATTTAACCTACTCCACACCCTATATATACATACACCTATCCTACATATCTCCCACAAACTTCCTACACTTAAACCCTCTCATAAACATCAAAAATCAGTTCTTACACACTTTTATTCACAAATCAATGGCACCCAAGAGAGCACGCACTATTGACAGCAGCAGCACAGTTCCTACTGCTGATTCATCAAGGGGTACTGCTGCAAGGCCTCGGTTAACTGACAGAGCTGCGGAGGAGGAGTACACTAGGCTGTTGGGGAAGCCGATTCTGAAGGAGAGGGGGTTTTTACCATCAGGGAGGGATGGTGAGTTGTTTCCCATGATTACAGAGAAGGGGTGGATAGCTTTTTGTGAGTCACCCGAAGCAGTACCGATGAGTGTTGTTCGCGAGTTCTACGTGAACGCGAAGGCTGAAAAGAATGGGTTTTCTGTAGTTCGTGGGCTGACGGTTGATTATCATCCTGCGGCGATTCGCCGTGTGATTGGACAGTGAGAGAGGAAGCCCGAGGAGGAGAACTGGAATGAAAAGACTGTTGAGGATTTTGACTTGGATTTGATTTGTGCGACTCTCTGTCGACCGGGCACAGTTTGGAACCGCAGTCCAGCCAATAATGAGTATCGTCACTTTCCGGCGATCGCCATGAACAGGTATGCCCGTGCATGGAATGCATTTATATGTGCTAATATTTTGCCTTCTTCACATGCACACGAGGTCACAGTTGAGAGAGCACAGTTGTTGTGGGGAATTCTGAATGAGGAATACTATGTGGACCTTGGTGAGTTTATCTAGCAAGGAATTCTGAAGTTTTTGAGGGGAGCAAAGCATATGAACATCCCTTATGCATCCACGGTTATGAAGCTATGCCGAGCAGTAGGAGTGAACTGGCCGGCTCATGAGCAGTTGCAGTTGCCAGCAGCTCCAATAGATTCTGGCACTCTGAATGGGATGCAGGAGTGGACCGGTGGTGAGCCTGAGGAGCATGGGCTGGGTTATCGTCTTCCAGGAGAGCGTCCAGCACGAGGTGCTACTATGGCTAGGCCAGGGCGTGGTGAGGCTGGTTCTTCGAGAGCTCAGGAGGGTGCTGGGATGGGTGATGCCCAGTATAGGAGGCTTTCACGGTGGATGGATGCCATGTATGAGACGCAAAGCAGGTTTGCTCAGGAGCTCACTCTTGCGTTAGGGACTGCTTTTCGAGGCCTTGGAGCTGATATCCAGTGGCCAGTTTTTGGTGAGGACTCTGCATACCCGCCGCCTGATACTCCACCCACTGAGGGTGATGATGATGATGACTCCGAGTAGGTATACCCTGTGTTCCTTTCTACTACCTTCACTAGGGACAGTGAAGATTTTAAGTTTGGGGGTAGTAGTTAAGGAATATTTTGTGTGTGTCATATAGCTGCATATTCATGATAGTTAGTTCATATAGTTGCATAATTTTTGCCATATAGTTTTTTTATATAGCTTTATTTGTTTGTCATATCATATAGCTCATGCATATACCATGATCCCTTTTGCAATGATTTATCGACTGAATTGTGATATTGATGCGAATGTAGTGATAGCATTAAAGTGATATTAAGTTGTGTAGGTTGATATGCATGCTAGAAGCACTTGTATTTTCACTAAGTCTTAGAGAATGCTTAAGGGCTAGATTGTTGTTATGATCTGATTATTTTTGAGGATAATCTATTTATTATGCTTAGAATTTGATAATAGGTTCTTAGTGGTAAAGGCATGAAAAAGAAGAAAAAAAAATGGAGTAAAAATGGAATTTGTTGCTAATTGTGGCTAGGCGTCAAATGGCTAGTAGCCGGCTCGCATGTTATGCGAGTAGTCTAGGGTTGAGCAAGATGGAGCGAAACGCACTTGCTCAGAAAAAAAAAATAAATTTGCATAATTGATCAAGAGTGGGCTCTTTGGTATTCGAGTTATTAAGTTCTTAGGGGACTTTGTGCCTAGTGACCTAAGGCTTTTAGAGTCTGGGATCCGCTAACCTAACGCTCGTTACATGGATACCATTGTATAAGTCTTTTGTGGACCTCACTCATTCCAGGGTCAAATAAGCATTTGAGTTGTAAATAAAAAGCACGATTCCGTAGTAAGCTCCAGAGTTCTTGTAGTGTTGTATATCACTTTGTGCCTAGAATTTTTATTCTTTGTATAATCGTAGGATTGCCTTGAAGATAGTCTAGTCATAGTAATTGGTCTAGTTCTGAAGCATATCTGTTAAGCATTTGCACACACCACGTTTCTGGCTGTATGTCCGTTTGCATGAGTTTATTGATCTTTAGTTGCCTAACTGCATTCGTTGAGATGTGACAATTTGGTTGGTTAATTGTAGTAAGGGGGATCGTTGCATTTTCATATAGATTGCATTCATGCATATTTTTATTTGTTTTCAGTCTGTGACGCTTGAGGACAAGCATCGATTTAAGTTTGGGGGTGTGATAAGTGGCATTTTATACCACTTAGAACGTCTTAAAATGGCTTAAATTGGTGTCTTGAAATCAAGTATTTTGTGTATTTGATGCGTTTTTCTAGTGTTTATGCATTTCAGGGTATTAGTTGCATTTCGGAGGAGGAATCATCAAGAATAAGCCTTGGCATGTGTTCACCATTGCGAGAGGAAAAGAACGGGCAGATTACGGCGAAGAAACGGAGCAAACCTGGATTTTTTCCAGTAGGGTCCTGCGCGCCCGCACAGCAATGCTGAGCGGCCGCGCAACAGCCTTGCGCGCCCGTGCAGAAATGCTGAGCGGCCGCGCAGGGTCGGGGAAAAAGCTGAATTATTTTAGACTTCTACTTCTGTTTGGCTTCCAACTTCTATGTAATCTGAGTTTTATGGGACTATTATATAAGTAGATTTGAGACGTTTTCATAGAGAATATGAAGGAGATTATGTTTTAGATTGTGTTTTGCGCAAGAAGCGAAGGAGATAAGGAAGAAGACCGATTTAGCACACCGCAACGAAGAGGAAGCATATATTCTTGTGATTCTTGTTTCGTTGTAACGTTGGATGCTAGTTTTCTTGCTTTGACTTATTTACTCTTGTGACGTACTCTGTTTTAATATAATTAGTTTAGTTATTATTTTCTTGTGTTGTTTATCATGATTTCATATGAACCCATGATGGCGATAAGTTCTATTATGGGCTAATCGTGATCATGGGGTTGCAACGGATTTATTATGAAATTCTTTAGTTAATTGTTTAATACTTTAGTGTGTGATGATTGCATGATATCTAGTATTGGTTGTGCGTATTCGTCTTATGTGCGTCGCGAACATATAAGATAGGGTGTTAATCTCTTGTGAAGCGACGGTGGATCTTGAGATTTAGAACTTGCCATGCTAGCATAGGTTCATATACGTTGTGCATGATTAGTGGGTAACTCTAACAGTTTTATTTGCCCTATATAATCAAAAGGAATAACTTGTGCTTAAATCGTTGTGTTGTCAATTTCTGTAGACATATAGGAACTCAACATAATTGATGACTATTCAACTTCTATCTTAATTGTGGATGTTTGGTAGAATGGTATTAGTACAATGAAAGTTGGCTTTTATCAGTTCCATGTTATTCGATTAATATCATCATTGTCACATGCTAAAGGTAATAACAATGGCTATAGAAGGAAGTAATAATGAAGTTGTGATCTCATGAGTGTTTTATTATTGATAAATTGAAGTGTTAGTTAAGTGGTTAATTAAGTAGTTAATTATAGTTAATATTTAATCAACAATTTTAAGTGTTATCTTAACATTGAGAAGTAATCATACATTGGTGAGTGAGTTTAATTAGACAACAACTTAGTCTGAGTCTCTGAGGGAACGAACTAGAAAGTATTTTATATTACTTGCGAACGCGTATACTTGCGTGAATATTAGTGCGTGATTTCGCCCTAACAGGAAGCCAGGACATATGGTCAGGGATTGCAAGACACCAGCCCCAGTCAGTAATGCATTAAGGATTGTCGGATCTACCCCAACAGTGAATGAGACTCCGAGGGCTAGAGTTTTTGACTTGTCGGTGAAGGATGTGATCCAGGATGCGGATGTCGTGGCAGGTACGCTTAATGTGAATTCTTTATGTGCCAAAGTGTTAATAGATTCGGGAGCAACTCGATCGTTTGTTTCACAAGATTTTGTTAGTAAGTTAAATTATCCAGTTGAGTATTTAAATGAAATAATGACTGTGGAATTAGCAAATCAAGAACGTGTAACTGTTAACCAAGTTTGTGGGAATTGTGAGATTGAGATTTCTGGTAGTAAGTTTTGTGTAGATTTGATACCGTTTAAGTTAGGAGAATTTGACGTTATATTAGGGATGGATTGGTTATCTAAGCATGATGCTCAGATAGATTGTCGAAATAAGAAAGTAATGGTGAAAACGCCAGACGAAAGAATAGTAACGTTCAAGGGACAGAAGCAGGTAAAGAAGTTCTTAACGATGATTCAAGCCAAGAAGTTACTACGACAAGGATGTGAGCATTTCGTAGCATATGTGATCGACAGAAGTCAGGAGCCAGCAAAACTTGAAGATATTCCAGTTGTGAAGGAATTTCCAGATGTATTTCCTGACGAGTTACCAGGACTTCCTCCAGATAGAGAAATTGAATTTGCAATCGACTTAGCACCTGGAACCGAACCAGTATCCAAGGCCCCGTATAGAATGGCGCCCGTTGAGATGAAAGAGTTAGCAAAACAATTACAAGAGTTGTTAGAGAAAGGAGTAATCAGACCCAGCGTATCCCCGTGGGGTGCACCGGTATTATTTGTCAAGAAGAAAGATGGAAGCATGAGACTGTGCATCGACTATAGAGAGCTCAACAAGTTGACAATCAAGAATAAGTATCCGTTACCCAGAATTGATGATTTGTTTAACCAATTGAAGGGAGCCAAGTATTTCTCCAAAATCGATTTAAGATCGGGATATCATCAACTGAGGATCAAACCAGAAGATATACCAAAGACAACTTTCAGAACAAGGTATGGACATTACGAGTTTTTAGTGATGTCTTTTGGATTGACCAACGCCCCAGCAGCGTTTATGGACCTGATGAACAGAATTTTCAAGGAATATTTGGACAAGTTTGTTATAGTATTTATAGATGATATTTTGATCTATTCAAAGACGGAGGAGGATCATGCGGAACATTTAAGGACAACTTTGGAGATTTTAAGGAAAAAGAAGTTATATGTTAAATTGTCGAAGTGTGAGTTTTGGCTACAGGAAGTTCAGTTCTTAGGACACATAGTCAGTAATGAAGGGATCAAAGTGGACCCGGCAAAGATCGAGGCAATTACGAATTGGGAAAGACCGAGAACACCCACTGAGGTAAGAAGTTTCTTGGGATTGGCAGGATATTATCGACGATTCGTTCAGAATTTCTCAAGAATTGCAACACCATTGAAAAAGCTTACACGAAAGAATGAAAAGTTTATATGGAATGACAAGTGCGAAGAAAGTTTTCAGGAATTAAAGCGGAGATTAATCACAGCACCTGTTTTGTCACTTCCAGACGATCAAGGGAATTTCATAATTTATAGCGATGCTTCTTACAAAGGATTAGGATGTGTTCTTATGCAGCACGACAAGGTGATTGCGTATGCGTCAAGGCAATTGAAACCACACGAACAGAAGTACCCTACTCATGATTTGGAGTTAGCAGCTATAGTTTTCGCTTTGAAGATTTGGACACATTATTTGTATGGAGAAAAATGTGAGATTTTCACGGATCACAAAAGTTTAAAATATATATTTACCTAGAAGGAACTTAATATGAGATAAAGGAGATGGTTAGAATTGATCAAGGATTATGATTGCTCAATTAATTATCATCCCGGTAAGGCGAACGTTGTAGCAGATGCGTTAAGTCGGAAGGAAAGGTTAAATGTGTTATCCGTACCTGAAGAGATATATAAAGAATTTCAAAAATTAGAATTGGAGATTAGAATTTATAAGCCTGAGGAAGCAAAAGTGTACAGTATGATTTTCCAACCGGAGTTATTGGAGAAAATAAAGAAATGCCATAAAGAGGTAATGGATCAAGATATAAATAGTTTGGTAGGTGAGGAATTATGCACGCAACAAGATGATCAAGGTATTCTTAGGTTTTCTTCAAGAATTTGGATTCCACCAGTGACGGAGCTGAAAAATGAAATTTTACAAGAGGCACATAGTTCAAGATATTCCATCCATCCAGGGAGTACCAAAATGTACAAAGATTTAAAAAAGAATTATTGGTGGCCAGATATGAAGAGGGAAATTGCGGAATGGGTTAGTAAATGCTATACATGTCAGAGAGTTAAAGCAGAGCATCAGAGACCAAGCGGATTGCTATAGCCATTGGAGATTCCAGAGTGGAAGTGGGAACATATTACCATGGATTTCATAGTTGGACTACCAAGGACAAGGGCTAATCATGATGCCATTTGGGTTATAGTAGATAGACTTACCAAGTCAGCTCATTTTCAGCCTATAAATGAACGATTTTCGCTCGAATAGTTAGTTCATATGTACTTGAAAGAGATCGTAGTTCGTCATGGAGTTCCAGTGTCTATTGTATCTGATCGAGATCCAAGATTTAATTCAAAATTTTGGAAGAGTTTTCAAGAATGTTTGGGAACAAGATTGAATATGAGTACGGCCTATTACCCCCAAACGGATGGCCAAAGTGAAAGAACGATCCAGACAATCGAAGACATGCTACGTGTTTGTGCTATTGATTTCAAAGGAAGTTGGGACGAGCATTTACCCCTGGTAGAGTTTGCTTATAACAACAGTTATCATGCCAGCATTGGGATGCCACCTTATGAAGCCCTTTATGGACGCAAATGTAGATCTCCAGTATATTGGGACGAAGTAGGAGAACGCAAAATACTCGGATCCGAATTGGTACAGCAGACAAAGGAAGTTGTTGAAATTATCCAGAAAAGATTAATAGCCGCACAAGATCGTCAAAGGAAATATGCAGACCAGTCAAGAAAAGACATGGAATTTAAAGAAGGAAGCTTGGTATTATTGAAAGTATCACCGTGGAAAGGACTAACAAGGTTTGGGAAGAAAGGGAAGCTAAACCCAAGATATGTCGGACCTTTTGAAATCCTAAAGTGTATTGGCAAAGTAGCTTACGAGTTGGCGTTACCTCCGCACATGGAGCACATCCATAATATTTTTCACATATCAATGCTTAAGAAATATAATCCAGACTCCAGGCATGTAATAGAATATGAGCCAATAGAACTTCAAGCAGATTTATCATATGTAGAGAGTCCGATAGAGATTCTAGAGGAAAGAGAGAAAGTATTGAGAAATAAAGTGGTAAAGTTAGTAAGAGTATTGTGGAGAAACCCAAAGGTTGAAGAGTCAACCTGGGAGTTAGAAAGTGATATGAGAGAAAAGTACCCTCATTTGTTTTCTTAGAGATTCTGAGGACAGAACCTTTTAAGGGGGGAAGGATGTAATATCCGGGATATATCGTGTAATTATTTCTGCTATTATATAATTATTATGTGCGTTCAGTATCTATTCTGTGAGCTAATTGTTAAGTGTTATCTGTACTTGAATATTCAAAAATAATATTAATTGAGTATTTTAATTTTTATATGTCCAAAATAAAATATAGATAATTGTCATATCTTCCTAATTATTTTTATGTTGGTTTATGGATTTATAAGAATCATATGAAATTTCTAAAATCTTTTTCTGGGTAATTAAAATCTATTTTATAAAAACGGGAACCAACCGACGTCAACCGTTGTTACGTTTTTGGAACCCGAAACTCTTTCGAGAACTCCTTCCTAACCTAATTGTAATATTCCGAGCAGATTCCATGTTTCAACTTTTTCGATCCGGCATACGGTTTGTCCTGCGCGGGTCCCGGCGCAACATTTTCGATACAATATTTGTTCCGGTAAATCAATAAAACCCGTATTTTCGATAAACAGGAACTTTTTATTAAACTATCACAATTATCACTTCTTAATACGTGTAACCAGGCACTGAGACCAAGACCGCAGTACAAATTGTACTGATTTGGATAATTATCCCGAAAACCGATACCGTTTGGATCAGTTTTTACAAATAAACGTACCGTTTTATATCCGGAATGATCCAACGGGATCCTAATTTTCCGTAATTATAAATAGCCTTTTACCGTATTTTATTTCGTATCAAAATCATTTGCAGACAGATAATTATATAATTTTCAGAGAAAAAACCCTAATTTCCTAAAACTGTTCTAAGAATCAAACAAGCATTTGGAGGTGTTATTGAATTCCGGCCAACTCAGGGATTGTTAGGATGAATTGATTGCATGGTTGTGTTCCTGGTAACCTGTAGATGTGATCTGGAGGTGTTGGTGGGGTGAGGACGCCGGGAACGTGTTCTCCGGCCATCCCCGACTTTTTCCTGCGACTAGACTGCAAAATTGGAGTTTGGTCCCTGCAATTTTGAAAACGATGCAGTTTGGTCCCTGTAGTTTCCAGAATTTGCAAAAATTGGATTTCTGTTTTAAAAATGTTTAAAAATCATATTTCCTATTTATTTTTATTATAAAAATTCGTTTTTAATTTATGAAAATTCTAAAAATTATTATTTTAATTCTGAAAATTATTTTTAATTCACAAATAAATCTAAATTAATTAGTTAATTAATTCCAGTTAATTTCTAATTGATTAATTGGTCAATTAATTCGAAAATTAATTGATTAATTGATTTAATTAATTATTAATTGATTTTAATTAATTATTTAATTAGATTTAATTATTTAAAAATGATTTAAAAATTCTGAAAAATAGTTTCGAGCTTTAAAATATTATTCTAAATTATTTCCAAGGCTCGATAATTATTCTAAAATTATTTCGGAGCCAGAATTGGCCAACCGAACCCTGTTTATTAACCCGAAATTGATCTAACGACCCGTTTTAATTCCGAAAAATGTTTTAAAAATCATTTTAAATACCAGAAAGCCTATTTATGACCCGAGACTTCTTTATAAATAATATATCATTGATTACGTGATGTATTATGTGCTATATGTGACTTGTTAATTGACTATCGGTCTATATATTCGGTGTTTACTTGATTATCGCATAACTTTCAATCCGTTAATCGGATTTGGTTAAAACGAAGGGTAGATAGAAGTGTGTGTTGAATAGAATTCCATGTGTAAATTATTGATAGATGCTTATGATATGTGAGCAGAAGAGGCAAGACGTAGGAAAGGGAAACAGATAGTTGAGGAGTAAGACGCTTGTGATTGGAAGCGAGTGCAGTGTAGTAAGCTAATATCAGGCAAGTGTTCTGAACTTTCTCGAGATATTGTAGTATTTGATAGTCAGATTGATATTGCAAGTGCTTTGAAGCACTGAAACCTAAACTCTGATTCCAGTTATTATTCTTGAGCCATAAACCTTATTCTTTCTAGAACATTGATTGTTGTATACCTAAACACAAATCTCAAGTATACGATATTACTCCACAAATACATGTAAACAAAATCCCAAACACTGAACTGAATTACTTGTGCATTCAATCATTGTATCCTATGCTTTGAAAGCCCAAATCTTTGAAACCCTGAAATGTTGATTCCTTTGTTATCCAATTCTTTTATTACCCAGCATCCAAGCTTTTAAATTGCCTTATTGATCCTTACAAGGATTGAAACCCTTTCATTGTTAAACATTTATTATTGTTAATGATTTCAGTTATTGTTTATTATTGCATATTCTGTTATTATGTTAGAATTGGATTGTTTTTATAAAATTATGGACCAGATTCGTGGTCAGACCATATAATGGTCAAGTTAGGCCAATGTGTGCCTTGGATCCAGTAGTTAGAGCAATGATGTGTGCCTTGCTCGGGGTTAGTGCGTGACTGATTAGCAGCCTAACCTTGGTTTTTAAATTAAAAGTATAACATCCAATTCTAAATCATAATCCATTGTTCACTTGATATCATAATCATATTCACCTGATGATCATTATTCTCAGTTTTGTCATTGTGACTTGCTGAGCTAGTTAGCTCATTTGTGTGATGTTGTTTATATTCTTTCCAGTTAAAAAGGAACCAGTTGGTAGCGAGGATCCCCAGTCCAGCACGAGAGCTAGGGGTTCAGGTTGAGAAAGCTGAGCTAGTAGGCTTCTTTTGGGATAATTTAAGTTTGTAATAATGTTTAATACTCAGTTTGAGTTTGAAATAGTTGGGATTTGAACGGTTTGTAATATATTAGTGTGTTTGGCTTGTGTGCATACTTTAACCTGTTGCGGTCCGTGGTGGTTGGTAAGTAGGGTCACTGCATATATTATTATTATCTTTATTATTGTTATAAGCAGGTTATAATTAAGGTGTGTGTGTGGACCCCAAACTTCTGACCCGGGTTTGGAGGGCGCCACAACGTATGAGTAAGATTCCTTATGCTTCAGCAATAGAATCTATCATGTACGCGATGTTGTGTACAAGACCTTATGTTGCTTATTCAATTAGTGTGACGAGCAGATATCAGCCCAATCCAGGTGAAGACCACTGGAAAGCAGTGAAAAACATCCTTAAGTACTTGCGAAGGACTCAGGACATTTTTCTTGTTTTTGGTGGTTAATCTGAGTTGAAAATAGAGGGTTATACTGACTCTAGTTTTCAATCAGATAGTGATAGCAAATCCATGTCAGGGTACGTGTTTACTCTGAATGGTGGTGCAATTCAGATTGTTGAAAGAGGAGATGTCAACATGGAGAGAGTTGACACACATAACAACATAGCAGACCCACTCACAAAGCCACTTTCTCAGAGTCACTTTGATCGTCATAAAGACAAGATGGGTATTAGATACCAGAGTTATTGGCTTTAGTACAAGTGGGAGACTGAAAGAGATATGTCCTAAGTCCAATCATGTATGAGGATTTAGGAATAACTTTTATGTAATTTGTTTTTATTTCATTGATATTAATAAAAGGCTTGTTTTGTTTTTATTACGGGCTATATCTATTTAAATATTTAAATAAGATATACCACAGTTTAGAGTAAAGCTTTTTATAGACTGTGATGAGATCATAATAATGAGACCTAAAAGATGATAACTCTAAACTTAAATAGTTCCTGGTCGTAGGATTACTAACTGGTAATTAATAATCCGTAAAGATCGGTACATACTATGCGTGCTTCATTACGAAGGATGTCTATTCTCATAGACATTTGTGTGGTGACACTATAGCTAGCATGTAGGTGCTTATTATAGAATAAGTTCACTGAACATGACTCACACAGCAGAACAACTGATGGAGTTCACTCACGTGTCAGCAGTTGTTTACATAGTGATAGTTGTACAAGTATCCTTAGATTTGAGATCATCATAGTCATCTTGTGTACACTGAACTATGCTTTGGTTTAGTTCTTAGTCTCAAGGGACAATTGTAAGGGCTCTACTGGGTATAGGAATTTGTACACGAAGATAGTGTATGATCAATAAAGGATCTACCCCTTCCAGTGTAGGAAGAGAATGTTCAATGCTGATCCACTTATGTTAGTTCAGGAATCTCTGGCCAGAGTGAATGAAATTAGAATGGAGTTTCTAATTTACATTAAATAGAACTAAGCATAGTGAATGGGAAAGCAAGTGATTAAATAAGATAGGCTTGACACAAGTTCCATGCCTTGTATTTAGTCGCGATATGCTGAGAAGTATCCCTCACGATGTAGAATAAATATGATTAATTAATTAATCATATTTAATGAATTAGAGAATTTATATAAATAATGATAAAATAGTTTTATTATTATTTATTTCTACTACCGGCTTAATATTGAACCTACAAGGTCACACCATAAAAGAGAATTATTTAATGGTGGAGGAATTAATTAATAATGGCTGATAATTATTTATTTATGAAATAAATAATTAATTGATAAATTTAATAATTGATTAAATGAGATTTAATTGATTATAAATTAATTAAGAAAAGGTTCTTACTATTATTAATTAAGAATTTAATTTTTGGAAATTAAATCAAGTGAGAGAATTATTTCTAAAGAGTTTAGAGCTTTTAATTATTAGTGAGAATAATAAAGGGTTAATAATAATAATATTTTATGGGAAAATTTTCAGCTGAAAATTTTGCCTATAAATATACTATTATAAACCCTAATTTTGCCTCAACCAAAAAGATTTACAAAACCCTAATTCTCTCCATCTCCTCCTCCTTCATTACATCATTTTTATTGGTGGATACCGGTGGAGTGCTTCACACTTGTGGAGCGGCTGCTAAGGATCTCCGTTCATCATTTTTGGATCACCATTAAAGACCTCCATCTTTTCATTAACGTAAAGCTTCTTAAGGTAAACATACTGAACTACGAATTAAATATTATTTTTCGCATGGATCCTGCGGACGGTTTCATTTTTTTTTAAGATTTAAATTTACGTTTTCGCTGCGTTTATGTGCTAAAAACCCTTCAGACTTATCGATAACTCAGAGTTCTCTAATGAATGTTGACTTGTCGATAACTCTGAGTTCTCTAGTGAGAAATGACTTGTCGATATCTCCAATCTTTATGTCTTCAATTTGGCTTGTTGATATCTCTCTGAGTTATCTAGTAGCTTTCCTGACTTTTCGATAAGTCATTTGGAGTTCTCGAGTGACTTCTCTATAACACTAAATATGTGACTTGTAGAGATCTTTGACTTAGAATATTTTTATCCAAATAGATTTATTCAACTCCAAGCTTCTTCATAATTCTTCTGAGGCATGATCTTCTTGATCTTCTTCTAGATAGAATCCTGAGGCTTGATACTGTTTAAACAAAAAGACTCAAGTTTGCTCTTTTACAGTTTTACAGACTTTAAATGTCATAAGTACAAGTGTAAACTAAGATTACAATACAACTTACTTAGGGTTGTCAATTTGACTTGGTCTTGTTAAAGTACAGGCATATCTTGCACAACAAACAGTTTGGACAATGTGATGTCAAACATAGTTATTGCCTGCAAGACTGCAAAGGAAATATGGGATGCCTTGGAGACACAGTGTCAAGGTACGATGTCAATAAAAAAGAACCGAAGAGTTGTTTTTATGCAAAAATTTGAGCAATTTGATTCCAAGGCTGATGAGTCAATTAATAACATATATGATAGTTTTCTGACACTGCTGATTGATCTATCATCAGTTCGAAAAGAATATGAAAGGGAAGACTCAAACACCAAATTTCTAAGAGCTCTTCCAGAAGATTGGGATACACAGGCCTCAATAATCAGGCATGAATATGATCATGATTCTCTTAATATAGATGAAGTGTATGGCATGTTGAAGACTCATGACCTGGAGATCCAGCAAAGGAAGAATAGAAAAGGTCTGAAGATGAAGGGTACGGCTCTTAATGCTGAGACTCACAAAGGCAAGGAAAAGATAAGTGAGAAATCAAAGAGAACGTATATAGTGGAAGAATCAGATACTGATGATACATCAGATCCTGACACAGATACTAACGAGGATTCTGAGATCGATATGGATGATCCTCAAGTGGTTGAGATGGCTGCAATACTGGTAAAAGGTTTCAGAAGGATGAGGTCTGAAAAACCACAGAGGAAAGGTGTTTACAACAGAAGGTTCTCTGGTCAAGGAAAAGACAGGTTCAGAAGGACTAATGGTCAGAACAACACGGACATGAAGTTTAACAAGATCAAGGTGATATATTATAATTGCAATAAAAGGGGATATCTAGCTAGGGAGTGCCCCAAGACAACTGGAAAAGCTTTGGTCACAAAAAACTCTAACAGAGATTGTATGGATTCATCAGAAACTGACAATGATGATGAATGCTATGCACTCATGGCAGCTCACAGAGAGATTGCCTCAGGAACTGATAAGGTACCTTCAGTTATATTTCCTGTTGATATTGATAATGTGTCTGAACTGAAAACTTTCTTGTACTCTTTGCATGTTACTTTTAGATGCAAGACTACTGAATGTGATAATTTGATTACTAGTAATAAGAGGCTTAAAGAAAGAAATGAGTTCCTAGAAGCTGAGTTAGTTTGCATGAATGAACATGAAAAGGTATGTAAGAAAGCAAAACATAATGAAACTCAGATAAATATCAGGTATGCTAGACTAGAGAAAGTTCTAGAATAGGAAAGAGAAGTGTTTAAGACTTGGATGACCTCAGGAAAGAAAGTTCATGATTTCATCAGTGATAAGAACTGGAAAGAATGTCTAGGTTATAACAAATTTGCTGATAGGAATATCAATAAATCCATTAATAACACTACTCCAGTTAAGTTTGTTGGAACTGATGAAAGAGGAGTTGAGCCAGTCTATGAATTTGGTTTTACCTCTAAGAACAATGCTGAAGAAAAGGCTGAACCTAGAGTCCTTGCTAAAATAAAAGAAGATCCTAAAATGTAAGACAAGAAAGGTAAAAACATAGGACTTCTCTCTAAGAGTCAGATAGACAAGAAGATATGTGAGATAACGTCTAAGGCTCCCAAACCTAGGTCTAAGAGAGGTAGAAATGGAAAACAAGGAATAAACAAGGAAAACAACTATAAGTAAGTTCCTAATGCACCTAGGAAAGCCTATTTTAACTGTGGTAATACTAATCATATTATGATTGATTGCATGAAGGATAAAAAGAAAATTTCTAAAATTCCTGAATCTGACATTAATGGTACATCAGTATTATGCAAATCACAAAATCCTTGTTCTCATTGAGGTAGCAGTTGACATTCTATTTACACTTGTAAGGATTATCATAGTGCATATCACAACAATTATGATCCTTTTCCAAAATTCTATAAAATTGCTATTTTAAATAGAACTGCTAAACTGAATATGCCTACATATTATAGAGTTAAAAATGTCAAGACAAATCCCGATGGAGTAAATCATGATGGACCAAATCCTGAAAAAAGGTCTACTAATGTAAAAATGCATAAGATGTCAAAAAGAACCCAACAAGTGTGGGTTCTCAAAAATTTTGACTGATTTCCATATTTCTGATTACAGGACAACAAGAAGAATGTGCTTGTCTTGGATAGTGGTTGTTCAGCACATATGACTGGAAATAAATCCTTGTTGTCAGAATATGAGGAGAAGGCTGGCCCAATGGTTTCCTATTGAGATGACAATGTAGGAAAAACACTGGGATATGGCAATATTATCATTGGAAATATCATCATCTCAAACATAGCTCTGGTAAATGGACTGAAGCACAATTTGTTGAGCATTAGTCAAATCACTCAGAGGTTTCTATGTCGTCTTCTATAATACGCATTATGAAGTAGTTCATAAGATCACAAGGAAAACTGTCTTCAAAGCTTACAGAAATAGAAACATTTATGAATCCAAACTTTATGCAAATACTGATGGTCCAGAATCTTGTCTGGTAACCAAGGCATCGGTAGATGAAAGTTGGAATTGGCACAAAAATCTCACCTAAACTTCAATAATCTCAGTGAACTGGTGAAGAAAGATTTAGTAAGAGGTCTACCTAACATGTACTATTCCCCTGATGGTTTATGTGATACATGTCAACAAGCCAAGCAAAGAATAACCTCTTTCAAGAGCAAGTCAAAAACATCCATCAAAAAGTCATATCAAATGCTGCATTTGAATCTCTTTGGTCCTGTGAATGTCATGTCAATCAACAAGAAAATGTATACTCTATTTATTGTTAATGAATACACTAGATTTACCTGGGTGTTTTTCTTGCATAGTAATGATGAAACAGCTGAAATTCTCTTGGATCATCTG
This sequence comes from Apium graveolens, assembly GCF_009905375.1. Lineage (NCBI taxonomy): Eukaryota > Viridiplantae > Streptophyta > Magnoliopsida > Apiales > Apiaceae > Apium > Apium graveolens. Next base: position 121,326,077 of record NC_133657.1, read on the forward strand.
AGACTAATTGAAAATGCCACAAAGTACAAAGTCCAAATTTTGTGAAGTGACAATGGGACAGAGTTCAAAAATAGCAAGATAGATGAGATATGCAAATAAAATAGAATCTCTCAAAAATTTTCATCTATTGGAACACCTCAATAAAATGGTGTTTTGGAAAGGAAAAATAGGACGCTTGTTGAAGCTGGTAAGACTATTCCAGTGGAAGCTAATCTACCAACATACTTTTGGGCTGAAGCTGTCAACACTGCCTGTTATATTCAGAATCTAACTCTGATCAACACACATGGATTTACCCCTTATCAAATGATCAAGAAAAAGAAGCCAAGCTTAAAACATCTCCATATGGTTTCAAGGGAGATACTATTGATAAAACCTTGTTTTACATAAATAAAGGTAGCGATCTGCTTTTAGTGCAAATTTATGTTGATGATATTATTTTTGGGTCTACTAACAATAATCTGTGCAAGAAATTTTCTGATCTTATGAAGACGAGGTATCAAATGAGTATGATGGGAGAGTTACATTACTTTCTTGGACTAAAAGTTACAAAAATTGATGAGGGAATTTTTATTAATCAGTCTAAGTACACAAACAATTTATTGACTCGGTTTAATATGTAAAAAAATTCAACTATTGTAACTCCAATGAACACTGCTACTAAGTTAGATCCAAACCAAGGTATATAAATTGATGTTACTGTCTATCGAGGTATGATTGGTTCATTGCTTTACCTAACTGCTTGTAGACCAGATATTAAGTATGCAACCTGCTTATTTGTAAGATTTTAGGTCAAGCCCAGAAAATCTCACTTAGTTAATGTAAAGAGGATTCTGAGATACTTGAAGGGGACTCCATCTCTTGGTTTATAGTATAGAAGAGAATTAGATTTCAGTCTGATTGGTTATTTCGATGCAGACTTTGCTCGATGAAAATTTGACAGGAAGAGTACCTCTGGTGGTTGTCAGTATTTGGGTGGTAGATTGGTCGCTTGGCAGAGCAAGAAACAGAAATCAATCTTTATATCGAGAGCTGAAGCTAAACACATTATTGTTGGCAGTTGTTGTACTCAGATTCTTTGGAGACGAAATCAAATAATGGACTATGGATTTTCTTATACAAAGATTCCTATTTTCCGTAACAATCAAAGTGCCATAGCAATGACAGGTAATCCAGTACAACAGTCAATCACAAAATATATCAGTATTAGATATCACTTTATCAGGGAGCATGTCAACGAAGGAATAATTGAGCTTTATTTTGTTCTGACTGATCAACAAGTAGTTGATATCTTCACCAAGCCTTTACCTGAAGCAACTTTTGGAAAATTACTTCATGAGCTTGGAATGGTTAACTATGCAAAGGATTGAGTTGTCAGCTTCTGATCTACATGACAGATCCTGATACATTTAATCCTGATGATGTAATTATGACATTGGTTGTGCATTTGTTATGATTTTGTTCAATTATTTTTCCTAAGTAATACTTGATTTACATTAAGTATATTTGCGAATTATTTTTGTACATTATTATTGAGTTGTTTGTAAATTAGTAGCATGCTTTCTAGTTTTTCGGTTCCGTATCACTTATTCTCCTTGAAAATAATGCATGTTTACCAGAATTACACATTAAGTTTGGTATTATATATTCTCTTCACTCAGCACATGCCATGTGTATTAGTGTCTTATAGTCTATTACTGCTTTAAAATCATTATCTTTCTTTTATAAGACACATACTATACGCGAACTGCTTGTTATCGATTCTCTCTCTCATTGCACAAACCCTAACTTTTTGAATGGCTAACACTGAGTCTGATTCTTCAGTCTCTGCGATTAAGTATGTGTTTAACCACAAGACTTTTTGTAACACCCCCAAATCCGGGGTCGGGGATCCGGGTTGTCACGAGTTCCATTTCCCTTAATAACACCCAATCTTAATAAATAATCAACTACTCTGTATTGTGACCCCACAATAAACACACACCACAAGTTATAGTCTCAGAGATGAACACTCAAAAAATAACACAAGTCCTTATATTCCACAATTATAAACCGTTACACCTTAAGAAGGTTCTGAATAAATTTACATATTCCTTGCCATTATTACAATTCATATTATACATAAGTCTGGTTCATCAATAGTTGAAAACCTAGCCTATTGGTAGCTCCTACCTCAGCTACGGCGGCATCAACGCTTTCAGAAGACTGCGGAACATTTTCTAACCGCTTGCGAATCGGGAGCTTGGTCCTGTTCATCTTTTCTATCTGTTGTTGTGTGATGAAAGAAGAAAGCAAGGGTGAGCAGCAAGCCCACCAAAATAATATGTATAATGATTAACAATATATGAGCCTTCTCATAGTACTCATGAAAGTCTTGGTCAAAAGAAATGAACCAAGTTTGATATCTTAATGCGATGAAGTCGCAAAATATTCAGTATATATACATATATACTTTTCAAAATCTTGGAAGTCCTCTTCCATCCATAATATACACAGAGTTCCAGTTTATAACTGTATATATAAAAAATATCGTTGTAAGGTGATCTCATATATCTAACCTTGTCTCAACGTTTTTCCGAAAATCTTTGTCATTCATAAGACAATCATTAACTAGATATAAGTTTAAAAGATGAAGTTACAAGATACCCCAAAATACTTATATCTTTCCCAATAACTACTTGAACTACCCCCGTTCAAGTTAAAATCAGTTTCAAAGGTTCATCACATAGATGAGACTACAAGACAGGAATTGAATAGATTCAATCTTTGAATATCATTATAAATAATGAAGTTACGAGATACTTCATTAAGTCCCGATATATAAATATATTCATATATATCTCCCATACATTTCCTGAAAACCTCTGTCATGTAAAGTATGAACAGAGTTGCAATATCCAATGAATTTGGAAGGAAAAGAATTTTGGCATAAACCAGATATCTTGCTGATCAGGCAAAGATACCAATAAGTAACCTTTTCTACTAGTAGATGGATGAATCCCCCACCGGTCATCACCCTGGCCACATAAGGACCTTGTGCTGGACCGCCACCCGGCCTCTTACGCATTGATGGACTGCCACCCAGCCACTTACACATTGATAGACCGTACCCCGGCCTGTCGCTTATGCCGACTCAATTAGATGGGCTTACTTCCCGAACATTGGGCAAGTAATCAATTCATTTATCAAAACAGCAACCTTGTTGCGAATATAAAATACACCACAGAGCCGGATCCCTTAGATTTTTGAGCGAGTATTCAAGTCCCCTTAAAATGGAAGATCTTGAATTTGGAAACAAGTTTTGGGATCCTCTCTTCCTTTTAAATTCATTTTGAAGACTCGAAAACATTTTTAAGAATGTTTGGAGTAATGCTGATTTAATAAAATAAATCAGTCCCAATATGAAAGAAATATCTGAATATTATTATTTAAATAATATTCCCATAAAGAATAATTGAGGTAGAAGTTGGAAAACTTATACTTGAATGAATAGCAATTAATCAAAGATATACTTATACGAAAGTAATATCTTTACTTGAATATCAAAAGTAAGTTTGATTATCGAACATTATTCTTTAATAAAATAAAGAATATTAATAAATAGTAAGCGGAGTCATAATACCTCGAACGAATATTATAAACAATATTCATTAATAAAATAAAGGAGTCATACATCCTCAAATGAATATCAAATTAATAATCATTAATAATATAAACTGAGTCATAAGCCCTCGAATGAATATTCGAAATAATATTCAAATAATAAAATAAACTGAGTCATAACCCTCGAATGAATATTAAAAATAGTATTCAGTTAATAAAATAAAAGTTATCGAATAAACCTTATTCGATTAATAGTTTGGAAAACTATAACCATATATATATATAAAAATATATATTATACTCGGGAACATCGACTCCCGGTTTAGAAATATGTTCACCTTTGGGTCCCCTATACTAAGGGTGTACGCAACTACTGCTTATCTCTAGCATAGGTATTATGCAACTATAAGCATCGAAATCAACAGATATATAAACCAAGAATATAAATCAGTCATGCCTATATACCATATCACATGCTACAATATATCGCAAGAATTTGCTAATAACAAATATGCATTTATCGCAAGATCATGCATATACACATATACATCACCACAACAGTATAACGGGTAGAAAACTTGCCTGAGCGACTGGGGGTTACGAATGGCTCAGGACGAGTCTGGTAACCTATAAGCAACAAGTAAGTTGGAATTAAACCAAAGTCACTTGTAAATTTATACTCTAACCAACTCAGACTCTAACGCTCGTTTTGCGCTTACTGATTTTCTTAAGTCACCCGGGTACCCTCGGCTCCACCATTTTTAATAATTTAACCTTTACGAGTTTTTAAGGCGATTCCTTCGCGAGTGTCTTACCAACTGCCTAACACACTTACCATAAATGTTTCATACATTAATTAACCCTTTTCGGTCTTGAACCTATGTTTCAAAGTAAGGCGAGGGGAAAAGTTTCGTTCGCGAAACGCCGTTACTTGAAATAGTCGTTTCTCCTAAACCGTGCATCGGAATCGAACGAACTACATATCAAAACGAAGCTCGTCACATGAGCTATCTAAACATGGCAGTGGTCATAATCTAGCAGGGGGTTCTCGGGTCCTAATGTTATGCACAAAAACAGTCTAAAGAAAATCGGACGTTACGACGGCTATGTTTACGCGATTTCCAATATTTTAAACCATTCAAAACCCTCCCAATTCAATCTCAAATCCAACATACAACCAACCTCCATCCTTATCACATCATAACAACCCCCAACCAATTCAATTTTAACATTCATACTTATGCCTAAGCTTAACTTTAACCGTACTTAATTCCTTTTAATCAAAACCACAACATTTACCATTCCATTTCACTACCATTTCAATTCCCAAACTCTAATCACAACAACAAGCTACAATATCATCCTACTAATCAAAATCATCTTATAATACATAGGAATATAGGGTTTGGAGATGGTATACCTTCCTTGAAGTGGTGGGAGGAGCTAGGAAGCCTTAAGAAGCTTTGAGAAGTCTTAGGAATGCTTGGATCTTCAAGGAAAACAAGAAAAACTTCAAGTTAAAAACTTGAAAACACTATTCATAGTCTTCTTCTTTGATTAAATGAAGAAGATGGAGAAGGAATTGATGGCTTAAACTCATGATATAGCCCTAACTAAGCATGAAGATGATTAGGGAATTAACTCACCAATTTAGGAAGCTTGGATATTTGATTTTGAATTTCTTGCTCTTTTGAATAGTAAAAAGCCGAGAGCTTCTTCAAGAACAAGCCTTGGTTCTTTTTTATTTTGATGAAAATGATTTTACTTGGCTTGGTTGCTTTGTTTTTTTTGTGTTTGATTTAGTCAATTACCTTGTTGCCCTTGAATTTGTGTGGTTCTCATTCAACCACACCTCCTTCCTTCCCATGTCATGCTTGTGTCATCCTCATGATGTCATCCTCCCCTCCTTGTCCTCTTTCTATTGGTTGGATGACATCATCCCCACTAATCCCATTGATTAACTTCCTAATCATTTTCCTAATGACCGCTGATCTGTTATACGGTTCGCTTAACTTTCGTTCTCGTTTATCGTTTGAAGGATCATACCCGGGATCTTATTACTTAGGTTCCCTTAACCTTTCTCAATACATTATATTTCTTTTTATGATCCTCTATCATAATCCTTTAATTTAAATCCTTTTTTATCCTGTTACCTTATACTCAATTCTCTCCGTATCTAGTGGATTTCCGGGAAAATCCAAGTGTTCGGATTTGGATTCTGACGATCTTTACATACACTTATATCCCATATAAAGTACTAATAAAATCTCAGAATATCCATATCAGAACCCCTACATAGTGTGGCATGAAAAGTTTTCTCATTCAGCAAAAACACTATTCATAAGGGTTTCAAAAATTTCCAAAAATCGGGGTTATTACAGTCTCCCCTCCTTAAAAGGATTCCGTCCCGGAATCAGATAGAAAATGAATAGGGATACTTTCTTAGCATTACACTTTCTAACTCTCAAGTAAATTTTCCCATATTTTGGTTCTACCATCAAACTCTTACTAGTTTGATAACCCTTCTCTTAAGCACTCGTTCCTTCTTAATCTATACCCTTCCTGGTTGCTCCATATAGGTTACGTCTGGTTGCTTGTCTATGCGCTCCTATGCCCCTATTTATCTGGCATCCGAATTACACTTTCTTAACATTGATACGTGAAACACGTTATGACTTGCTACATGATCGGGGGTAGGGCTAGCTCATATGCTAACTTCCCAAACGTCTTAATATATCCGAGGGTCCAACAAATTGTAGACTTAGCTTTCCTTTCTTTCCGAACCTCATCAATCCTTTCCAAGGGATACCTATAACATTACTAGGTCCCCTATTTCGTACTCTTTATCCTTTCGTGTCAAATCAACATACTTATCATGTCCATCTTGGGCTACTACCAGCCGTCCTCTGATTAGATCTATCATATCCTTGGTCCTTTAGACCACTGCTGGTCCGAGCATCTTGCGCTCTACAACTTCATCCTAACATAAGGGAGATCGATATTGTCTTCCCTCAAGGATCTCATAAGGCGATATCTCAATACTGACATATGATCTATTGTCGTAAGAAAACTCAATCCGTGTTAAGTGATCATTCCAATTTCTTTCAAGTCTATTGCACAGACTCTCATTATAGCTTTTAGCATTAGAGCTTTTGCTTCTCAATACCCATTCTTTTCCAGTTCGTAATCGCTACTACCCTCCGTTCCCAATATTATACGGGTTATACTTTTGCTCGTTAGCGTTCTATAACTTTTTAATAACCACGTCAACCTTAGTATCACGAATGTGTTTCCATTCCGCATACTACCACCACTTTATTACTCCTTTTTCAGTTGTTTCTATTTTCCAAAATTTGATCAATCAAATAGAAGTAAAGGAATTTGTTGAGAGATCACTATGATCATGAACACTTGTTATATCGCATAGTTAGTACAGAAGGTGGCCAGCCTTTAGTACTTGACAAGCAATTAAACAACATGTGGTATCCTACTAGGCTTCTATCACAAAGATAGATAGTTATTCGGCAATACCTCCCCTTCTGGAAGGGTTGTTCTTCTCAGCTTACATGAAATGAAAAGAAGAGAAAAGAGCGAACTGAAGAGAATTGTATATATATGTAAAAAAATATTGCCATAAAATATCTGGCTTGGAATCTACCTCTGAACTATAGAGGTTTGTCATAGGAGAACAAAACATATATGTATTTATATCAACATCGAGTATTATCGCATCGCATTTCACATGCTTAAATATTTTCGCTATCCCGTCCATCATTCTATGGACCCACACTCTTCCTCGAGCTTATACACAATCACCTTTGAAACTCACTCGACATCGAAAATCGAATCTGGGATCTCATTCTATACATCATCGTTACTAGAATTCTATGCTTGCACCGCAACCTTCCTCGTATAATAATACGACTCTCTATTGATAAGAAAGAATAATTATTCACTAGGTAGATACTCTACTTAATTAGTCTATCAATGATAACTTATACACTACCATGACCCGATTAGTGGTACTCAATCTCAACACCCATTCCAATACAACTCTCACGGTTGTATTCAGCTCAATACTCGCAGAATCATTGCTGCCTTACTATGGTCCACCACTGACCTGCTGTAGTCATTCATTTTCCATGAAGTCTTAATATCTAACCATACGGAGTCCATACATGTCGTATCAAATCCTTCTAAGGAGGTAACATAATCACCATTCATGATTCATGGAGTACACTCCTGATTCTGACATACATACATGACATGAAGCAAATAAAATTGCAGAAGAGTTTCGCTCAAAGGAATGATAGCAGGTTAATACCATTCTTAATCATATGCCTTAAATAGAAGACTTAACTCAAAGGTTCGTCTAGTCCTTTTTGAAACATGGTCCTGGCTTATCTCAAGATAGGACCTTCTAAGATAGATAGCCCGTTCATGGCGATTACATGAATTAAACCTTTACCAACTACTATTACGGTTGGGTATTGCATAGTCATCAGGAGGAATGTCAATTTCCAAACCATAATACAACCTTCACAGTTTTAACCATCATCACTGTATTCTTTTGGCACAAGCACCTATAATTATCCTCTTACCTTTAAAGTGTCGGCCACCTCTTTAGCCTTTCCTGATAGTAAAATTTCCTTACAGTCAATGTCATTTTAACCACCTCCAAATAAATTTTCTACCTTATTTCAATCACAGCTTATGTGAAAATGCTTTCCTTAAAATCTGATGAGTAAAAAAAAATCACCATTTTTTTTATAAGTTATTGCCTCAGTCTTTAGAGGTTAATCACTGTCATGACTGACTCTCAATCATAATTAGAACATCTTTTATCTTAAGTCCTAATTGCCCTGAACAATTTCGACCATTACTGGTTCGATCCATACCTTCTCGTGGTTTAACACGTGCCCCACTTGGTATCATTATAATTACGTCATATTTCCTTTATCAATATTTCTATTTTTGAGAATTTTGAATATTACCTTTCTCCTTGTAAAACCTCTAAGGTTATCCTTGAATCGTTCCTCCTGTATTCCCTAGATACAGGGCATATCAAGATACCATTTATTAATACCAGAATCATTGTCTATATACTTCTGAAAAATTTCTCCACTGATTCTTAAAGGTTGTTATTACCTTAATCCTTTCCAATTCGTACTGTCAAAACTCATACTATCCCTATTAAGGGTGAAATGCCAACCTTCATGCATTCCCCTATGGTTCATCTCAAGTTATCGAAGTTATATCCTTAATTCCACCTTTAAAAGGTACCTGCATCCATCCATGGATAAATCAAGTCATATATCCTTGATAGATTATCTTATTCATCATTCCCACCTCGATAGTCTATACCTAATTTCATAATAGCATCCTTATTCAAATTGAGGTCAATCCATATGGCCTCCAAAAGATAACAATGGTCATCCGCTTTTCTTTCCTGATTTGGTAATGATAACATGGATGTTCTGGAAGATATTGGTCGTGTTCACGTGAACATCTTCTTAATAAATCCTCATTTTCTTTTGTTGTTTATCTCAACAGTCACCTCAATGTTGGGATATCTCTCATACCTGGCGTCTCCCTTTCTGGGTATCAAGCCACCGGTCTTACACTTCATATTCTTGAAGGTCACTTCCTTCATCCAATTTTCCTAATTTCTTACTTCCTTGTCTCCTCAGTCTATTCGCGTCTCATTATTTATCCTTCGAATTACCTCAAGGTTTCCTCGAATCCTCCCAACTTACAGGGGATAAAATATATGTATCTCTTATTCCTTCAACCATCAATTTTAACTCATGGTGAATCACCCTCATCCTGACGATTACATACCTTTCTATTTCTATTGCTACGAGTCTTTAGGGTTTCCTCATACCCAACTCCCTTATCATTCCTCAAACTCTATTGCCATTATATCCCTTTCCACTTCAATTTCTTTTTATTTTCCTTTCTCTTATCATTATTTCATGAACCAACACAACATAAGCATTGATTTCAAACATCCCGTCATTCTGTATTCATGCCCTTAGAACGAATCTTGACAACTTTTACAACTTAGATTCACAATTCATCATACTCGTCTGCCTTTGTTCTGGCTCTAAAGCTTTTACGCTATCTCCATAACCTTGGGAAGTACTTTCCTGAAAATAATTGACTGAACTTAAATCAGTTTATTATAATCTCTTGCTCCGTGCCTTCCTTGGCCTTTCACCGGCGGGTGGCCTCTCTCTTAGGAGGGTAATTGACAAAAATAGTCTTTTGTGATTCGTCAATCATTTAGAATCTCAAATGATTCCTTTATTTCCTTTAGCCAGGCTCTTGCCTCGACTGGGTCAGCTTGTTACTTAGAACTCAGAGAGCTTAGCGACTTAAGGGTCCTGAAAGAATTTCTCACCGCATTGTTTCCTCGGGGTGGTGGTTGGGGATAATAGTCTAAGTCCTTTTTAGACAGGTCCATGAATTGCCGTATAGGGGTGCCGTCTCGGGTCTCCTTTCCTTACTCGACTTTCTGTTTCCTTAGTATGAAATGTTTCATCCTTCTCCCATACTTGGGGTTATCTTTTAATTTAAAATCCTCATTTTCCACTCCATTATGTCATGGGTTCCTTCTATCTTGATGGCGACCTCCCTGACTATCACGTTCAGGGTTTGCTCTAAATCTTATTCCTCAAACTATGGCTCTCATCTAAGTTCTCATCTTTAAGCTCTTAAACATTTGGAACCCAAATTCTATAGGAATACCTCATTATTCCCTTATCATCTTTCTCGGTATTAATCTCATATCTATTTTTTTTTGGCTCTCTGCCTTCATTCATCACTTTTTCTGGCACAATATGTTCTTTTCCAATAATTCGGTTTTTCTTGCAATCTCAAACAGCTTTTCGGTACCGGCTCCGGTTACCTTCACTTCTATTTCCATTTTCTCAAAATCTCTTATAAACTCTCTCAAAGACATTATCATCTTGAGTCTCTCCTTTTTACTAAGGGCATCAGCCACCACATTGGCTTTCCCCGAATGATAAAGAATCTCCCAATCATAATTCTTGATTAGCTCTAACCGCCTCCTCTGGCGTATGTTGAGCTCTTTCTACGTAAGTATGTACTAGAGCACTCATGGCTTAGGTAATTCTCGCACTTCTCTCCATACAAGTAGTGCCTCCAATCTTTAGGGTAAAACTATTGCCACGAGCCTAAGCTCATGGGCGGGGATATCGAATTTCATATTACCTTAATTGTCTTGACGCAGACACGATTATCTTGATGTGCTAAGAAGCACCCTAATTCCTTATGCGAAGCGTCACTTACAAATCACAAAATCTCCTTTTTCCATCCGGCAATGCCAACATAGGGGCCATCACCAATCTTTGCTTCAGTTCTTGAAAGTTGTTCTCGTATTTCTCTGTCCATTCGAACTTCTCAGTCTTACGAGTAAGCCGCGTTAAAGGGGCTACTATCTTTATAACTTGAACGAACCTCCTGTAGTGACCGGCCAATCCTACCTCTGGTAGTCGACCTAACCATGGTCATCAATTCATCAGTGGTCCTTTATCCAATCTTGTCAGGATCCTCCATGGGATCCTCCTCGACAACTATCCCTTCTAGGACAACATCCTCAACCGCTACATCCTCAATATCAACATCATCCGGTCCTGCATTAGGACACTCTATCGGATCCACAATCCGATCTCCAATTAGTAATAAAACATCATCGCGCTGTTGCTCCTCAACCTCAGGGTTCGGAGTCCCGCTACCATATACGATAACGAACTACGCTCCTATTACGATATTTATAAGGGTTCCCATAAGGGTTTTAACTATCAGTACTACGTTAGGTAGCCCGACTATGAACTTGGCAAGAGTTTTTATTATCTTTGTGAACTTATTATCTTAACGTCACATCATCTCTGAGCTTTATAACGCTTAGCTCTGATACCATTTCTGTAACACCCCCAAATCCGGGGTCGGGGATCCGGGTTGTCACGAGTTCCATTTCCCTTAATAACACCCAATCTTAATAAATAATCAACTACTCTGTACTGTGACCCCACAATAAGCACACACCACAAGTTATAGTCTCAGAGATGAACACTCAAAAAATAACACAAGTCCTTATATTCCACAATTATAAACCGTTACACCTTAAGAAGGTTCTGAATAAATTTACATATTCCTTGCCATTATTACAATTCATATTATACATAAGTCTGGTTCATCAATAGTTGAAAACCTAGCCTATTGGTAGCTCCTACCTCAGCTACGGCGGCATCAACGCTTTCAGAAGACTGCGGAACGTTTTCTAACCGCTTGCGAATCGGGAGCTTGGTCCTGTTCATCTTTTCTATCTGTTGTTGTGTGATGAAAGAAGAAAGCAAGGGTGAGCAGCAAGCCCACCAAAATAATATGTATAATGATTAACAATATATGAGCCTTCTCATAGTACTCATGAAAGTCTTGGTCAAAAGAAATGAACCAAGTTTGATATCTTAATGCGATGAAGTCGCAAAATATTCAGTATATATACATATATACTTTTCAAAATCTTGGAAGTCCTCTTCCATCCATAATATACACAGAGTTCCAGTTTATAACTGTATATATAAAAAATATCATTGCAAGGTGATCTCATATATCTAACCTTGTCTCAACGTTTTTCCGAAAATCTTTGTCATTCATAAGACAATCATTAACTAGATATAAGTTTAAAAGATGAAGTTACAAGATACCCAAAATACTTATATCTTTCCCAAATACTACTTGAACTACCCCCGTTCAAGTTATAATCAGTTTCAAAGGTTCATCACATAGATGAGACTACAAGACAGGATTTGAATAGATTCAATCTTTGAATATCATTATAAATAATGAAGTTACGAGATACTTCATTAAGTCCCGATATATAAATATATTCATATATATCTCCCATACATTTCCTGAAAACCTCTGTCATGTAAAGTATGAACAGAGTTGCAATATCCAATGAATTTGGAAGGAAAAGAATTTTGGCATAAACCAGATATCTTGCTGATCAGGCAAAGATACCAATAAGTAACCTTTTCTACTAGTAGATGGATGAATCCCCCACCGGTCATCACCCTGGCACATAAGGACCTTGTGCTGGACCGCCACCCGGCCTCTTACGCGTTGATGGACTGCCACCCAGCCACTTACAGATTGATAGACCGTACCCCGGCCTGTCGCTTATGCCGACTCAATTAGATGGGCTTACTTCCCGAACATTGGGGAAGTAATCAATTCATTTATCAAAATAGCAACCTTGTTGCGAATATAAAATACACCACAGAGCCGGATCCCTTAGATTTTTGAGCGAGTATTCAAGTCCCCTTAAAATGGAAGATCTTGAATTTGGAAACAAGTTTTGGGATCCTCTCTACCTTTTAAATTCATTTTGAAGACTCGAAAACATTTTTAAGAATGTTTGGAGTAATGCTGATTTAATAAAATAAATCAGTCCCAATATGAAAGAAATATCTGAATATTATTATTTAAATAATATTCCCATAAAGAATAATTGAGGTAGAAGTTGGAAAACTTATACTTGAATGAATAGCCATTAATCAAAGATATACTTATACGAAAGTAATATCTTTACTTGAATATCAAAAGTAAGTTTGATTATCGAACATTATTCTTTAATAAAATAAAGAATATTAATAAATAGTAAGCGGAGTCATAATACCTCGAATGAATATTATAAACAATATTCATTAATAAAATAAAGGAGTCATACATCCTCAAATGAATATCCAATTAATAATCATTAATAATATAAACTGAGTCATAAGCCCTCGAATGAATATTCGAAATAATATTCAAATAATAAAATAAACTGAGTCATAACCCTCGAATGAATATTCAAAATAGTATTCAATTAATAAAATAAAAGTTATCGAATAAACCTTATTCGATTAATAGTTTGGAAAACTATAACCATATATATATAAAAATATATATTATACTCGGGAACATCGACTCCCGGTTTAGAAATATGTTCACTTTTGGGTCCCCTATACTAAGGGTATACGCAACTACTGCTTATCTCTAGCATAGGTATTATGCAACTATAAGCATCGAAATCAACAGATATATAAACCAAGAATATAAATCAGGCATGCCTATATACCATATCACATGCTACAATATATCGCAAGAATTTGCTAATAACAAATATGCATTTATCGCAAGATCATGCATATACACATATACATCACCACAACAGTATAACGGGTAGAAAACTTGCCTGAGCGACTGGGGGTTACGAATGGCTCGGGACGAGTCTGGTAACCTATAAGCAACAAGTAAGTTGGAATTAAACCAAAGTCACTTGTAAATCTATACTCTAACCAACTCAGACTCTAACGCTCGTTTTGCGCTTACTGATTTGCTTAAGTCACCCGGGTACCCTCGGCTCCACCATTTTTAATAATTTAACCTTTACGAGTTTTTAAGGCGATTCCTTCGCGAGTGTCTTACCAACTGCCTAACACACTTACCATAAATGTTTCATACATTAATTAACCCTTTTCGGTCTTTAACCTATGTTTCAAAGTAAGGCGAGGGGAGAAGTTTCATTCGCAAAACGCCGTTACTTGAAACGGTCGTTTCTCCTAAACCGTGCATCGGAATCGAACAAACTACATATCAAAATGAAGCTCGTCACATGAGCTATCTAAACATGGCAGTGGTCATAATCTAGCAGGGGGTTCTCGGGTCCTAATGTTATGCACAAAAACAGTCTAAAGAAAATCGGACGTTACGACGGCTATGTTTACGCGATTTCCAATATTTTAAACCATTCAAAACCCTCCCAATTCAACCTCAAATCCAACATACAACCAACATCCATCCTTATCACATCATAACAACCCCCAACCAATTCAATTTTAACATTCATACTTATGCCTAAGCTTAACTTTAACCATACTTAAGTCCTTTTAATCAAAACCACAACATTTACCATTCCATTTCACTACCATTTCAATTCCCAAACTCTAATCACAACAACAAGCTACAATATCATCCTACTAATCAAAATAATCTTATAATACATAGGAATCTAAGGTTTGGAGATGGTATACCTTCCTTGAAGTGGTGGGAGGAGCTAGGAAGCCTTAAGAAGCTTTGAGAAGTCTTAGGAATGCTTGGATATTCAAGGAAAACAAGAAAAACTTCAAGTTAAAAACTTGAAAACACTATTCATAGTCTTCTTCTTTGATTAAATGAAGAAGATGGAGAAGGAATTGATGGCTTAAACTCATGATATAGCCCTAACTAAGCATGAAGATGATTAGGGAATTAACTCACCAATTTAGGAAGCTTGGATCTTTGATTTTGAATTTCTTGCTCTTTTGAATAGTAAAAAGCCGAGATCTTCTTCAAGAACAAGCCTTGGTTCTTTTTGATTTTGATGAAAATGATTTTACTTGGCTTGGTTGCTTTGTTTTTTTTGTGTTTGATTTAGTCAATTACCTTGTTGCCCTTGAATTTGTGTGGTTCTCATTCAACCACACCTCCTTCCTTCCCATGTCATGCTTGTGTCATCCTCATGATGTCATCCTCCCCTCCTTGTCCTCTTTCTATTGGTTGGATGACATCATCCCCACTAATCCCCTTGATTAACTTCCTAATCGTTTGCCTAATGACCGCTGATCTGTTATACGGTTCGCTTAACTTTCGTTCTCGTTTATCGTTTGAAGGATCATACCCGGGATCTTATTACTTAGGTTCCCTTAACCTTTCTCAATACATTATATTTCTTTTTATGATCCTCTATCATAATCCTTTAATTTAAATCCTTTTTTATCCTGTTACCTTATACTCAATTCTCTCCGTATCTAGTGGATTTCCGGGAAAATCCAAGTGTTCGGATTTGGATTCTGACGATCTTTACATACACTTATATCCCATATAAAGTACTAATAAAATCTCAGAATATCCATATCAGAACCCCTACATAGTGTGGCATGAAAAGTTTTCTCATTCAGCAAAAACACTATTCATAAGGGTTTCAAAAATTTCCAAAAATCGGGGTTATTACACTTTTCCAGCTAATATTTTCAAAGCCCCTTTGCATGAAACTGATGTTCCTAAAGTTTTCAGAGTAATTCAGGATTTCTTAGCCCAAAGTGATATTGGGTATGCTCTTACTGCTCCTTCTAGAATTTGGTTTAAACAAATAATACAGATTTGGGAGAATGCAGATTTGGGAGAATTCGATAGTTGATTCGACACATGGATCTAACATGGAAGCTGCTTTTGTTAATCCTAGTTCAATTCCTGATTATAAAGATACAAGTTCTGAAAATTTTCCTGATACTGAAAGAGTTATAGTGATTCCTGATTCTGTGAAGACTAAAGAAGAAGAAATCTTATTTCGAATGGATTTACAAATTCTCTCTGCTTATGTTAAAGCTGTTAATATTGAAAACTTCAAGAAAGCAGAAATGGTTTCTAACAGAGAAGAAAGGGCTCAGGAAGGAAAAATTAGAAAAGCTGTTGATAAAGCAGATCAAGAATATGCTTAAAAGATCTGAAAGGAATAGATGGAGGAGTACAAATAAGAAGATATTGCAAGAAAAAATAGAAAGGAGAGCTCAAGTATTTCCAAAGATCAAGAACAAATGTAAATAGAGAAAGGTTACTGATCCTGATTGTAATGATAAATTGAGTTTTACTCCTGGAGGAATAAGGCTGGATGGTTTACTTAGTTCTAATACCACGGGAGATAAGAAATCTTGGTTAGAATAAGCTAAGAAGATAAAGTTGTTTAAACCATTCACAAGAGCTGGAATAGGACATCATTAAGCTAAACTTATCAACTTAAAGTTGTTGAACTTCACACTTGCTAATAGTCCAGATCAGGAAGTAACTGATGATCATCTGGATAGACTTGAAGCTGTAAAGATTATTCTTGACAAATATGATGGTTCTGAATCTAAACAGAAGATCTTACTATTATTGTAAAATGATCAAGTTCAAGTTCTTTCACTTGATGAACTGATGATCATGTCTACAAAAGAATTGAAGTACATTCACAATTTTCTAAGAGTTGAAGATGAAACTTCTAGGTTATGGTCAAACATGATTCTTGACAATATCAGAAGAAGGATACTGGATGATGGTCGATATTATTTTGGATCATATGTTCCTACATACATATATTTCAGAGGGCAAGAAGTCAACATGAAGAAAGGTGAAGCTGTCATTGAAAATATTCTTACTCAGAGATATATAACTATGAATCCTGATGGAAGAAAAACTTGCCATATTTCACTGGAAGACATGATGATAGAAATAGCACAAATCAGATGTCTAAGGGTTGATATCTATCAATTATCTGACAAAAGAGAGTATGAAAAGAATTTGAAGATCAAGTTAGAAGATATTATATTGAAAAAGATTAATGACGGAGTTAAAGCTTTTGTTCAGAGATACTGCAGAGTTTATCAAGAAATATGAAGATCTGCATCTGAAACAAAGTAAGCTTTACACTACTTATTTTGTCTATCTGGTTTTTGGCACTAGACAATTATATTGGAATTCATGCTTATTCTGCAAAGCATAAATTAAGGGAGATTATTGAGAATTGGATAAGTCGAAGATCATGATCTATGTCACAATCAGGATATGATCAACTACTGTAATATGATTATCTGTTGAAAGCTTCGATATCATCCATTGATATATATGTTAGATATATTTGATAATGTCATGGCTAATGTGATTATGTTTAGTTTTCAGATCTTACTTAAACAGGATAAATCAGTACTTACTGGAAGTCAGGACTTAAGGATATCAGTACTTATATTATCAGGAGATAATCATCAGAAGATGGATAACAGAACTTAAGTACTGAAGGACGTTCAGATAAGGAAGGCAGCTGGTTAAAGGAAAGAAGATCGAGACAAACATAAGAAGAGATATGCATGAAGATGGAATTCTATGAAGAATAGAATAATTGGAAGAAAAGATATCTGATTGATATATTTTAGGAAGCAGAATTATATTCCATATCAATTACCGATTATCTTGTAACTGTATAGTATATATAAACACAAACATAGGGTTTACACTATAAGTGTCATCACAATCGAGAAGATTATTCATTTGTAACCCTAGCAGTTCCCGTGATATTTGTTCATCACTGAGAGAGAACAGTTCCATACTGTAACAGAGTATATTGTTTCAATAAAGTTTGTTTTCTGTTACTTAAGTTATTAAAGTTCGATTTGATTATGCTATACACTATATTCACCCCCTCTACAGTGTGTGTGTGACCTAACAAGTGGTATCTGTAACACCCCCAAATCCGGGGTCGGGGATCCGGGTTGTCACGAGTTCCATTTCCCTTAATAACACCCAATCTAAATAAATAATCAACTACTCCGTATTGTGACCCCCCAATATACACACACACGCCACAAGTTATAGTCTCAGAGATGAATACCAAAAATAACACAAGTCATTTTATTCCACATAATAAGCCATTACACCTCAAGAAGGTTCTGAATAAATTTATATTTCTTTGCCATTATTACAATTCATATAGATACATAAGTCCAGTATAACAAAAGTTAAAAGCCTAGCCTACTGGTAGTTCCTACCTCAGCTACAACGGCATCATCGCCTACAGAAAACTGCAGAACGTTTCCTATCCACTCGTGAATTGGGAGCTTGATCCTGTTCATCTTGTCTATATGATGTTGTGTAATGAAAGAAGAAAGCAAGGGTGAGCAACAAGCCCACCGAAATAATATGTATAATGAATAACAATATATGAGCATTCTCATAGCACTCATGAAAGTCTTGGTCAAGAAGAATTGAACCAAGTTGATATCTTAACACGACCAAGTCACAAAATATTCAGTATATACATATATACTTTTCAAAATCTTTGAAATGCTCTGCCATGCATAATACACCCATAGTTCCAGTTTATAACTGTATAAAAAAGTCGTTGCAAGGTGATCTCATATATCTACCCTTGTCTCAACGTTTTTCTGAAAATCTTTGACATGCATAAGATAATCATTTACTAGATATAAGTTTAAAAGATGAAGTTACAAGATACTCCAGTATACTTATAATTTTTCTGAATACTACTTGAACTACAACCGTTCAAGTTATAATTAGCTCATCACATATATGAAGCTACAAGGCATGACTTGTATAGAATCAATCTTTGAAATATCATTCAAAAGAAATGAAGTTATGAGATACTTCATTTGATGGAAACATCATTTTGAAAACTCGACCCTACCATCACTCAACAATCGCCCAGCCGTAGCCTTTCTATCGAAGTGCTCTGGGTAGTGTTGCAGAAATATCCAACTGGATGATGAACTCATTACGGGAGTTTGCCGTGCCAGGAAGACCGCTTACGATGATCAGTCGTAGTAGTGCAACCCCGCCATTTTCTACATGTAGAGGAGAACCTGTCGGATTTACTTGTCAACCGAACACTGGACTCCTAAGGAATGGACCGTCTTAGCGGAATTTCCGGGCCATTTAGGCCAATAAATAAGGCTGGGCTGGCGCCACTCGACCACTTACGCCACTCCTAGTTCAGATGAAATCCATGACTCTGAAACGTAAAGCTCGTCCCCCCTTTCCCCAAGTAGAAACTTGTTGATACGGCTCCACCAAGAAGTCGTATCTAGTTGGAAAGGAAAACTCACCGATATTTCCCAGGCGATGCCTGTTAATTGATTAACTTGTTCCAAGAATTTTACTTCCCGAGTGTTGGCTAAGTAATCAAAAACCCTTTGATCAAAATAGCAACCTTGTTGCGAATATAAAACACACCACAGAGCCGGATCCCTCAGGTTTTGAGCGAGTATTTAAATCCCCTTCGAAAGGAGTATCTTAAATATAAAAATGAGTTTTGGGATCCGCCCTAACTTTTAAAATCATTTTAAAGGCTCGAAAACATTTTTAAGAATGTTTGGAGTAATGCTGATTTAATAAAATAAATCAGTCCCAAAATATTAGAAAATATCTGAATATTATTATTTAAATAATATTCCCATAAAGAATAATCTTTATAAAAATAATTAAAGTAGAAGTTTTAAAACTCATACTTGAAATGAATAATAAATAACCAAAGATATACTTATACGAAAGTATGATCTTTATTTGAATAATGGAAACTAAGTTTGATTATCGAAACATTATTCTTTAATAAAATAAAGAATATTATTTAATAAATAAGCGGAGTCATAAGTCCTCAAATGAATATTCAAAATAATACTCATTAAATAAAATAAACGGAGTCTTAAGTCCTCGAATGAATATTCAAAATAATATTCATTAATTAAACTAAACGGAGTCATAAGTCCTCGAATGAATATTCAAAATAATATTCATTAAATAAAATAAAGTTATCGAATAAACCTTATTCGATTAATAGTTTTGACAACTATATCTATATATATATATATTATACTTGGAAACATCGACTCCCGGTTTAGAAATATGTTCACCTTTTGGGTCCCCTATACTAAGGGTATACGCAACTACTGCTTATCTCTAGCATAGGTATTATGCAACTTATAAGTAATTGAATCAACAATTAGATATCAAGATTACAAAACAGGCATGCATATATACCATATCAGCATGCTCCAATATATCGCAAAATTTGCTAATAACAATCATGCACTTATCACAAGATAATGCATATACATATATTTACATCACAACAACAGTATAACGGGTAGAAAACTTGTCTGAGTGCTCCGGGGTAGACTTAAGCTTAGAGTGGGTCCGGTAACCTATAAACAACAACTTAAGCCAGAATTAAACCACGGTCTCTTAAGAAACTAGACTTTAACCAATTGAACCCTAACGTTTGCTTATGGTCATTTCTACGCTTAACAAATCACATAAGTCGTTCGAGTACCCTCGGCTCCACCATTTTTAATAAATTAACCATTAAGGGTTTTAAGGCGATTCTTTTGCGAGTACTCTACCAACTGCCTAATCCACTTAAAATAATTGTTTCATATCCCAATTAGTCATTTAAGGTCCTTAAATAAGGTTTCAAAGTAAGGCGAGGGGAAATGGTTCGTTCGCGAAACGCCGTTACTTAAAACGACCGTTTCTCCTAAACCGTACATCGGATTTAAGCGTACCACATATCAAAACGAAGATCGTAACATGAAATATCTAATCATGGCAATGGTCAAAACCTAACAGTGAGTTCTCGGGTCCTGATGTTATGAACAAAAACAGTCTAGGATAATCGGACATTACGACGACTATGTTTACGCGATTACCAAATTTGTACAACTCCAAATCAATCCACAATCAACCCACAATCAACATTACAACCCAAAATCCCTCCAAACCTCACCACATCAGTCCATTACTTCATGTTTTAACCAACTCATTCAATCACAACAAAAGCTACTTACCATACTAAGGTTCATTAACTAATAACCAAGATTCAACCATCAAAATCTCTACAAACTCAACCAAACCTTAAACAAACAAGCATCATGCTTCACATATACTATATCAATCATAACCATTCCTAAATACTCAAAACTAAAGCTAGGATTTGGAGTTTATACCTTCTTGAAGCTTCTTAACACAACACAAGAGCTTTGAATGCCTAAAAGAACCTTGATCCTTGCTTGTATAACCTTAAACTTTCATAAAAATTCAAGAAAACTAAAGTTATTTTTTGAAAGTTACTATTCAACATCTTCTTCCTTGAATTATTGGAAGAGATTGTGAAGGAAATGGAAGCTTAGATTCATAGAATAGCTATATCTATACATAAGGAACCTTGGATAATTACCTCACCAATTAACAAAGCTTGGAACTTGAATTTGAATTTTTCTTTCTTTGAAATGGACAAAAGGCCGAGAGCTTCTTGTTGGGTAATGAAGGTCAACTTTGTGTTTTGTGTTTTTTATTTGCTTTGTTTGGTTGACATCCTTTTGTTTGTTCAATTAACTTTTTTACCATGGTAAAGAATGAATGGTTCACAATCAACCAACTAATCCCTCCTTTGGACCGTTGGGGACGGAGTTACGTCGATTGTTTGTACAAGTATTTTTGTTTCACTAATTACTACTATTCCAGATACGTCATGGTACGGGATTATTTGGACTACAAAATCAAACCAGATTGTAGAGCAAGATTTGATAAGTAATAGTCAACAAATTGGGATTCATTTATCAACAGATTTTTTTCTTCCATTTGAAATAATTTCAATAATTCTTTTAGTTGCGTTAATAGGTGCGTCATGCTTAAGTCATCCCCTTATGTCATCATCCCACACTTGTCCTCTTCTTGTTGGTGAGATGACATCACCCTCCACTAACTCTTTGATTAACTCCTAATCACTTGGCTAATGACCACTGATCTGTTATACGGTTCGCTTAACTTTCGTTCTCGTTTATTGTTTGAGGGATCATACCCGGGATCTTATTACTTGGGTTCCATTAACCTTTCTCAATATATTAAATTCCTTTTTATGATCCTCTCTTATAATCCTTGAATTTAAATTTTTTTATCCTGTTACCTTATACTCAATTCTTTCTGTATCTGGTGGATTTTCGGGAAAAATCAAAGTGTTCAGATTGGGATTCTGACGATCTTTACATACACTTATATACCACATAGAGTACTAATAATATCCCAGAAGATCAATAAAAGAATCCCTACATAGTGTGGCATGAAAAGTTTTCTTATTGAGCATAATCAGCAAAACACTATTCATAAGGGTTTAAAAAATTCCAAAATTTGGGGTTATTACAGTATCAGAGCCTATCTGTTAACACACAAACAGTTTAAGATCCAAACACAATCATGTCTGAAGCAGAAACTCAAACTAAACCCACCAAAGCTGAAGAACCTCCAAAGACACAAATTCAAAGTCGATATGAGACTATTAGAGTTCCCATATTGAGGCCATCTGAATATGCCATATGGAAGGTGAGGATGACCATGTTTCTGGAAGCTATAGATCCAGAATATCTTGATAGAATCAAGGAAGGACCTCACAAACCAACCAAGCTCGCTGTTGCAGTTGCAGGTGAAGCAGCAAAGTCTGTACTAAAAGAGAAGAGTGATTACACTGCTGAAGATATCGTATCAATTGCTAAGGATGCTAAGGTACGACACTAACTGCATAGTGCTATTGATAATGTAATGTCAAACAGGGTAATAAACTGCAAGACTGCAAAGGAGATATGGGATGCCTTGGAAACAAGATGTCAGGGAACATATACGATTAAGAAGAACAGGAAGACAATACTCACTCAAGAGTATGAATACTTTGACTCAAAGGCTAATGAGTCATTGACTGATTTATATGATAGATTTGTCAAACTCTTGAATGATTTGTCACTGGTTAATAAGGAGTATGATCCTGAAGATTCAAACCTTAAATTCCTGTTAGCTCTTCCTGAATGCTGGGATTTGAAGGCAACAACAATAAGAGACAACTATAATCTTGATGAAACAACTCTTGATGAAATTTATGGAATGCTCAAGACTCATGAACTTGAGATGGAACAAAGAAGCAAGAGGAAAGGAGGAAAGTCAAGGACAGTTGCTCTTAAGGCTGAAGAAGAATCCCCCAAGGCAGCTACCTCAAGGAAAGACAAGGGTAAAGCTCTCTTCACAAAGTCTGATACTGAGTCATCAAGTTCTGAAAGTGATGATGATTCAGAATCTGAAAGCTTGCCTGAGACGGATGCTGATGAAGAGATGATGAAGCTGTGTACTCTTATGGTGAAAGGAATCACAAAGATTGCGTACAGGAAGTTCAGGAAGGGAATGAAGTTTTCCAGGAAAGGCACAAGTTCTGATAAGAAGAATTTCAGAAAATCTGAGGGAAGAGGATGAAAGTCTCACAGAGGAGATTATACAAATGTCAAATGCTACAACTGTGGTGAGAAAGGCCACATATCTCCTGATTGCAAGAAAGTGAAGAGTGACAAAGGCAAGGCTCTTGTCACAAAGAAGAAAAGCTGGACAGACACCTCAGATTCTGAAAGTGAGGAGAATTATGCCTTGATGGCAAATGCTGATAAGGCAAGTGCTGAAAGCAGTTCTGAAGCTGCTGAATTAAAGGTACCTCAAACTACTTATGCCTTTCATACTGATGATATTAATGAGTTGAGATGATATCTTAAAACCATGTTCATTAGTTATAAAGATCAAACTTTAACATGTAAAAGATTAACTTCTGAAAATCTTGCTTGCAAAAAGAGGAATGATTATTTAGAAAAAGAGTTAGTCATGTTCTATCAAACTCAGAAAGATAGAGATAATGCTTTCTATGTTAGGGATGAAGTACTTAAAATGAATGAATCTCTAACAGCTGAGTTAGAAAAGGAAAGAGAGATTATCAGGACTTGGACTAACTCTGGCAGAACAACTCAGAATTTGTTAAGTAGTGAAAACTGGAAAGAGGGCTTAGGTTATAGAGAGGATAAGAATGATAAAGGAACTGTAGATATTAAGCCTGTAGTTGTTAAACAAAAGCCAAAGTTAAAACCTGTTAATTTTATAGCTGTAAAGTCTGATAATGAGAAATCAGAAGTTAAAAAGGAATTAAGTTCTGACAAACTAAAACAGGAAAAGACAACTGAAGTAAACGTAGGCTTAATGACTAAGAAACAGCTTAAACATAAGCTGAAAGATGGTAAGAATGCAAACAAGATAAAATCACCTAGGAAAAATAGGAATGGAAAGGAAGGTGTGAATAAAAGCAATGATTATAAGCCTGTTCCTGAAGCTCCTAGGAAAACGTGTCATAACTGTGGAAGTTCTAACCATCTGACTTCTTTTTACAGGAAGAATAAGAACATAAACTCCTTACCTTCAAAGTCAGGAGTTAAGAGTCAGTCTGTTAGATATAAGCCACAAAATCCTTGTTTTCATTGTGGTAGTTTATGGCATTCCATTTATACTTGTAAGGAATATCATAGTTTGTACTATGATTATTATCAAATAAAACCTTCTTTAAAGAAAGTTACCATTGTTCCTTCTAGTGTAAGTTCTGATTCAAAGTCTGATAGTGTAAATTCTGATAAGAAAATTGTTAACATAAACTTTGATGCTAAATCCACTGCAAATGTTAACAGACTTAATAAAGCCAAAGGATGCAAGCATGTCTGGGTCCTTAAGACTAATCATTAGTGGTCTTTGTGATTGCAGGGCAACAGGAAAAACATCGTAGTTCTGGACAGTGGATGTTCAGGACATATGACTGGAAATAAAGCCCTGCTATCAGACTTTATGGAGAAGGCTGGCCTAAGTGTTTCTTATGGAGATGGAAACATTGGAAAAACATTGGGATATGGCAATATCAATCTTGGGAATGTCATCATTAAGGAAGTAGCTCTGGTCTCAGGACTTAAACACAATCTGCTGAGTGTTAGTCAAATCTGTGACAGAGGTTATCATGTGGATTTCTTTGAAGAACACTGTGAAGTTGTAAGTAAATCTACAGGCAAAGTTGTATTGAAAGGATACAGGCGTGGTAACATATATGAAGCCAAGCTTTTAACAAATACTGATGGTTCTGCAATCTTTCTGATGAGTAGAGCATCAATTGAAGAAAGCTGGAATTGGCACAAGAAACTCTCTCATTTAAATTTTAACAATATAAATGAATTGGTCAAGAAAGATCTTGTGAGAGGACTGCCAAAGTCAGTATTTGCTCCTGATGGCCTTTGTGATTCTTGCCAGAAGGCCAAACAAAGAAAATCTTTATTCAAGAGCAAGACTGAATCATCAATTCTTGAGCCTTATCACCTACTACATGTTGATCTATTTGGTCCAGTAAATGTCATGTCTATTGTAAATAAGAAATATACTATGGTCATAGTGGATGAGTTCACCAGATACACATGGGTGTATTTCTTGCACACAAAAAGTGAAACTGCATCTTGTTGGATTTTAAACGCAGCGGGGGCATGGTAAAACACTTTTACACATATAAAATCCAAATAAAAGCATATAAATCGTGAATAAAAATTCGAGGGATCGAATCTAACCTTTTAAAATTATTCGGAGACAACGATCAGAGATCCTTAGCAGTTGCTCCTCAAGTGTGAAGCACTCCACCGGTATCCACCAAGAAAACAATGTTAAGGAGGAGGAAGGAGGTGGAGAGAATTGGGTTTTCCAAACTTTTTGGGTTTTGGGGTTCTCCGGTTCGAATAAAAATAGGGTCTATAATAGTGTATTTATAGGCAAAATTTTCAGCTGAAATTTTCCCATAAATATTATTATTATTATCCCATTTATTATTCTCATTAATAATTAAAACACCTTTTAATCATTAATCCTTTTTCTAAACACTTTAGAAATAATTCTCTCTCTTGATTTAATTTCCAAAAATTAAATCCTTAATTAATAATATTAAGAACTTTTCTTAATTAATTTATAATCAATTAAATCTCATTTAATCAATTTTTAAATTTGCCAATTAATTATTTATTTCACAAATAAATAATTATTAGCCATTATTAATTAATTCCTCCACCATTAAATCATTCTCTTTTTATGGTGTGACCCTGTAGGTTCAATATTAAGCTGGTAGTAGAAATAAATAATAATAAAACTATTTTATCATTATTTATATAAATTCTCTAATTTATTAAATATGATTAATTAATTAATCACATTTATTCTACATCGTGAGTGATGCTTCTCAACATATCGTGACTATCCGGATAATATGAATTCACTGCTTAGAATACCAAGAACCTGTCAGTGAATAGTTACCGTACAATAAACTCCTTCTACCCTACAATGTTCCGATTAAATACAAGGCATGGATCTCGTGTCAAGCCTATCTAATTCAATCACTTGCTTACCATTTACTATGCGTAGTTCTATTCAAATTAGAAACTCCTTTCTAATTTCATTCACTCTGGCCAGAGATTCCTGAACTAGCATAAGTGGATCAGCCTTGAACATTCGCTTCCTTCACTGGAAGGGGTAGATCCTTTATTGATCATACACTATCTTCGTGTACAAATTCCTATACCCAGAAGAGCCCTAATAATTGTCCCTGGAGACTAAGAACTAAACCAAAGCATAGTTCAGTGTACACAAGATGACTATGATGACCTCAAGTCTAAGGATACTTGTACAACTATCACTAAGCGAACAATTGCTGACACGTGAGTGAACTCCATCAGTTGTTCAGCTGGGCGAGTCATGTTTAGTGAACTTATTCCATAATAAGCACCTACATACTAGCTATAGTGTCACCACACAAATGTCTATGAGAACAGACATCCTTCATAATGAAGCAAGCATAGTATGTACCGATCTTTGCGGATTATTAATTACCAGTTAGTAATCCTATGACCAGGAACTATTTAAGTTTAGAGTTATCATCTTTTTAGGTCTCACTATTATGATCTCATCATAATCCATAAAAAGCTTTACTCAAAACTATGGTATATCTTATTTAAACACTTAAATAGATAAAGCCCGTAATAAAAACAAAACAAGTCTTTATTAATATCAATGAAATCAAAACATATTACATAAAAGTTATTCCTAAATCCTAATACATGATTGGACTTAGGACATATTCCTTTCAATCTCCCACTTGTACTAAAGCCAATCACTCTGGTATCTAATACCCATCTTGTCTTTATGACGATCAAAGTGACTTTCATAAAGTAGATTTGTGAGTGGGTTTGCTATGTTGTTATGTGTGTCAACTCTATTTCAATACAATACAAGAAATGTTACCGCGCTCCCACTAACCCTTTTGTAGACGCATGGTTCATCTTCGTTTTTGATAAAATCAAACTCTTTGATTGTCTCATCAAAACGAATGTTCCATCTTTCGAGAAGCCTGCTTTAAACCATATATGGTTCGCAGCAGCTTACACACTACGTTTTCATTTCTCTTGGAAAGAAAACCATCTGGCTAATTGCCAGATCTCATAGTCGTAGTAAGCAGCATTCGCAAGCAAAATCTGAACTGATTTTAACAGGGCTACAGGTAAAAGGTTTCATCAAAGTCAATCCATTGCCTTTGTTTGAATTCTTTTGCCACACGCCTGGCCTTAAAGGTCTCCACCTGGCCATCTGCTCTAATCATTCTTTTGTATCCAGTATACATAGATTTCTTTCCGGATTTTATGGCACTATGCCATTTCTCTGAGTCAACACTACTCATAGCCTCATTATAGGTCACAGGGTCGTCATCATCAATGATCGACAACTCATTGTCATTCTCAATGACAAGGCCATAATACCTCTCAGTTTGGCGAGACACTCTCCCTGATCTATGAATGGGTTGTTCCACAAAAGGTTGTTCAGTCAGAACAGGTGTTTCCACTTGATCCGTAGTAGTTTGTGCTTTTTGAACTTCATCAAGTTTAATTTTGCTCCCACTGTTTCCTTCAAGGATAAACTCTTTTTCCAAGAAGGTAGCATGTCTGGATACAAACACCCAATGATCGGTGTAAAAGTAATACCCTAAAGTCTCTTTAGGATATCCCATAAAACTATATTTTACGGATCGATATTCCAGCTTATCTGGGTCAACTTTCTTGACATAAGCTGGACATCCCCAAATCTTAACGTGTTTAAGACTCGGTTTCCTTTCTTTCCATATCTCATACGAAGTTTGAGGAACAGATTTTGGAAGGCACCTTATTCAGTAAATATGCTGAGGTTTCCAATGCATAACCCCATAGGAATATTGGAAGATTTGCATAGCTCATCATGGACCGAACCTATACCATTTATTTTAAGATAATCCAGAAACTCTCCATTCAAGTATTCACCATCTCGATCTAATCGAAGAATTATAATACTATGTTTGGTTGTTTCTCCACTTCATACTTATACTCTTTGAACTTTTCAAAGGCTTCAGACTTGTGTTTCATCAAACACATATCCGAATCTAGATCTATCATCTATGAAAGTAATGAAGTATGAAAATCCACCGATGGCTTGCGTAGACATTGGTCCACATACATCTGTGTGTACCATTCCTAGAAAATTTGCAGTCCTCTCTCCATGTCTACTAAATGGAGACTGCAGTGCCACAATGAAGTGAGATTTTCATCATCCCTTTTCTTTTATTAGTTTGTTCAATCTGAAGTAAATCATGTCACATATATACAGACCATTATTTAAAGTACCACATCCATAAAGAATATTATCTCTAAGAATAGAACATTCATTATTCTCAATAATAAATGAAAATCCAGCCAAGTCTTACATGGGAATAATATTCCTCATAATCGAGGGAACAAAATAACAATTATTTAAAACAATAGTCTTGCCCGTAGGCATATGTAAATGAAATGATTCTACATCTTCAGCAGCAACTCGTGCTCTATTTCTCATCAATAGAATCACCTCCTCTTCCTCAAGTGTCCTACTTCTCCTTGGTCCCTGCAACAAATTGCAGATATGAGAACAACAGGCGGTATCTAATACCCAAGTAGAAATTTGATTTAATGACATATTCACTTCTATCATGAACATACCTGAATCAGAAGCGGTAGTCTCACTGCCCTTCATCTTCTTCAATTCTGCAAGGTAAACCTTGCAGTTCCTCTTCCAGTGCCCCACCTTCTTACAGCGAAAGCAAACAACTTTGCTCTTGGGGTCTTCAGCTTTTGGTGGAACCGGAATTTTCTCACCTACTTTCTTCTTCTTGGAAGAGTTCCTCTTCCTTTTCTTAGGATTGGAACCTTCACCAATTAGAAGAACAGAACTCTTCTTAGGGGGAAAATTCGATTCCGCAGTCTTCAACATGTTGTGGAGTTCAGGCATGCTGACATCCAACTTATTCATGTGAAAGTTCACAACAAACTGCGAGAACGAACTCGGAAGTGATTGCAAGACCAAATCTTGGCTCAGCTCCCCATCCATGGCAAAACCAAGTTGTCCAAGACGTTCAATCAAATTGATCATCTTAAGTACATGGTCATTCATAGATGATCCCTCAGACATCCTACAACCGAACAGCTCCTTCGATATCTCATATCGAGCTGTCCTCCCCGCCACATCATACAACTCTTATAGATGCATGAGGATAGTATGAGCATCCATATGCTCATGTTGCTTCTGTGGCTCAATGTTCATGGAAGCTAGCATGATACATTGAGCAATATTTACATCATCTATCCACTTACGATACACAACATGTTCATCATTATGCGCATCGCTAGCAGGTTCAGTAGGCTTAGGTGAGTCAATCACGTATTCCAGCTTCTCAATCCTGAGAACAATTCTCAAGTTTCGAAGCCAGTCAGCATAATTAGGACCAGTCAATTTATGAGCATCTAGTATGCTCCTGAGTGATAGTGCAGAAGACATAATGTATATTGTAAATCTGTAAATGATAAACACATAACAACACTTAGCAAATATTCGATTTCATTTTAAAACACTATATGAATCGGGTCTTTATTCATAAGTGCCTCCCACTAGTTTATCTAATTTATTCAACCCCCTACGTGAAAAATTAAGCATTCATAATGCTAGTGGGAATAGGGATCCTACATTCCATTACACAACCCCGGCTATGGCACGAAACGCCATGTAATGTTCAATAGGCAGACAACTCTTGTCAATTACATCTAATGTTATTCCCTAATCAATCTTTAGCCTCTTGAATAATTGAGTCATGTCTGTGGCACGACAAACTCAATATTCTAAGTCAAGTCTAACCCAACATTCCGTACAATTGAATCAGTCCCCAAAGGCCCACGGCTGTGGCACGTAACGACCTTTAGATTCTTATTCAATGTACACATCTTTATGTAATAGACAAGTATTTCTTATTCCGAAATCAAAGCCCTCGGCTGTGGCACGAAACGACAATGATTTAAAAATAAGAACTACTTTCTATCATGTTGGAAGGCTATGACCGACACAAGCCCGTTGTGTCATTGACCAATTACTACTTGATATTATTTAATTTTAGAGGGATTATATTACGTTACAATCATAATCATATTATAAAGAGATTCTTCCTTTTAAATTAAATATTTCAAATCAATAATCAATAATCAGATTATTCCCAGATCGGGTGGAGCATTGTCAAGAGGCGTCACTTAATAACCCTTTCTTACAGATAGAAATCTGTTGTTGACAGAATCATCCTTTCTCTCATATCGAAAATTCATATTCAATTACGTGTTTCATAAACACAAGAATCTCATGATTGTATTCATAATATTATTATTAAGGTTATGAAACAGTTTCACTATACTAGGTTGTCTAACAAGCGCCTTATGTTCATTTAAGTTCACCTAAATCTATCATCGCATGATAAACTAAGCATATATCATATATATCAACATGAATAAACATCAAGGTAGGCATGTTACATCATCTAGCACATTAGAACAAGCAATATACATCTCTATGTATCACAAGAAGCATTTAAAATCAATTCAAACGATCAAAAACAGCTTTAAAACACTTCATGGAATATAAACAGTTCAAAACTTTTATATAAACTAAAATTGATCACTTCATTAGATCCGTCTCGGAAAAATGAATCCAACGGTATATTGCACGCCCAAAACGGAGTTACGAAACTCCCAGAAAATCAATTTTAAAATCAACAGACGGGCCGTAACGCATTACAGGAACGCGTTACAAGCCCTGTAACGCATTCCGGTGATGCGTTACACACCTTTTAAGCCATTAAAGGGTGTAACGCATTCCCTGAATGCGCCACAGGTGTGTAACGCATTCCCGGAATGCGTTACACCCCTTTTTTTTTTAATTTTTCAGCAGCCGCCTTTTTTTTCCTCGATCAGCGTGCCTGACAACTCTGTCTTCTTTCTTCTTTCACGCAGCAGACAGATTATGCAGAGCAGATACAGTACAGATATATATACATACAATACATATATATATATATATAATTATTTAATTACGAATTTTAATTGCAACAATTTCAAAAATTCATAATAAAAAATCTATACATCCTAAAATTATGAAAAAAATACCCAGACGATCTACAACACTTGTAGAACCCAGATCAACATTCAAAATAATTCTGAAAAATGATTTCTCATCAGACAAAATTAATCCATGATATAACTTGTAAAAATCATAATTAATTCATACAAGCACATAAAATTCTGAAATTTTTACCACAGATCTATATGCATACAACCTATGCTCTGATGCCATTGTTGGATTTTAAACGTAGCAGGGGCATGGTAAAACACTTTTACACATATAAAATCCAAATAAAAGCATATAAATCGTGAATAAAAATTCGAGGGATCGAATCTAACCTTTTAAAATTATTCGGAGACAACGATCAGAGATCCTTAGCAGTTGCTCCTCAAGTGTGAAGCACTCCACCGGTATCCACCAAGAAAACAATGTTAAGGAGGAGGAAGGAGGTGGAGAGAATTGGGTTTTCCAAACTTTTTGGGTTTTGGGGTTCTTCGGTTCGAATAAAAATAGGGTCTATAATAGTGTATTTATAGGCAAAATTTTCAGCTGAAATTTTCCCATAAATATTATTATTATTATCCCATTTATTATTCTCATTAATAATTAAAACACCTTTTAATCATTAATCCTTTTTCTAAACACTTTAGAAATAATTCTCTCTCTTGATTTAATTTCCAAAAATTAAATCCTTAATTAATAATATTAAGAACTTTTCTTAATTAATTTATAATCAATTAAATCTCATTTAATCAATTATTAAATTTGCCAATTAATTATTTATTTCACAAATAAATAATTATTAGGCATTATTAATTAATTCCTCCACCATTAAATCATTCTCTTTTTATGGTGTGACCCTGTAGGTTCAATATTAAGCTGGTAGTAGAAATAAATAATAATAAAACTATTTTATCATTATTTATATAAATTCTCTAATTTATTAAATATGATTATTAATTAATCACATTTATTCTACATCGTGAGTGATGCTTCTTAACATATCGCGACTATCCGGATAATATGAATTCACTGCTTAGAATACCAAGAACCTGTCAGTGAATAGTTACCGTACAATAAACTCCTTCTACCCTACAATGTTCCGATTAAATACAAGGCATGGATCTCGTGTCAAGCCTATCTAATTCAATCACTTACTTACCATTTACTATGCGTAGTTCTATGCAAATTAGAAACTCCTTTCTAATTTCATTCACTCTGGCCAGAGATTCTTGAACTAGCATAAATGGATCAGCCTTGAACATTCGCTTCCTTCACTGGAAGGGGTAGATCCTTTATTGATCATACACTATCTTCGTGTACAAATTCCTATACCCAGAAGAGCCCTAATAATTGTCCCTGGAGACTAAGAACTAAACCAAAGCATAGTTCAGTGTACACAAGATGACTATGATGACCTCAAGTCTAAGGATACTTGTACAACTATCACTAAGCGAACAACTGCTGACACGTGAGTGAACTCCATCAGTTGTTCAGCTGGGCGAGTCATGTTCAGTGAACTTATTCCATAATAAGCACTTACATACTAGCTATAGTGTCACCACACAAATGTCTATGAGAACAGACATCCTTCATAATGAAGCAAGCATAGTATGTACCGATCTTTTCGGATTATTAATTACCAGTTAGTAATCCTATGACCAGGAACTATTTAAGTTTAGAGTTATCATCTTTTTAGGTCTCACTATTATGATCTCATCATAATCCATAAAAAGCTTTACTCAAAACTATGGTATATCTTATTTAAACACTTAAATAGATAAAGCCCGTAATAAAAACAAAACAAGTCTTTATTAATATCAATAAAATCAAAACAGATTACATAAAAGTTATTCCTAAATCCTAATACATGATTGGACTTAGGACATATTCCTTTCACATCTATCTTGATTGATCATGTTAGGCAACTGGATAAATTGGTCAAAGATTCAGTGAAAATAATAAGGAGTGATAATGGTACTGAGTTCAAGAATTTGATAATGGAAGAGTTCTGCAAAAACCATGGAATCAAGCAGGAATTCTCTGCTCCTGGAACTCCACAGCAAAATGGAGTTGTTGAAAGGAAGAATAGAACTCTCATTGAAGCTGCACGTACAATGCTTGATGAAGCAAAGCTTCCAACCTATTTCTGGGCTGAAGCTGTGCAGACTGTTTGTTTTACTCAGAATGCAACACTCATTAACAAGCAAGGAAAGACACCATATGAGATGGTGAAGAAAAAGAAGCCAAATCTGAAGTATTTTCATGTATTTGGATGCAAGTTTTTTATTCTTAAGACTCATCCTGAACAGCTATCCAAATTTGATCTAAAAACTGATGAAGGAATCTTTGTTGGATATCCACTTTCCACAAAAGCCTTCAGAGTCTATAACTTGAGAACAAGAGTGGTCATGGAATCTATCAATGTCTCTTTTGATGATAAGAAGATTACTGGACTTGAAGATTTTATTGATCATGATCAGCTGAGATTTGAAAATGAAGACTCAAATTCTGATACTGAAAATCCTGACAATCTAAATCCTGATACTGCAAACTCTGATGTATTAAACTATGATATTATTGAAACTGTGGTGACTACACCAAAGGAAGATGCACCTATGCAGGGGGAGCATACTTAAGATATAACCACATCTTAAGAAGCATCAGGACATACATCTGGCTCTTCAAGTTCTGATTCGTCAAGTTCTGATAAGCCAAGTTCTGATAGTTATGAAAATCTAAATTCTGAAGAATCCAACTCAGAGAGCATAGTTTCAGGGGGAGCATCAGAAAATGTTAATGAAGACAACATGGATCATGTGGGAGCATCCAGTTCTAGAGAAAACCTTCCATCTGCAAAGAAGTGGACTAAATCACATACACCTGATTTGATAATTGGAAATCCTGATGCAGGTGTCAGAACTAGAACAGCTACTTCAAGTGAATGTCTTTACAATTCTTTTCTTTCTCAGACTGAACCAAAGAAAGTGGAAGAAGCTCTTCAAGATGCTGATTGGGTGCAAGCAATACAGGAAGAGTGAAATGAATTTGAAAGAAACAAAGTCTGGACCCTAGTGCCAAGACCAAAGAACATATTTGTTGTTGGTACAAAGTGGGTATTCAGAAACAAAACTGATAGTGATGGCATAATTACAAGGAATAAGGCAAGGCTGGTTGCATAAGGATATTCTCAACAGGAGGGAATTGATTATGATGAAACATTTGCACCAGTTGCTAGATTGGAAGCCATAAGGATATTTTTGGCTTATACTGCTCACAAAAAGTTTATTGTCTTTCAAATGGATGTGAAAAGTGCTTTTCTCAATGGAGAATTGGAGGAAGAAGTATATGTTGAACAACCTCCAGGCTTTGTAGATTCCAAATATCCAGATTATGTCTACAGGCTTGATAAAGCACTTTATGGACTTAAGCAAGCTCCAAGAGCATGGTATGAGACTTTAGCTCAGTTTCTTTTGGAAAGTGGATTTAACAGAGGAACAATAGACAAAATACTGTTCTACCTCATCCATGGAAAAGACTTACTTCTGGTCCAGATTTATGTTGATGATATCATTTTTGGTTCTACAAATGACAGACTTTGCAAGAAGTTTGCCAAACTGATGCAGTCAAGATATCAAATGAGTATGATGGGGGAACTTAGCTATTTTCTGGGCCTTCAAGTCAAGCAGAATGAAGAAGGCACTTTTATTTGTCAAACTAAGTACACCAGAAATTTGCTGAAGAAATTTGGAATGCAAGATTGTTCAAGTGCATCCACTCTCATGGCCACTGCAACAAAACTGCATAAGGATACTGGTACATCAATAGATATTACTGATTACAGAGGTATGATTGGCTCTCTACTCTATCTAACTGCTAGTAGACCTGATATCATGTATGCTACCTGTCTTTGTGCAAGATTTCAAGCAGATCCAAGAGAACCTCACTTAACAGCTGTGAAAAGAATTTTCAAGTATCTTAAGGGAACAGCTGATCTGGGATTGTGGTATCCCAGAGAATCAGATTTTAAACTAATAGGTTACTCAGATGCAGATTTTGCAAGTTGCAAAATTGACAGGAAAAGCACAAGTGGAAGCTGCCAATATCTTGGAGGCAGATTAGTTTCTTGGTTTAGCAAGAAACAAAAGTCAATTTCCACATCAACTGCAGAAGCAGAGTACATTGCTGCAGGAAGCTGTTGTGCACAGATTCTTTGGATGAAGAATCAGTTACTGGATTATGGGTTAACATATTTTAAAATCCCTATGTACTGTGATAATCAAAGTGATATTGCTATGACAGGTAATCCAGTTCAACACACAATGACAAAGCACATCAGCATCAGGTACCACTTCATAAGGGAACATGTGGATGAAGGTACAGTAGAATTGCACTTTGTTCCAACAGATCAACAACTAGCGGATATCTTCACAAAACCACTGTGTGAAGCTACTTTTACAAGATTGGTAAATGAACTTGGAATGGTTTCAGGTTCTTTCTCTAAATCTGCTTAGTTTTGTTCTGATGCATCAAACTTTATGCTCAGTATTTACAGAAAATACTCTCTTTGTGTATTCTATGCTTAATTGAAAATTGCTTAAGTACTGACTGTTGTCTGATGTGACTTTCTAAACTCTGATAGTGATATGACTGTTTACGTAACTATTCAATCCTATGAGGATACCTGTGCTAGATGCTGACCTAGTAGTCTTTAATACACTAGAGATCCCGCGTTAGAAGTAATTATTTCTGTGGAAATCTATTGACACAAGCAAATTCTGATATTGAGATTAGTTGAGTTTACGTTGTCTATCTTATTACTAAGTCAAAAACTAGAATGATGCCTCTCTTCTGTTAAGTTCTGATAAATCTGTTGAATGTACTAAGTGCTGATAAACCTCACTTATCAAAAGAAAAATGGAAAAGAAAAAGAAATAAAAATCAGGTACTCCTTTGAGGTCTAGAGTAAAAATGTGGAAGGGACGACCCAAGTGCATTGTTGGTATTAAGTAATATGCATCATAAAAGCAAAATATTTTCTTGGTGACTTTTCATACTCTATGATTACTGGAGAAATACTCTGATAATAGCATAAATTCTGATAAGCAGTCGTGAATCACTTACACTGAGAAGCCACTGTAAACTGGAATTTAAAAAGATGTGTAAGTCAAATGTCATAGCCTATTTGTATATTCGAGGATTCAACTCAACTCAAATAAGAATATAATAAGTAAATAGTGGATCTACCGTCAGAGAGATCTCGCAAAGTAACATCTGTCAGAGGATTTAGAAACAAGGTTCATCTACAGACTTGAGGAGTTAATTCACTGGAAGAAGTTCAAGAAATTGATCAAGCCTCAGTGATATAAATCAAGATCGTGGATTTAATCAAGTGACAGAGATCTCGTCAGAGTATCATTAATTACAAGGATTTAATCTGAAGAAAATCAAAGTGGCAAAGTCAAGACATGAAGAAACGTCACGGAAGTTAGTCACTCATGAACCAGACAGTACATCGAGTGTCAACATTGAAGTGGTGGAATTGATTCATATATTTCAGTGATTTTCAGAAGATATACAGAAGAATAGATGCTGCTCAAGATTAGTATTAATTCTCTATTAATTAATTAAGTCATATAATTTAATTAAGAAAATAAATTATATCTGCAAAAGTTTAATTTATTTGATTAATTAAATTAATTGATTAATTAATTCTGAATTAATATTAAGAATTTTCAGAATTTAAATTAGTCTAAAAATATGTTTTAATTCAACAAGACAACTGATTGTATTAGTATGACAATCGGTATGACAATCAATAGTCATACCGAAAGTCATGCTAATTCAAAAGGATTATCTTACCAGAATTTTTATAGGATTTAAATCTATTTATTTTCAGCAAAAACAATCTGTTTGAACTACTATGACAATCGGTATAACCGAAAGTCTTGCTAGTTCATTCTGATTATCTTGCTAGTTCTAAGGATAGTCCTACCGGTTGTCTTGCTGAGCTCAGGATTGTCTTGCCAGTTCAATTCTATTCGGTTGATTGATTAAAAGAAGCAGAAGCAGTTCATTCAATTTTTATTCATTCAACAATACAGAACCCGAGAACAAAAGAAAAAGAAGCAGAACAATATTTCATCTTCTCTGCAAAACTTCAAGATCAATTTCTAGATTGTAAAGTTAAATCCAATCAACTAGAAATCTTTATCTTGTTCTTGTGTAACAATCTAGCGGATCAAAATCCCTAGAACTTAATCTCAAATCGCGTTTAGCATTTGATTCTAATTATTGCAAAAATAGAAAAAGTTCATGTCGAATTTATTCTAAATTTGTGATAATTAATTTGAGATTAATTCCTTGTAATCGATACAGTTGTTGTAACACCTTTCAAGTTTAATAATATTCTTATTTAACTTGAATTTTGTTTCACATTTTTTATTCTGCATTTATTCGATTATTCGGTACCGTTTGTATTCAACCCCCTTCTACAAACGCATTGGGACCTAACAATTGGTATCAGAGCCTTCTGATTAACGAACAAATCAAGATCCTAGACTTTTGTGATTTTTCAACTCCTTGAATTTTTATTCATTCAAAAATTCATAATGACTTCACAAAAAGTTGGAACCGTTAAAATTTCACAATTTGATATAGAGAATTATATTATGTGGAAGAAGAAGATGCTCTTTTTTTTACAAGTGGCAAATCCCAAATATTCAAACTTGTTAAAGAAGGGGATAAAAACTCCGATGGTTATTGAACCGGAGGTGATAGTAGATGATGTTGTGATCACCAAAGCCAGAGCCTATCCTAAAGATCCTGAAGATTTTACTCCTGATGAAAAGGAAGAAGCCTCCTTGGATGCCAGCCTTCAATTAATTTTAATTGATTCCCTTGATCCCTTGATGAACAGACATGTGATGAACTGTAAAAATTCCAAACACATGTGGGAAACTATTGAGGTGATCAATGAAGGCACAGAGGAAGTTAGGGAGAACAAGTTGGAGATCCTAACCTCTGAATATGAACATTTTAAATCAAATCCAGGAGAAGGAATTACTGAAGTGTTTGAGAGGTACAATGCGTTGATCAACAACCTGAACATCAATGGAAAATTTTATTCAATCAGGGAGGTCAACAAAAAGTTCCTTTTAACACTGCCAACTCATCTTGAACATAGAATCACTGCCATTAGAGAAGCTAGAGATCTGAGTGAGATTTCTGTGGACAGGCTCTATGGAGTGTTAAAAACCTATGAGTTGGAGCAGATTCAACAGAAGAAAGTCTACTGGAAGGATAGAATGGTCAGCACATGTACTACACTTGTAGCTGAAGGTCAACAACAACAGCAATCTCAACAATTGGAGAGGATGGTACAGTGTTCCAAGGCTGAGGAAAATATGTTAGTAGCAGAATATGATCCTCCTACCACAAATCAATCAAGTGATGATTTTTATTCCTTGGAAGAGCTGGAGCAATTGGAAGACGAGTCAATGGCCCAAATTGTCAAGAGATTCTCCCATGTTAGATTCAAGAGGAATCCCAAGCTTAAGTACAAGTCCAACTACAACAAATTCCAGAAAGGTGGATCTTCATCCTCTAACACCAGCAGTGGTGGATACAAAACAGGGATTGTTGATCGGAGCACCATCAGATGCTATAACTACAATGAGTTGCAACACTTTGCCACAGAATGTAGGAAGCCAAAGCAAGTAAGAAAGAATTCTGAAAGGGCTTATCTGGCAAAGGGAAGAAGCTGGGATGATACTGACAGTGAAGATGAAGAAGAAGGAAATTTTGCTCTTATGGCTATTGATGAAAAAGCTTCATCGTCAAGAATAGAGGTAAAACTTTCTGATGCTGAAATGGTTTATCATCTAAGAGGCAACATAAATAATGCACATCGTGATAATGAACTGTTAAGTTTACAGATCAAAGACCTTGGGAAAGAGGTCAATGAATTAAGACTTGTGCATATTAATCAACACAAATTAAAAGAACAAGTATATTTTCTAGAGAATAGAGTTGACTGTTACAGAAAACTCGAAACTATTCTCAAAGACAAGATCACCGGTCTTGAGACTAAGGTTAGAGCCTACTTCAATTCTTGTTCGAAGGCTAAAGAGTTCTACAGTAAGCAAGATGTTAATCAAATATCTGGAATAGGTTATGATTACAATGCTGCTATTGGAGAATTAGGCATAAACTCCCCTCCTCATGTCTGCGCTAATGGGAGGGAAGTACCACATGTGCTTAAGGATGTTGATGAACCCCTCTATAAACCATCAATTGCTGAACCATTTGATGCGACCTCTTCTGTTATTCAGGAAGAAATACGTGTTAAAGATTATGCTAATGAGAAGGTTGTTTCCAAGTCAAGTGTGTCGAAAGTTCCAGTCAAAGTTGTGAAAGCAACTGAGACTAACTCAGACACACATGAGTTGGATAACAAAAATGCCATATCTGCCATGCATAAATTGCCTGCTATTAATCACTCTCATAAAGCATATGGTGTTTCTAATTGTATGTCTTGTGCTTTTAATATGATGTATGCTTATTTTAATGGTAAGCATATTTCTAATGATAAGACTACTCCTCGTCAGCATGTGAATAACAAGAAGCATGATAGGTCTAAGACTGCTAGTCCTTCTAAAGCTAGAAAGGAGACATTTGTGCCTAAGCTTAAACAGAAATTTGTTAAGGCTGTTTACAAGGTCAAATGTTCAGTCATTGAGAAAGGTGAGACAATTAAAATTAAAAATATTGTTTTGCCTGACAAAGGACAGTTCTACAAGAATGCCGGGCCCAACCATGATTGGGTTCCGAAGAAGGGTTAATCCATTTGTGTTGCAGGGCATTAAAACAGGTGAAACCGGGAGTGTGGATTCTTGACAGTGGATCATCAAGACATATGACCGGAGATAGAGCCCTGCTATCAAATGTGGATTGAGAAAGCTGGCCCCCTGGTTACCTTTGGAGATAACAGCAAAGGTTTATCCGAGGGATATGGTTGTTTGCAAGCTGGTAATGTTATCATTAAACTTGTAAATAGTTTCTATATTTTTTCTATATTTATATAAGTTTTTATTTGTATTTTCTGTAATTTTAAATATTGTATGATATATGAAATTGAATGTTGATATCTTGTTGATAGATATTTGGTATTTAATTCATTGATATTTGTTTTTATTATTATTATTTGTATTGTATTATTTTTTTTATTTTTTTTATTTTATTTTTATTTTATTTCAAATTTATGCAACATAACAATTAGTATCTAAAGTACTTGACAATGATATGTTGTTAACATTATGTTGCAGATATTTGTAAGCTTTTGACATGAATGAGAATTACTTAGACTTTACCCTAAGTGATCAATGTTTTATCAAAAACTCATTCATATTAAAAAACAAAATCAAACTTCTTTCTATATTAGTGATTTCTTATTTCATGTAAAATCCTTTGAAATCACTATTGTACATCATTACTCTCAAATGATTAAATGTATAATTTTCATTCATTATAAATATTAAATACATTTTATCTCTATAGTGCCATATATTCTGTGTTACAGGTTCAGTCTCCAATGACTTTCTTTCATTGACAGTCATGAGGTTGAAAACCCACAACGTCTATCCCAGACTGTAAAGACAAACACAAAAACAGAACCAACCAACACTCTCTTACCACTAAATATAGTATGAATAAGCGTGAGGGAGATAGTGCCTTAGTGTACCACATAAGGAAGGTTCTGTAGTCAACCCAGTAACTCTGTCTCCTACAAAGATGAGTAGTATTTAAACCGAGACAACTGCTAACCCCCATACATCTTCTCAAAAAGATGTAATGGTTGAAAAGGCACAAAAACAGTTACTAGATTCATTCTCTCAACAGGTTGCGTCTATTGAAATTTGCTTGTCGGCCAAGGTATCCTATGTAGTGTCACCACCTCAAATATAAACAATTCTTAATGCACAAGGAAAGGTTACACACATAAAGGATGAGTTGACGGAAACAAGAGTCTCGACCATTTTAAGGTCAGATTCGATTGTTCAAGGTTCGTTAATGGACCAATTGCCTTTACAGGTGTTAGGAGAGGATACTGATCCAAAAGCCATATGTCAGTGGTCAGTGTCTACCTCCCCAGGCTTAAATCCCCTGGATGCATATGCGGATAGTGGATCTGACATAGGCACAGATCGGCAACTTGTTGACAATGATTCAGATATTACCTGATGA
Source organism: Apium graveolens (assembly GCF_009905375.1). Lineage (NCBI taxonomy): Eukaryota > Viridiplantae > Streptophyta > Magnoliopsida > Apiales > Apiaceae > Apium > Apium graveolens. The sequence continues at coordinate 121,367,882 of NC_133657.1, forward strand.
GTCACAAGGAAATGTCTTCACAAACATTAGAAGGGAACTTTGATCTTTATGCTAAATTCGTTGGATCATTGTTTACCTTCCCAGAATTCAAATCTGGAACCCTAAAAGGGAAACTAGCAACTTGTAGATTATGACTCAGATTCATCTGACGAGTTTAACAAGGATGGGGATTTGCGAACTCCCATTGCACCACCTGTGACCTCCTTAAGGATGGCTAAGGTGATTTTCCTTGCAGGTACAGCTGGATTATGGAGCTATGAGAGAAGAGTGATACACTTGTGAGAATGAGTGTAAACACGAGTGGAGAGAAGAGTGAAACACATGTGAGGTACACTAAATAGAATCACACACTCACAGTGAGGAAGAAAGAGAAACTTCTTGTTATTTCTTTTCCAACCAAGTGAAATATGAGAACTCCTTCAGACGACGGCATACATTCCTTCTTTAAGGGGGAGATAAAAGCTTAAGTAATAGTTTGGAGGATTCCTCAACTAAGGGGGAGAAATAGCAGGGAGGAAGAAAAAGATCATATGTACACTACACCACACCATTGTTGTTTGTAACTACGAATCCTATTGTACGGGAGAGGTGGTAAACACAAGGTGATTTTCTAGTAAGGGAAGAAGCTGTTTTCAAAAGGGGAGTACCATTGGTTTTTATCTGCGGATCCTATTGTACGGGAGAGGTGGTAAACGAAGGTGATCTTCTTTAATCAGTTGATTCTCATAGGGGAGAAGCAAGAGAGATACGGGCTTCTCAACAGGAAATGTGGTTGTACAAATGAAGATGGAACTACTTGAAGATATGTTCAGTCTAGAGGAACATCTACTTGGAATCTAGAAAATGTTAAATCTAGTCCAGAACTTTTCTACTATTTACTTTACATTTCTTTTTATATCTTTTTCTTATTTGTTAGTTGAGTTATCCTCTAGGTATTTGTGTGTTATTGTCTAACAAACAAATAGGGGGAGATTGTAAGTCATATGTCATAGCCTATTTGTATATCCAGGATTCAACTTAACTAAAATAAAAATGTAATAAGTAAATAGTGGATCTACCGTCAGAGAGATCTCGCAAAGTAACATCTGTCAGAGGATTCAGAAACAAGGTTCATCTACAGACTTGAGGAGTTAATTCACTGGAAGAAGTTCAAGAATATAAATCTAGATCGTGGATTTAATCAAGTGACAAAGATCTCGTCAGAGTATCATTAATTACAAGGATTTAATCTGAAGAAAATCAAAGTGTCAAAGTCAAGACATGAAGAAACGTCACGGAAGTTAGTCACTCATGGACCAGACAGTACATCATGTGTCAATATTGAAATGGTGGAATTGATTCATATATTTCAGTGATTTTCAGAAGATATACTAAAGAATAGATGCTGCTCAAGATTAGTATTAATTCTCTATTAATTAATTAAGTCATATAATTTATTAAGAAAATAAATTATATTTGCAAAAGATTAATTTATTTGATTAATTAAATTAATTGATTAATTAATTCTGAATTATTATTAAGAATTTTCAGAATTTAAATTAGTTTAAAAATCTGTTTTAATTCAACAAGACAACTGATTGTATTAGTATGACAATCGGTATGACAATCAATAGTCATACCGAAAGTCATGCTAATTCAAAAGGATTGTCTTACCAGAATTTTTATAGGATTTAAATCTATTTATTTTCAGCAAAAACAATCTGTTTGAACTACTATGACAATCGGTATGACAATTGATTGTCATACCGAAAGTCTTGCTAGTTCATTCTGATTGTCTTGCTAGTTCTAAGGATAGTCCTACCGATTGTCTTGCTGAGCTCAGGATTGTCTTGCCAGTTCAATTCTATTCGGTTGATTGATTAAAAGAAGCAGAAGCAGTTCATTCAATTTTTATTCATTCAACAATATAGAACCCGAGAACAAAAGAAAAAGAAGCAGAACAATATTTCATCTTCTCTGCAAAACTTCAAGATCAATTTCTAGATTGTAAAGTTAAATCCAATCAACTAGAAATCTTTATCTTGTTCTTGTGTAAAAATCTAGCGGATCAAAATCCCTAGAACTTAATCTCAAATCGCGTTTAGCATTTGATTCTAATTATTGCAAAAATAGAAAAAGTTCATGTTGAATTTATTCTAAATTTGTGATAATTAATTTGAGATTAATTCCTTCTAATCGATACAGTTGTTGTAACACCTTTCAAGTTTAATAATATTCTTATTTAACTTGAATTTTGTTTCACATTTTTTATTCCGCATTTATTCGATTATTCGGTACCGTTTGTATTCAACCCCCCTTCTACAAACGCATTGGGACCTAACAAGATGCATAAAAATTAGCACAAAACAGTTGAGGTGGACTCAAGCATGAACTCATTCAATAGTAGGCTTCAGAATAATGACAGATTTTTAGTAAAGTTTTAGTTATGCCTTATTTCTAAGATGTACTGAAGTGAATCAGACTTTACTCTTTGTCTGATATTTAGCTTAATGCACACACTAAACACTCCATATGAATGATAAAAATTACTGTGGTGATCTATGTTATTTTAGATGAACAGTTTAAGTGTCAGATTGCATAAATTCTAAGGACAAGTTCTGTTGAACATTCTAATGATTAAGTTCTGAAGAATCTATATCAGAATTTGTGTGAAGAATTACAAAGATAGGCATTCATTTTTCGAGTTAAGAAATCATGTTCTGATGACTGTTAAGTTCTGATATAAGTCTAAGTTCTGATATTAAAATTCTGATCCTTTACTTGACTTATTTGTGGATAAAATCTAAAAACAGTCTCATTTTAAATCAGAATATGTTTGGGCGGAATATTAACAGTCAATATAATTAGGGATAGTGGTACACGTACATGCACAGTAATTTTTACTTATTTCTTGTGCGCATTAAACCCTGTTTTACCTTTCCAATGACTGTTTTTCTTCTTCCAAGTCTAGGGAGACGAGGTAGAATTATTTCTACCTGTTAGCATTAAATTTCCTTGCGTCTCCTGGCATTCTCTTGCCTATATAAACCAACACTTCACATCAGCCTATTCATCAATTCTTTTCTCACATACTCACTCTCTTTTCCTTCATACCAATAAAAACCATGGTCAACTATAACAAGTTCTTGAACTATAAGACCTTCAACATGGAGCTGAGCTGTTAAGGCATGGCAGCAGGAATGGCATGTGACTGTCATTCATGATGAGATTTGGGACTCCGTTCCCCAGGAGGTTCTCACCCACCTCCTGTTCTTTTAGATGGACTACCATCGCCATCTGGAGCGATTGGAGGAAGAAAGCCTGGAAGCTCTCCGCCAGCAAGAGCGAATCATCAGACTCGCTATTCTTTTTGTAGAGAGTAGGAAGAAGAAATAACTTATTTTCTTCTTCCTGTTTTTCTTCATCGTTAGCCTTGCCCTGCTTCTTGAACTAGGACTAAGGCTGTTGATGTTAGGTTTAGAAGCTTAGGACAATATTGTAATGCTCTGATGTAATTTAAATTTCATGAATGTATTCTCTTAATATATTAATGGAATTTCTACTTTTTGCAAGTTTTTGTCTCTGAGATGTTTGTAATTTAAATGAACTGATAAATCCTGATATATCTATATTCTGATGACCATTTCATTTTTGATTTAAATTAAGTTCTGATCTTAAAATACCTGTACTTGTTTATTTGATTTATTTTGGTCATTCTCACACTCGAATTTTTTTTCCTTAGAATATTGGTGTTGTAGTGCAAATAATTGAATAAGTGGGAACAGTTTAAATTTTGAATTAAAACTGATTTACCTCAATTAATGGAATTACTGGGTAAGTGGAACGGTTTTTCCTTGAAAAACTACAAGTGGGTAAGTAATGATTACTATTTTCCCGTGCCCATTAACTATTCATTACTGTTGCATGTCTGACAGGTGTCCAACGGTTATATTTTTTTTTACCAAGTATAAGTAAGAGAGAGAGAAGATTATACAATCTTTTATTTACTTTTACACTTTATCTCTCTTTCTTTGCTTTTACTCTTTCTCATCTCTTGACATTGGTTTTTCATACAGACATTTTATCAAACACCTAACTGGCAAATCTTAAATTTCAATTATTCTCATGGCACCGAAGGATTTGATCATTGATGGAGCTAAGTTCGTTCCAAATAACTATGCTGCAATTCTCGATCATGCTGAAGCTCCGTCTGAGTTGCATTTTGTGCAAGATCTTCTTGCACACAGTGAAATTGGGTATGCATTGACCCAGCCTTCAGTCTTTTCAAGCCAACAAGTTCTGACGTTTTGGCGGATTGGGCATTTTGACAATGGTGGTGCTAATGGTACTCCCAGCATTATTTTTGAAGTAGATGATACTGAACATGTGGTAACTCCTGGTACAATTCACAAGGCCTTACATTTACCAGAAGGCTGTATTTTCTCAACACCGGAGGAATCAGCTCTACAAGAGTTAATGGCAAGTTTGGGGTATGAGCAGAGTTTGGCTAAGCTTGGACAGTTGAAACGGGCTCATATCAGAAAGGAATGGAGCTTCTTCTTCGACTGCATCACTAAAGCCTTCGGGAATAAGTGTTCCAACTTTGATGCCATTCCTATAATGAGTCAGCACATCGGGTATGCTATTATTAACCAAACTCATTTTGATTTTGCATATGCTGTGATAGGTTTTATTAGGGATAGGATGACAAAAGATAGGAATGTTGTCTACTTTGCTAGATTTTGTCAGCTTATATATAATTTCTGTTGTGCTGATGAACCCCAACCTACCACTGACTTAACTCCACCTTTCAAAATTGCAAAACGAGCCTTTAATGACTTGGTAAATGCTGACCTTAAGAAAAAGGTGGTTAGACCTTTACAGATTCCTCAGTCTGTAAAACAGATCTTGGTAAATGCTGATCCTCAAACCTATAGATCTGTTTATCCTGATGTCCGACCCACCACCACAACCAAACACCACAGCAACCATCAGAACATACCACTCATACATTTATACCTCAACCTTCCCTCAGAACATATCTCAAATCATATCTCTCAACTTCACAGAAAACTCAACCTTCATCCTCAGCACCTACTGTGAAGCCTTCATCTTCCAAGCCCAAGAGGACAAAGACTGTTTCTCAAACACCACAGAAGAGGAGGAGGATTGTTCTGAGAGATGAGTCTGATAGTGAGGAACAGGTTTCTTCATCAGAACCTGTTGTTAAAGAAGCTGAGAAAGTTCCTTCTCAGAAGGATTCTGGAATTGGGGGATCTAAGCTTCTCAAAAGGCTTAGAAGAATGACTTCTGCTGAACTTTCCAAGGAATCCCCACCTTCAAAGAGATACAAGAAATAGAGAGCTAAAAGGCCAGTTTCAGATGATGAGGAAGCAGCAGCTAAGGAAGGAGATCAGGAATCTCTGATCTCACAAGAACCAGAATCTGCTGAAGATACTGCTTCTCCATTAACTCTAACTCATGAAGCTGCTACAGAAAAGGCCAACACACCATCTGTGTCTCCTGTACATAAGACTGTATCTACTGTTGATCCAGGCACAAGTGCTGAAATTGATATTCAGAACCTGGTTGTGCCTAAGGTACTTCACTTAGAAGCTCCAACAACAATTAATCCATCAACAACACCTGTTACTGATGCTACTCAAACTTTAGAATTGTCTATTATACCTTCTCTGCATCTAGATGTTGATGATCTGAATATAGGTGAGCATCAGGATATGGATGTTGATCAGAACTTGGAACCAGATCAGCACTTAGAGGATGATGCTGAAGCCTCAATTGCTTCTCATACTGTTGTTTTATCAGAAGATGCTGATTCTGTAAGTTCTGATGCTGCAAATGCCGATAATACTGGTGATGCTGCTCCAAATGCAGATGCTGATGGAGCAGGTCCTTCAGGACATGCACCTCAGCAAACTGTTCACAAAAGTGAACTAGTTAAGAAGTTTTTTATAAGAGAAGCACCAGTGCCTTGGAGTGAAACTCCTGCAAGACAGGAGTGGACTAAGGAATGGAACTCAGTTACCTGTGTTCCATCTGCAAAGAATCTGGCTGAGCACTTGACAAAAGCTGATGAGATGTTAATTACTGATGATTTCAAAACACAGCTTCGAGTCACTGCATTGAGTACTAAACATCTTCAAGGTCTCCGTTCAACTACTCATGCAGAGTTACATAAAATTCAGGAAGAATTAATCAAGCAAGAACAAGTTCAGAAAATTGACAAGAGAAAATTCTTCCAACCTACCTTTGACAGGGTTGCTTATATTGAGAAGACCCAAGAGAAACAACAATCTCAGATTGATGATATTTTGAAAAATCAAGCTTCTCAGCAATCTCAACTTGATGAAATCCAAGCCTTAGTGGAATTGCTTGTTTCTCTTCTCTTACCTGCTGATGCCAAAAAGGGGGAGAAAGTAAATTAAGTCCAAATGCAAAACTGAAAAGACACTAAAGAGGAAGGATGATGAAAAAGATGACCAGGAAAATTCTGGAATGGGTGGAGGTCATAGTCAAGGTAGAGGTTTCTCATCAAGAAAAGCTGAAATCACAAGTCACATGACAAGTTCTGATGCTGGAAAAAGAATTACTTCTGCTACTGGTAAAAGGATAAGTTCTGATGAACTTTTAGATCTTGATGAAGAAATGTCAAGACAGTTATTTTTTAAGGAAAATCCAGGAATGGACTTGGAGAGTCTGATGGAAGAAGAAGCTAGACTTAAATCAGAAAAAGTTAAATCTAAATCTGAAGCTTCTGGTAAAAAGAAACTTCCAAAACTCAAAGGCATTGTGATAAAAGAAAGGACAAATTCTGAAGCAACCAAAGCTAAATCACAACTGCAGATAGATCCAAGGTCCAAGGGCAAAAAGAAAGTTGGTGAACCTATCAAGGTTTATGTGCCTCCTGTGAATGAAGAAATTACTGATGAAGATGCTGATCTTGCTCTGACTTCAAGAAAAGTTTCTAAGACAACCGCTGACATGGCTCAAGTTGTTCAGAGTCAAGAGATAGTTAGTTCTGATATCTCAAAGAAGCAAGTAACCTTTGACATAGCTCAAGTTAACTTGATATCAGAAGATATATCAAAGGAAACCTCTAACATTACTCATGTTAAACCTTCAAAGATACTCCTACCAGGATTCACTAAAGCCAAACAGACTCAAGCTTTGAAGACTGCTGCAAGTGGTTTTGAAGCAAGAGTGGTTACTGGAAAGGAAGCAAGAGATAAAACTGGATTGGGAAGTGCTGATGAAAGAAGAATACAGAATACAACCAATGATTCAACTTCCTTAAGTGAACCAGGTATTGGAGCAACTCCTGAGAGATTGAATCAACTAGAATCTGTACAAATGGTTTACCATACCTACTTGAAAGAACACATCTTGTTGTACTTCATGACATGTGGTAGGGTTTATCATATAAGGGAAAATGCCATTCCACTGAAGTATTTTGAAGAGCTGGAACATGTATTATTCTTACTTCAGGTGAATGACAAAATAACAGAAAGTGTTGCAAACTTTTTGAAGAGTCAAATTCAGAAACAGAAAAAGCTTTATTCTGTTAAGTCTGACAGCTCATATCTTCCAAAGTACAGAGATCACAAGGGTGATATTGTTGAGATGAAGCCCAATTCTGCTAAGATTATAACTACCTTTCTGGGTTACTGGGCTGTGGAATTCAATCTCGAGTCTGACATGGCATATTTGATCAGACTGGATCAGGACATAAGGAAAGCTAGAATTAATGATCTCAGGGCTGCAATCTTTCAAACTGGTGAAGATTCTGCAGAACTTAAAGATGCTAAAAGGAGGATGATTGATGAACTCAGATATGCTGAGAGATGTTTGTTGAAGAACTATCTTAGAAAAACTCCTGACATCAGAGAGATCAGAAGAGGAAGTCAAGTCAAGATCTATAACTACTTAAATTCTGATATGGATACAGACTGAAGTTGTTATCAGAAGTTAAAGATTGGTAAAGCTTTAAGGACTGTAAGTTGTAGTTATCTAGTCAAATTCTCATGCATTTGTACTTAATGTTTTTGACATCATCAAATATCTGTTAAACTTGTATATTATGCTAATTTACAAGTTGGGGGAGATTGTTAGATATATTTGATAATGTCATGGCTAATGTGATTTATGTTTAGTTTTCAGATCTTACTTAAACAGGATAAATCAGTACTTACTGGAAGTCAGGACTTAAGGATATCAGTACTTATATTATCATGAGATAATCATCAGAAGATGGATATCAGAACTTAAGTACTGAAGGACGTTCAGATAAGGAAGACAGCTGGTTAAAGGAAAGAAGATCGAGACAAACATAAGAAGAGATATGCATGAAGATGGAATTCTATGAAGAATAGAATAATTGGAAGAAAAGATATCTGATTGATATATTTTAGGAAGCAGAATTATATTCCATATCAATTAGCGATTATCTTGTAACTGTGTAGTATATAAACACAGACATAGGGTTTACACTATAAGTGTTATCACAATCGAGAAGATTATTCATTTGTAACCCTAGCAGCTCTCGTGATATTTGTTCGTCACTGAGAGAGAACAGTTCCATACTGTAACAGAGTTTATTGTTTCAATAAAGTTTGTTTTCTGTTACTTAAGTTATTAAAGTTTGATTTGATTGTGCTATACACTGTATTCACCCCCCTCTACAGTGTGTGTGTGACCTAACAATACAAAAATGATTATCCGTTGAAACTAAAGCATTTATCCATTAATGAAAGCTATCCATTGGAGAATGACTTGGATGATAAATCATGATTGCGAGATAAATCAGAAGGTGCTGATTTATAGGATCGTAGTTGGTTTAGATATGTAAAGTATTAGAGTTATATTGCAACATATATTGTAATTGTTAGAGGACCAATTTTGTAGCTGTGTAGTATATAAACACAGAATAGGTTATAACAATATGGTTTGCACAACTCGAGTATTCGTATAACCTAGAAGCTCTTAAGCATATTATTCTTGAGAGAGTTTTGTAATAGTTTATTAAAGATCAATATAAACTGTTATTTGATTCATCTGTCCTTACTTTACTTTTATAATACATCGATTTCTATAATAATTGTATCCAACCCCCCTTAAACAATTACTTTACTGGGCAACAACTTTCAAGCTTTACATGAGCTAACTCGGGGTAAGAAACATGAAGCACAAAGTTTTAACAAATGTACCTCAATCTGAATCCTTAAATGAAATCATTTAGTACACTTTAAAACATGTATTTCCATGCCAGTTCCAATATATGGCTTCCTGACTTTGTTAGATATACCATCTGGCTTCCAGCCAATTCCTCGAAATCCATAAATTAGCCTTCCTAGATATTCCTTTTCTCTATGAAGCCGATCTTTAGGTGAAAATCCCTTATGAGTGAAGCCTCGAAACTCTTGTTATTTCAAAATAGCCTTCGTGTATGCAAAATATTGGGATGCTAAGATAACTTAAAAAATTGATTAGTAGCATGAGTTAAACAGCTCTTATAGATAATGCGTGAAATCTATACATAGAATGAAATCATAAATATACAAGTATGAAGATTAGTGTGCGAATGATTTTGTATAAATATAGAGCCTCATATCCGTTGTTGCCTCAGCAATCAGGATGAACCTTGGTGAACATACATTCCAAGACAAAGCCGCAATCTTCAAAGGCTTCCATGGTTTCATCACCTGGCCTATTAATATATTATTTAGTTTTCAAGAACTTCTCCCTTGATGCCAATCACTTGTGGGACTTTTAAATCATGTGCATGCTGTTAGGCCTCATTGATACTATAGAAGGGGGTTGAATATAGTATCTACAATCAATTCGATTATAAACATAAGTGTGTAACAGAAAACAAGCTTATTCAATATGTTAAACTCTGTTACAATAGGTTTAATCTACTCTCTCAGTGATGTATGATATCACTAAGAGCTGCTAGGGTTACAATGAATAATATTCTCGTGAATGATAACACATATAGTATAAACCATAATCTGTGTTTATATACTACACAATTACAAGATATCTCCTAATTGATATGATATGTTCTATTTCCTAAAATACATCAATCAAAGATTATCTACTGTAGTCCTTTAGCTGTATAACTCTCCAAGCATATCTTCTTTTGTTTAATCCAGATCCTCTCCTGTAAATCAGCCGCTTTTCATCCCTGAAGTGTATCCGCACTTAAGTTCTGATGTAAGTCCTGATGGCTTAAGTTCTGATAACTTTCTGTCTTCTATAAGTTTTGATTTCCAGTTAAGTTCTGATAGTAAGTTCTAAAAATAAACAAATCAGATTACACATGACATTACAAATATATCTAACAATCTCCCCCAACTTGTAAATTATAAAAATATACAAGTTTATAGATTTGATGATGTCAAAAACATTTAAGTACAAATGTAATGAGAGTTTATATGCACAACTAAATACAACTTACTGTACATGCAGCTTTTACCAAATTCACTGAATCAGCCTGAATCCATAATGATTCCTTACAAAGTCTGATACCAGCCTGGTCTCTGTATTTCTTTTAACTTCAAGTAACCGAGCTTTGACTTGCTGCAGTTCTTCATCTTCAGTATCACTAATCTGATATATGGCAGCTCTGAGTGCAGAAATTGGATTTCTTTCAAGTCCATCTCCCAGTATGATTACCCTTGGATGTGTAGAATCTTCATTATAGCATAAGAATCTTCCTTTCAGAATTACTTCTACCTTAGCAGAATTTTTTCTCATAGGAATTTCTCTTCCATCATCCTCAGTCATCATTGGAGTATACTCTTTCATTCTTGTACTAGAATTTATGAGTAAATCTCTTATTATCTTCGGAATATATTTTGACCATTTCCTGGTAACATCAGAATTTACCTCCAGTAGATAATGAATATATTGGAGCTCTTTGACAGATTTCTTCAGCACAACAGATTCAAATAATCTATAAGTTCTTCCATCAATCAGAAATAAGATCAATTTCTCTTTTACTTCATCATCATCATGAATATCCATCACTACTTGAGCAGAAAATACTTTATCAAGGTGTTTTTGTGTGATCTCTTCAAATGGCTTGTCAGTCAATGTGAATGGATCTCTAATATCAACTTCTTTCCCAGTCTGGAATTTCTCTCTGTCAGAACCTAATCCAGAAGTGTCCTTATCTTCCTTGGCTTTTACCCCAAATGCTGCAAGTTGATTCAACATCTGATTTATCTTAGGCTGAACTGGAATAGACTTATTATGACGCCCTCCAAACCCGGGTCAGAATTTTGGGGCTTACAATACACACACACAATATACAAACCTGTATATAAAATATTATATGCATTGACCCTTCTTTACACAACCATGGATCGCAACAGGATAAAGTATGAAAACAAGCCAAAACCATAACTTTTATTATATCATACCAAATCCCAACTAGTTCAACTTACCACTGATAATGATATCGTTCTTGCAATCTTACATATCTTATTTATAATATAAAGCTCCTGCTAGCTTGATCCAACTTAACCGGAAACCCTAGCTCGCACACTGGACAGGGAATCCTCGTTACCAACATTTTCCTTTTCAACTGTTGAAAACATAAAACATTTTGCAAGAGTGAGCTAACTAGCTCAGTAAGTCATAATAGCAATAATTGAGGTTAAACAATAATCAATTGAAGTGATTCAGAAGAATCAAGTTTCTGAATAAGCAATGATTAGAATTGGATATTCACTTTTCATTTTAAAAACCAAGGTTAGGCTGCTGATCAGTCACGCACTAACCGTGAGCAAGGCTCTCAACTTTGCTCTATATACTGGATCCAAGGCACACATTAGCCTATTGTGACCACGAATCTGGTCTGACCACGAATCTGGTCCACATTTATAAAACCATCCAATTCTAAAATAATTTAATATGAAAATCAATGTAAATCAATAAGCTGAATCATAAACAACATTTATCTTGAAGCATAGGGTGATTCATAACACCATGAAGGCATAATATAGAATTCAAAAAGATTGGCTTTCAATCAAGGAAAGAATTAGAAAGTAGAAGACCAAGGGTTCAAGGGTTCCAAGAATTGGTCTTCTGTTAAACAAGGAATAAGGGTTGGTATGTTAAGAAACACAATATCAGAATCAGTATATGGTAGATATGTATTTGTGGAGTAGTATCGTATGTTTATGGCTCGTATCTGGGAATTCAACAATCAATGGTTTATGAAGAATAAGGCTTATGGCTCAAGATCAATAAGAATCAGGGTTCAAGGTTAAATAGTTCAATGCGCTTGTAATATAAAACAGGAGTTATTTTGAATAATAGCGACATGTTATGAAACAGTTCGAAAATGTTTGCAATATATCTTGAAGAAGGTTCAGAAGTACTTGCCTTGTCACCGATGATTTACAACTTTACTTGTACCATCTAACAATTTTACTTTTCCATCACTTTTCTTCTTTTTATATGTCTTGCTTCTATTCATCGATCATTTGCTTTCTTTTTCTACACTTCAGTTCTATTCACTGATCACTAGCCTTCTTTTCTATGCCTCTTTTACTCTGCTAGGCATCACAGGTATCTATCAATACTCAATCTCATATCATTATAATCATCACATTGACGTCATAAGCTTTTGTCTAACCTTCGTTTTACCTAAATCCGATTTACGGATTAAAAGTTATGACTAAAACAGTCAAACAATATTTATATAGGCATATAACACATCAATTAGATAGCATGTAGCACATAACATGCAAGATATTCGATCAAAATAATTTTTCAAAGAAGATTCGGGGTTAAAATGATCTTCCAAGTATTTAATACGAAATTTTGAACATTTTTCAGAATAAAAATTGGACTCCGAATTATTTTATAATTAAATAATAGGGTTCGAACACCCAAATTTTACTTTAAAATAATTTTATAATAATTTTCGAGCTTCGAAAATAATTTAAAATAATATTTTAAAGCTCAAAACTATTTTTCGGAATTTTTAAATTAATTTTAAATAATTAAATCCAATTAAATAATCAATTGAAATTAATTAATAACTAATTAAATTAATTAATCAATTAAAATTTAAATTAATTGACTAATTAAATAATTAATTATCAACTAAAATTAATTAATTAAATAGTTAAAATTTATTTTAGAAATAAAAATAATTTTCAGAATGAAAAATATTGATTTTTGGAATTTAAAATAAATAAAAATATTTTCTGAAAATATTTGTAAAAAGCAAATATCATTTTTGTAAATACTAAAACAGGAATATATTTTTCGGATTTTCTGGAAAAGCCAAGGACCATTTTGCAAAACCGAACAAGTCAGGGGGTTCAAACAACAATTTTGCTGTCTTCCCCACCCTCCCGACGGCGATCGCCATTGCCGGCGGTCCCAAGCTTTCCTGTGATCTGTAAAACAACCAAGAATACTGCCAGATTAACATGGGATATTCTTTAGACTTCCAGGAACACATCTGCACACTCAATTCACTGAAATAACTGAATGATTAACCAGAAAAGTCGCCTGAAAATCCCGTCGTAGCGGGGTTCGATTTTCCGACGAAGCCCTTCCGGCTATCGTCTGTTAAACATATATATATCATTCGAATCGTCTTTTGACGATCTACAACTCTGTGCAACCAATTTCAAACAATAACCCTAAACACAAAAATACCCAATTTCCAATTAATAACATTCAACTTATAAACCCTAATTTTAATTTCCAGAATCAAACATCATTTTCTCTACGTTATTGAACTCTATTTTTTACCAGAAAAATATTATCTACACGATGAAATCATCAAATCATATCAACAACATCAAGAACAAATTTTCATAATTTAATCTTTAATAAATTCGAAATAAAATAATTTAATAAGAAAAATACCTTGATTTCTGCATAAAAACGGATGATTGATTATGGAAGGACTTTTCGAGAGTTTCGATTTGATATATTGCACGCCCGAATCGGAGTTCGATAACGCCTTCGTTCGTACGTTTGATTCTCAAGAACGCGACATGAACTCGATATTTTCTCTGTATTTTACGGGGTTTTACTGACTGATTGTGATTATACGAATAAAATGAAATGATAAAAGGGATATATATATTTTTGGAATATTGGTTCATTTTGGATCATTTTGGATCGTTAAATTAGTTACTTAGCCGCTAAGTAACTGCAAAAATGATCCAGTTTGATACCCGTATTGGATAATTATCCAAACCGGGCTTCTTATAAAACAATAACATAATAATATCCCGTCTTTCAAGAATACGGGTTTTGTTGATTCACCGAAATGATTATCGTTTCGAAAATCTTGTGTCGGGCCGCGCACAGGTCAAACCGTAATCCGGATCGAATAAGTCAAAACACGGAAAATGTCCGGAATTACCAAATTAGGTTTGGAAGGAGTTTTCGGAAGAGTTTCGGTTGTAAAAATGTAAAAACGGTTGAAGTCGGACGATTCCCAGCTTTATAAAATAATTTTGTAATTATTCAGAAAATAATAAATAAATTTATAAATCAATATAAAATCATATAACAACCCAAAAATTACCAGAAAAATACCGTAATTATCTATATTTTATTCTGGTCATAATAAAATTAACGTACTTATACTGTATCACATATAGGCATTCACATATCCACACCAATCATCTGATAATTCACCAAAAATCACATAATAATCATATAATAATTATTTATTGATAAAAATAATTACACGCGATATCCCGGATGTTACACTTATTCCATAGCAGCTTCTTCTTGTCTTCTAATGTTAAGCTGTCTATGTCAACTTGAGCAGTGTCAGAGGTTGATGTCTTGATTGAAGGGTTTTTAGCACATAAACGTAACGAAAACGTAAATTTAAATCTTAAAAAACCGAAACCCTCCGCAGGATCCATGTGAAAAATAATATTTAATTCGTAGTTCAGTATGTTTACCTTAAGAAGCTTTACGTTAATGGAAAGATGGAGGTCTTTAATAGCGATCCAAGAACCACGAGCGGAGATCCTTAGCAGCTGCTCCTCAAGTGTGAAACACTCCACCAGTATCCACCAAGAAAACGATGTAATGGAGAAGGAGGAGGAGAGAATTAGGGTTTTGTAAAATTTTTAGGTTGAGGCAAAAATAGGGTTTATAATAGTATATTTATAGGCAAAATTTCCAGCTGAAAATTTTCCCATAAAATATTATTATTATTAACCCTTTATTATTCTCATTAATAATTAAAACACCTTTTAATTATGAATCCTTTTTCTAAACACTTTAGAAATAATTCTCTCTCTTGATTTAATTTCCAAAAATTAAATTCTTAATTAATAATATTAAGAACCTTTTCTTAATTAATTTATAATCAATTAAATCTCATTTAATCAATTATTAAATTTTCCAATTAATTATTTATTTCATAAATAAATAATTATCAGCCATTATTAATTAATTCCTCCACCATTAAATCATTCTCTTTTATGGTGTGACCCTGTAGGGTCAATATTAAGTTGGTAGTAGGAATAAATAATAATAAAACTATTTTATCATTATTTATATAAATTCTCTAATTCATTAAATATGATTAATTAATTAATCATATTTATTCTACATCGTGAGGGATACTTCTCAGCATATCGCGACTATCCGGATAATACGACTTCACTGCTTAAAATACAAAGAACCTATTTAGTGAGTAGTTACTGTACAATCAATTCCTTCTACCCTGCAATGTCACGATTAAATACAAGGCATGGAACTTGTGTCAAGCCTATCTTATTTAATCACTTGCTTTCCCATTCACTATGCTTAGTTCTATTTAATGTAAATTAGAAACTCCTTTCTAATTTCATTCACTCTGGCCAGAGATTCCTGAACTAGCATAAGTGGATCAACATTGAACATTCTCTTCCTTCACTGGAAGGGGTAGATCCTTTATTGATCATACACTATCTTCGTGTACAAATTCCTATACCCAGTAGAGCCCTTATAATTGTCCCTGGAGACTAAGAACTAAACCAAAGCATAGTTCAGTGTACACAAGATGACTATGATGACCTCAAGTCTAAGGATACTTATACAACTATCACTATATGAACAACTGCTGACACGTGAGTGAACTCCATCAGTTGTTCAGCTGTGTGAGTCATGTTTAGTGAACTTATTCTATAATAAGCACCTACATACTAGCTATAGTGTCACCACACAAATGTCTATGAGAACAGACATCCTTCATAATGAAGCAAGCATAATATGTACCGATCTTTGCGGATTATTAATTACCAGTTAGAAATCCTACGACCAGGAACTATTTAAGTTTAGAGTTATCATCTTTTAGGTCTCATTATTATGATCTCATCATAATCCATAAAAAGCTTTACTCTAAACTGTGGTATATCTTATTTAAACATTTAAATAGATAGAGCCCACAATAAAAACAAAACAAGTCTTTTATTAATATCATTGAAATCAAAACAGATTACATAAAAGTTATTCCTAAATCCTCATACATGATTGGACTTAGGACATATCTCTTTCATTGATGAATTGGTCAGGATTTGCAGTTTCATCTGTAACTTACTATTCTGAAATATCTTCAGGATTTATTAAGTTCTGAACTTCTTCACTCTGAACAACTTGAGCTATATCAGAGGTTGTCTTAGATTCTTCTGTCATCCTCTTTCTCTTCAGAGTTTCAACTGTTTCATCTTCAGCAGCAGTATCATCAAAGACTTGAACCATCTTGCACACATGATCCATAAGAATTTGAGGAATCTTCATCTTCTGTTTAGTATTATAGCAATTCTAGCTATCGGAATATTATGTCTCCCCAACTTTTCCTTTTCCCTAGTCTTTAGGATCAGTAGTAGTTTGAGATCTAGTCCTTGATCTAGGAATCTCTGTGACAAATCTTTCTCTTATCACAATCCCCTTTTCTTTTGGCCTTGGTGGCTTTTTAGCATCAGAAGCTTTTTACTTGGGTTTGCTCTTCTCAGCAGAAAATTTAGCTTCTTCTTCTCTTAATTCCTCTAAATCCACTCATGGATTATCCTTAAGTAATAGTCTCTTGGCCAATTCTTCATCAACAGATTGAATTTTGAGATCTTTGTAGAAGAATGATGCTTTCTTTCCTTTGAATTTCAAAGTCTGTAAAAACTTCTATGACTCTTGGCTTCCAGCTTGGACTATCACATCAGAAGTAGTTGTCAGAACTTGATCATCAGTATTTGAAGTATCAGCATTTGTGGTCAACAAAGGAACATCCTGATCAGTTGGCTTCTTTCCTTCCTTATTCCTCCCTTGCATAGCAGATTTATGAGAACTTGTTTGTTGAGTGGGAATTCTGCTCAGCTATTTCCCTTGACTTTGACCTCTACTCTTTTCAGAGTTTCCCTAGTCATCTCCATGATCATCCATTTTCTTCAATGTTTGGCTTGGTGAGCATTTGGACTTAATTACCTTCTCCCCCTTTTTGGCATCATCTGTCAGGAGTAGAGAAAGAAGGAGGTCCACTGAAGATTGGATCTCATTTAACTGAGTCTGTTGAGCAGCTTGATTTTGTAATACCTCATCCAGTTGGGCCTGTTGCTTGTCTTGAACAAGCTCAATAGCATCCACTTTTTCTTGAATTGGTCTGATAAACCTCTTCTTATCTAGTTTGAGCATCATGTCTATCTTATCAGTTGTTTCCTGAAGTTTATCAACCTTTGCATGAGTCTTGGAGTGTTGACCTTGTAGAGTTCTTGTACTGAGAGCAGTGACCTTTAGTTGATGCTTGAAATCAGAACTTGTCAGCAACTCATCAGCTTTTGAGACATGTTCTGTCAGAACATGTGGGTTGGGAATAAAATCAATATCATTCCATTTATGGATCCACTCAACCCCTCTAAAGGTTTCCTCTCATGGAACTAGAGCAGCCTCTTCCTCAAACTGGAATAATGCCTCATTTCCTGTAGGCACTGTAGTGTTTACTGAAGCTGACTCTCCAGAACTTGCTAGAATCTCCTCATCTTCAGAGAACACCAAGGTGTGTGTGGCTGTAGAAGACTCTGAATCAGCTTTGTCTAAATTCCGATCTTCAGTTCCAAGATCAAGAATTGGTGGTGTTGGTATCTCAGCCTGTAAAATTGGAGAAGTAACATGAGTTGGCTGTTTTATAGTTGGAGCTTTCAGAAATAGAACAGTAGGTATATTCAAATTATGAATATCTATTTCATGACTTGTCTCTTGTTTTTCAACATCATCTGTAGCTTTGATTTGAGATGAGGTGGAGAAATCACAGATTCTTGTACAGGTTCTGATTTGTGGACTTCAGGAATTTCAGATTTCTAAATCAGAACTTCTTCAGCTGCTGGCAGGGCTTCAATCACAATAGGTTCTGATAAGATCAGAGATTCCTGATCCCCTTCCTCAGCATCTTCAGTATCCTCAGATTGAGTTTGTGCAATATGCACACCTGCTCTTGTCTTCCTCAATTTTGATTTTCTAGATGGAGGGGTGACATGATCTGTATCAGAATATGAAGACCTCTTTCTTTTCTGAATGCCAGAAGCTTCAGCTGCTTTCTCCTTCTGAAGAGTTGACTCTTCAACTTCTTTTGTCACAGGTTCTGATGCAGGAACCTAGACTTGTTCTTCCTCATCTGATTCATCTCTCAGAATCAGCCTTCTCTTTCTCCTTAGTTGAGATTGAGGAACAGATTTAGCTCTTGAGGTTTTGGGTCTGAAGGATGTGTCAGATTTTACAACTAGCACCTTTTGAGAAGTACCAGAGGTTGGTTTGGTTTTGGATTTGGGTATGGACTGTGAAGTGCTGACAACATGTGCTGATGTTGGTGATTGTGAGGTAAGTTGTGGTTGTTGAGTAGTGGATGGTTGTGATGGTGCTACATCAGGGAATATGGCTTTGTAAGTGTCTGGGATAGTGTTTACTAAGAACTGTTTGACAGATTTGGGTATTTGGAGAGGTCTTATTACTTCCTTCTTGTTATCAGCAGATAACAAGTCATTAAATGCCCTTTTATGTAACTTAAAAGGTTCCATTAGGTCACTGAACACTTGTGGCTTATCAGAACAACAATAACTATAAATTAATTTACAGAACCTAGCAAAACATACTAGATTTGTATCTTCCTTCATTCTATCACCAATATAAACCCTAGCACAGCACTAACATAATCAAAATGAGTTTGATTAAGAAGTGTATACCCTATTTGTTGTCTCATGATTGGAATGGCATCGCAATTGGAGCATTTGTTAGCAAAAGTCTTTGTGATGCAATCAAAGAAGAAGCTCCATTCCCTCCTAATATAAGGCCTCTTCAACTGTCCTAGCTTGGACAAGCTTTTCTCATATCCCAAGCTTGCCATCATGTTCTGAAGAACAGATTCTCCAGGTGTTGAGTTGTAAGTGCAGTTTTCAGGAAGATGAAGAGCCTGCCTTGTTGTAGTAACAATTACCACATACTCATCTTCTCCTGATTAGAAGATGATGCTTGGAGATCCAGTTTCACCTCCATCATCATAGATTCCATTCTTCCAGAACTCCAGCACTTGTTTACCAGAGATTGCTTGAGGTTGGGTCAGAGCATACCCAATCTCACTGTGAGCCAAGAAATTCTGAACAAAGTGAAGTTCTGAAGGAGCTTCATCCTTGTTGAAGATAGCAGAGTAGCTGTTTGGGACAAACTTAGCTCCATTAAAAATAACATCCATTGGTGCCATTTCTGTTGAAAAATCAAATGAAAATTTTGTGTTTGCAAAGTGTTTGATAAAATGCCTGTAAGAGAACTTCAGAAAATAAGAGAGTAAGAAAATAAGAGAGAGAGAATAAACTAAAAGAGTGGGTAAAAGATTATATAATCTTTTATCTCTGATATTTATACTCTGCACATGGTAACGTCTCTTTTGAATTAGAACCGGCAGTTTTTACACTTGGTAGCGTGTAATCAGTCAAAACATAAATAGTGGGCACGGTAAACATGCAGTAATTATTGCACACCTGCACATACCAAAACCAACACGTAACCCACTAACAAATAATTATGACTATTTTTATCTCACCTAATTATCTTTCTGAGAAATATAACCGTTACAGTAAATACCAAAAATAAGTCAAGTAAATAAATAATGTCACGCAAGCATCAGGATTTGCATCAGAACTTGACTATTATCAGAATTTAACGGTCATCAGAACATGGCTTCTGTACTCAAAAAGTGAATAACTGTTTCTGTGTTTCTTCATACAAATACTGACTGGTTTCTTCAGAGTTTAATCATCAGAACATAATTAGAACTTGTCCTCATAATTTATGCAAATAATACTTAACTATTTATCAAAAACAACTTAATCACCATAGTAATTTTCATCATTCATTTGGAGTGATAGTATGTGCAAATGATCAGATAAAGATTAAAGTCTGATAAACTTCAGTATATCTTAGAAATAAGGCATAACTAAGAAAAATACTTAAAATATGTCTTTAATTGTGAAGTCTACTGTAGAATAAAGTTATGCAAGAATCCACCTCAACTATTTGTGCTTATTTTATGCATCTTTTGAAATTCTTTTGACAAGGGCTTCTTAGTGTAAATGAGTTACAACAGCCATCAGAATTAATGATGTTATCAGAATATTTCTCCAGTAATCAGAGAATGTAAAAAGTCACCAAGAGAATTTAATTTGCTTTTCTAATGCATATTACTTAATACCAGCAATGCACTTGGATCTTCCCTTTCACATAGTACTCTTGATCTCAAAGGAGTACCTGATTTCAATTTTTTTATTTTCTTCAGATAAGTGAGGCTTATCAAGCATGTAGTTCATCCTAGAGATTTACTGACATCAGAATTTGACCGATAAGAAGCAATAATCTAGTTTGTGACTTAGTAATAAGATACAGGAAGTAAATTTGACTAAGATCAAAATCAGAATTTGCTTGTGTAATTGATTTCCACATAAATAACTAATTCAAATATGGGATACATAGGTTGTTAAAGACTACTAAGTCAGCATCTAAAAAGATAATCCTCATTGAATTGAATAGTCACAGAACATTCAAAACACTTTCAAAGTTTATAGAATCACATCAGATAATAAGCAGTGTTTAATATGTTACAATTTAAGCACAGATTACATTGAGATAAGAAAATCTGTAAACACTGATCATAAAGTCTGATATATGAGAATAAAAGCTAAACAGATTTTGAGAAAGAACCTGAAACCATTCCAAGTTCATTTACCAGTCTTGTAAAAGTAGCTTCATATAGTAGTTTTGTGAAGATATCTGCTAGTTGTTGATCTGTTGGAACAAAATGCAATTCCACTGTACATTCCATCACATGTTCCCTTATGAAATGGTACCTAATGCTGATGGTACCTAATATCACTTTGATTATCACAGTAAATAGGTATTTTAGAAAATTCTAACCCATAGTCCAGTAACTGATTCTTCATCCAAAGAATTTGTGCACAACAGCTTCCTGCATCAATATATTCTGCTTCTGCAGTTGATATAGAAATTGATTTCTGTTTCTTGCTAAACCAAGATACCAATCTGCCTCCAAAAAATTGGCAGTTTCCACTAGTGCTTTTCCTGTCTATTTTGCATCCTGCAAAATCTGCATCTGATTCCCTAGGATACCACAATCCTAGATCAGTTATACCCTTGAGGTACTTGAAAATTCTTTTCACAGCTATTAGATGAGGTTCTCTTGGATCAGCCTGAAATCTTGCACAAAGACATGTAACATACATGATATCTGGTCTACTTGCAGTTAAATAGAGTAAAGAGCCAATCATACCTCTATAGTTAGTAATATCTACTGATTATAACGACTCGTATATTTATTATTTAAATGTGTAATTGTTAAATAATTAATAAATAAAATATGTGTATTGGTAGTGTCAGTAGTGTATTGTGTGTTACTATTTTTATGTGTGACTGTGGTTGTATAGAGATTATTTGTGTAATAAATAGTGAGTAGTATTGTTCTGTTCCACTTTAAAAAGTAGATTTAATTGCAGATTTATTTTCATAACTATTTGGATGATCTCTAAAATTGGCTTTATAATTTTATAATTACAATAATTATTTTTGGGACTTTATAAAATTGAGAAATCAATATTTCCTTAATTATTTATTTCTAAATGATTTTCAGAACGTATTTAATTGTAAAATCCATATTTAATTATGGAAATCTTCAAAAAAATTATGAAACTTATATTTTATTAAGTTCGTATTATTCTGAGAATTTTAAAATTATTTTGGAAATTTTCGGAGTTAGTTTCACCCGCGCGTTGACTCGTTTATTCGTTAAAAACGGGTATAAATTGTATTTCATAAATTATTTTAAAATTTTAAAATTTACGTTTTTATTTACTTCGGGATATTTATAACGTTTTAAGGCGGTTTCCGTAATTTTCTGAATTTGTTTTAAGTTGAGCTCAGTTCGTTAATTTTAAAATGCGGGTTTAAAATGCATTTCAAAAACAATTTAAAATTGTAGAAAAATAACAATAATGATAATAATTTATCTTCCATTAGTTTTCAATTAACCTAAGAATTTTATGATATTTTTCGCAAATTTTGGGTTATGTTTAACTGTGCGTTGTTATTAATCGATAGATTGCAGGGTCAGGAGGATAATAAATTGGATAAGTACAGATGAACTTATCCTTTTAATACACCTAATTTACCCCTGTTTTTCTTGCTCCTTTCTCTCAGCAAAATCTCTCACTCTCAGACCTCTGTTCTCTCTCGTCTTCTTCCTTTCTTTACCTCTTTCGATTTATTTCTTTTGTTCTCATGCTTCTCTGATTCTCCTGTTTTAGGTGAGTTTTCCCCCGCCCCTTGATTGTTCCTTTCAGCCACCTGTCGCCGCCGGTTCTCCGGCGAAGTAGCAGCGGTGGGTCGGTGTGTTGCTCGATTGTTTGGTTCTGTGTGTTGCTCGATTGTTGGGCTGTGCATGTATGTTGATGTCAGTGTATGTGTGTATGCGTTATGTGTGTGGGAAGCCGAGAGGCTGTGGTGATGTGGCTGCTGCCATGGTGGTTTGCAGTTTGTGTTTTTTCTGGCTGTCACCGAATTTTTCCGGTGTGGTGACCGGAGTCTGGTATTGCGCCTATGCGCGCGTGTGTCCTGTGATTGCTACCTTGGTTTATTTGTTCTGTGGAATTTTATTTTATTAATTTAATTTAGTAATTCTCTGCAGAAGTTAATTGATTACAATTCATGAGATAAAATATTTTGTACGGGAATTAAATTATATTAATCGAGGAAATTCGTGAAGGAAGTTCGATAAAAAAAAATCGAAAACCCACGAATTTTATCGCCGTCGGAGATGAGCTTTGGCGAGTCGACGGTGGACGATGATGATGTTTATCTGAGTCCTAATATTTGCAAATAAATAAATATGAATAATAATTAATAATTGTAATTATATTGAAATTTGGAAATGCGTGGAACTATAATCGTTATGATTGAGTTGAATCAGAGATTGGGAATTGTATCTGGATTAATTGTGGGATGTTAGTTGTTGATTTGACGTCGAATTGGTCGACGGGTAGTCCGGTAAATAAAGGAGACGCTGCCCGATTTCCGGAAAAATCGAACTATGGAAATACGGCAGCGTATCCGGTGATTATCGGGACGTCGAATAATTATAGATATATAAGTGTATTTATTACGAAACTTGATTGTACGATGTGATGAACTATTTTGCCAAATCGATGACCTTGATTTCGTAAAATTACGAGTACACGTATTTTCTGAAAACAAACACCAAACCGATTTCTCGAGAACGTGAACCCTGACTGTTGAATGAGTTATTGGATTGTAATAATGTATATAATTACGAGTCGGGTTTGAATATCGTTGGGTAGAATTGGTGTCGAGGATATGTCAAGCATACCTAGACGTCTAATGTAGGGTATTTCGCCTCTGTAGGTTCTAGTCGAAGGACTCAAGAATTGAAATCGAACTAAAGATAACCTAGTGATCAGTCGACAAGCGCAGCGAGGTTTCTAAGCGAAAGACCTGAATGTTGAAGTCGGATCCAGGATAGTTTGATAGTAAGGTGATAAAGCCGAGTGTTCAAGTTAGTCCAAGGTCGATCGATAGTAGTGGTAAAGCTCTGCAAGGCAAGTACCCCTGACCATTCTTTTATAGTTCAGTATATATGAATAGCTAATGTTTTAATCTCGTAATGGAACAGAAACGTTTTAAGTTACGTATCCCCCGTGTTTGAAATGTTGTTTAAAATTATGTTTTGGGGAAAAGTAACTTCTGAAAACACCTATGTCTAAGCATGATTTAAATGAAAAGAGTATTCGAATAGTGTGCTGTGACAGATTGGTTTTAAAAAAAAAGAGATAGGTGATAGTGATTTTGAAAACTGGATAAAGAAAATGTTTTAATCCACCTATGTCGTGGAAGGTTTTGATCCACCTATGTCGTGGAATTTTGGAAAGTGACAAAAAGGGAATTCAGTTGATCTATTGGAGTTGCGTAAGAGGCCCGTTATTCGGTAACGGCCCATCACGAGGTTGCGTAAGTGGCTAATTGGATTGTCATTCTGTTTAACCGATTAGTCCAGCGTAGGGGAAAGACCTAGCTAGTCTCTTCCCAAGTTCCGGAACACATTCTATTTCTGGACGGCCGCTAGTCGTTGTCTGTGAGGGTAGACTGATCAGCTATCTTTACCCGTTAACCGTCCAATAGATTTGATTGATTCAGTTTTGAAATTATTTAATAAATCAAAGTGATTTGAGGTTCCCGGAGAGGAACAAGTTTTATAGGTCATGTGATGGGACAAGTTTTATGGTTCCCGTAACGGAATAAATGATTTTGGGTCCCCGTAATGGGACAGATGGTTTTTATGGTTCCTGTAATGGAACGGAAGGTTTGAAAAGGGAAATAGCATGCTAAAAATTGAACTATGATTTTGTTTATGCACAGCAAACGACTGTTAATCCTGTTTTACAGAGCATGCTAGTTTTGATATTCAGTTTATTCTTGTTTTACACGTTTCTGGAAAGATATGAATTCTGTTCCTATAACTGCTTTACTTTAACTATTTTACTTGTTATTCATATAGTGGTGCTGCTGAGCAAGCAATTGCTCACCCTTGCAGAATATTTTATATCTATTGCAGATGCCTAGGTGATTCTTGCGCGGTAGTCAGGGCAGGGTTCCAGTTCCCTTCGTGTCAAACTCCTCTGAGCTGGTTGTGTTGGACCAAAGGTGGTCTGTTGAGTTGCTGCATTAAATTAGTGGTCAGGATTGTGTAAGGTAATTTGAGTTGTTTTAGTTGAGTAACCTAAGTCATACTTAAACCTGGAAAAGGTCTTGGTAAAGGGGTCGTAGTATATTTATTATTAATGAGTTAGGCTGAATTACAATTGTTATTATTATTGTTGGTGACGTCAACTCCGACCCCGGGGTTGAGGCCGTCACAGTTGGTATCAGAGCTACAGGTTTGAGTCCCTGATTAGGTTAAGAGTGGAGTCAGAAGAGTGTAAGAAGGGTTATGTGTAGATGTGAGTCAGCAACTCAATCAGAGGAGCGAGTCTGTGAGTTTAGTCAAGGGTTTCAGAAGCATAACCCTGACGTTTGTTGAGGATTGACTGGAATTTCCCTAACCTAGAGTATATTCCCTTCGTATATCTATTATTAATAGATTTCGGTAGAGATTTCTAGTTTTCCCTCGAGAAAACGAGTCTGATTGCGAAGATTCAGAATTGAGCAGGCTCTTGTTGTGTCAGCTGAGAAGACGCCCCCGTTATTTCTAAACATCGCATTTTCTGTATCAAGGAATGTTATTGGACTGATTAGGTGATCTTGGTGAGTTCGGATAGCGTGATAATAGTTAGGGGCTGTTATGACGACTAAGTTTGGTAGTGAATGTGGATCAGAATGGGAGGTGACCTCTTTGAACTCTTTTATTTCCTCCCTTGAAATATATTTTATCTCCAGAATAATTGTTTCTTATTCTATAAGTTGTTTATCTTTCTTGTGAGAAGTTGTGAACCCGAGGTAAGCTACTTAGGGTTTTGTTGATCTCCTTACGAATCAGATTCTTTTCTTTCTATTTGTGAATTTCTTATCTGAATATTGTTTCTCTCCTCGATGACTTTTTCGGGTGATTGGGGAAAACAATGCATATGAATTGACCATTTGTCTTTGTGACAAAAAGGGTCTGGTGGGACGCCACCGAGTTATGTGTTGTGACTGTATGGTACTAAGACTGGCCATCTTATGTACTTGTATGGTTGCTCTAAGTCATAGCTATATTTTCTTCTTCATTGTTTCTTCTTATTCGTTTTCCTTGAGCCGAAAATTTCATTGGATGTTTTATGGAAATGAATTTTTGTGATTAGATGGTTCTCGTTATAGAAAGCAAGTAAGTGCGACTGTTGAAAAGAACGAGAGTCCTATATTAAGATATTACTTTGGAGTAGTGGTAATCGTGAGAGTTCAGGACCTAATGATGGAATTATAGCTTCAGGAAAAGTAAATCAATGGTTGATGGGTTACTTTCGGGTAACAATAAATCATCCTTAGAAGAAGGATTGGTTGAAACATGGACGATGACGCTTAGTGGAGTTAGTGTTCCTTAAACTTGACTCAATTTATTGGCTTGTTCTACATAGTATGTGACTAATATATTCAGCCGACTTTTGTGGTATGTTGGAGAAATTTAGATGTTGTACTTGAGTAGTGATGGGAAGTTGGTTAGTTGCTATTATATTGAGGAACTGTGCTACGGCATTTAGTTTCCTTGTATTTTAGATTTCTTGAACTGTTGTTGATTCTGTTACTGCTATTGTTGTTAATGCTGCTAATCTAAATTTCTTTTGTAAATGGACCCCGATAGTAAAGACATGGGTACTGTGATTGGGCAGCATTTTCCTGATACAGGTGCACCGTTTAAACGGTGATACCTTTTGTCAAATATTTTTGTTATTGAATAAACTCATTTATATATTTCAGGAAGATGCCACCCAAGAAAGCTACCCAGTCTAAAGGAAACAGTAGTAGTTTTGTGGAGGGTCCAACTATACATGAAATTCTAGACTTGTTGCACCAGCAGCAGCAACAACAGTTACAGTTAATCCAACAGGTTCATCAGCAGCAACTACTGTTGCAGCAGCAACAGCAAGGAGTGAACCAAAGTGGTAGTTTCAAATCCTTTCAGAATGTTAACCCTCATGGGTTTAAAGGTGAACCTAATCCAGTGGCTGCTGGAGCATGGTTAAAAGGGATGGAGAAAGCTTTTAATCTTGTTCAAGTAAGTGAGAATCTTAAGACTGATTATGCGAGTTATTTCTTGAAAAATGAAGCAAATTACTAGTGGGAGTCAACTAAAGCGTTAGAAGGAGAAGGCCCTGTTCCATGGGCTAGGTTTACTGAGTTATTTTTGGAAAAGTATTTTCCTGACTGTGCGAGGAACCAAATGGAAATTGAGTTTCTAGAACTGAAGCAAGGTGATCGAAGAGTAGTTGAGTATGAGGCTAAGTTCACAGAGTTGGCTAGATTTGTACCAGATTATGTATGCTCTGAAGCTCAGAAGGTAAGGAGGTTTCAACAAGGATTGAAGCCTGAAATTCGTAGCCGCCTTAGTAATTGAATTCGATCAGAAGTTAGCCGCTAGAGAACGAGAAGATAAGAAGTGGGAGATTGATGATATGGAAGAAGCACCAGGTCAAGAAGGATCCAGTCAGAAATCTCATAAAAAGGAAGAAAGGAGTAAGAATAAGGAATTTAGAGAGAAAAGTATTTCTTTAAATAGAATTATTAGCACCTCAGCTAGCTCTACTCAAGCCAATTCGGTTAAATCACCTATATCGGAGTGTAATCAATGCGGTATGAAACATGGTGGAAGATGTAAAGCAAATACTGAATGTTTTAGGTGTAGTCAGAAGGGACATTATGCGTCCGAATGTAAGGTGGAAAATCTAAGAGTCGTCTGTTATAACTTTGGAAAGATAGGGCATGTTGCCAAGAATTGTAGAAGTACTTCCCGAGATAGCATGGGAGGTAGTGCATCAAAAGGTTTGACGTCCAGTACAGCCAAGGCTAAGACTTGTAATGTGATTAAAAGTTCAGCTGCTCCAGACTCTGATAAGGAACCAGGGAAATAATTGATTACCGGAAGAAGCAAATAATAATATATACGGAAGCTAATAATGGAATCAGTATTCAAGAACATAGGCAAGAAGATAAGGCGTAACTAGTGCATATAAGGGATATTAAGAAGGAAGCACCCAAGTTGGAAGAAATTCGGATGATAAGTGAAGTCCCAAAAGTGTTATCAAATGACTTACCGGAATAATTTTGGAGCATAAGATAGTCGGATTGGTGTTAAAAGCTCGTATCGTAAGACCCAGTAGGAATCAATTAAGTTGTAAAGGAAACTTCGGGATTGTGGGATGAAAGAATAATGAGGCAAGGTGCATTCCTTGTTGTACACTG
Organism: Apium graveolens; assembly: GCF_009905375.1. Classification (NCBI taxonomy): domain Eukaryota; kingdom Viridiplantae; phylum Streptophyta; class Magnoliopsida; order Apiales; family Apiaceae; genus Apium; species Apium graveolens. Next base: position 121,396,352 of record NC_133657.1, read on the forward strand.
ATGTGATTTATAGGAAAGGAGAATGGATGTATGCAGTTACGTGATGATTATCAGCAGTTGGAAAAGTTGGCGAATAGGAATAAGTAACCCTGCATATAATTGATTATTTATGAAAGGAAGGAGTTGGTTCTTGGAGGAAGACCTAAGATCAGACTACTGTCAGCTAAAGGTAAGCCTAAGGACATACCAAAGATTGCAATTACAATGAGTTATGAGCGCTATAAGTTTTGGTGATAATAGGCGAAGTAAAGAGTGTAACAATTGTCTATAAGGAATTAAGGAATATGGTGTATCAAGAGTACTTGCATGGTATAATCATATTTATTGATAACATCCTCGCCCATCTAAGGGCTAAGGAAGGCCAAGTTGAAAATCTAAAGAAATGCCGTGAAGGGTTGAACAATAGCAATTGTATATCAAATCTTAAGAGTATGAAGTTCTGGTCAGGAGCCGGCTGTTTGAATAACTATCAACCAAGCAAGGTCCATTTAGGGACCGATGTCTTGAATAGGAGAGAAGAAATGAATATGGTTAAGATTCCTGAGGAATTAATAGAAAAACTGGAAAGAGTGAGAGGTAAAGTTCAAATACCTGAAGTTAAGAAGAAGTGAAGCTATGAAATTACCTTCCAACCTTAATTGATGGAAATGAGTAAAAAGTGTTCAAATGTTTGGAAATTGAGTTAAAAGAGAGTACCATCTTTCATCCGTAAACGAAGGGCCAAAGTGAAAAGATGATTTAGACAATATAGAGTATGTTGAGAGTATATATATAATATGATATGAGTGTCAAAGTTAAAGTGATATGCTTCTAATTTGAAGCAAGCCATTGATTAGGAGCCAACGGGCTCTCATCCAAATTTGTTCTGCATGAAATAATCGATCCAAATCCTAGATCATTAAGAGCGAGTCCATAGTAATGAATTTATGTCTATAGTGAGTATGCGATGAATAAATCCTTGAGTAGAAGAGTCTACCTGGAAGTTAGAGTCAGATATGCTTGATAAATATCCCCACTTATTTAGTTAAATCAGATTCTGAGGACAGAATCTTTTTAAGGGGGGAAGAATATAACGACTCGTATATTTATTATTGAAATGTGTAATTGTTAAATAATTAATAAATAAAATATGTGTATTGGTAGTGTCAGCAGTGTATTGTGTGTTACTATTTTTATGTGTGACTGTGGTTGTATAGGGATTATTTGTGTAATAAATAGTGAGTAGTATTGTTCTGTTCCACTTTAAAAAGTGGATTTAATTGCAGATTTATTTCCATAAATATTTGGATGATCTCTAAAATTGGCTTTATAATTTTATAATTACAATAATTATTTTTGGGACTTTATAAAATTGAGAAATCAATATTTCCTTAATTATTTATTTCTAAATGATTTTCTGAACGTATTTAATTGTAAAATCCATATTTAATTATGGAAATCTTCAAAAAAATCATGAAACTTATATTTTATTAAGTTCGTATTATTCTGAGAATATTAAAATTATTTTGGAAATTTTCGGAGTTAGTTTCACCCGCGCGTTGACTTGTTTATTCGTTAAAAAGGGGTATAAATTATATTTCAGAAATTATTTTAAAATTTCGAAATTTAAGTTTTTATTTACTTCAGGATATTTATAACGTTTTAAGGCGGTTTCCGTGATTTTCTGAATTTATTTTAAGTTGAGCTCAGTTCGTTAATTTTAAAATGCAGGTTTAAAACGCATTTCAAAAACAATTTAAAATTGTAGAAAAATAACAATAATGATACTAATTTATCTTCCATTAGATTTCAATTAACCCAAGAATTTTATGATATTTTTCACAAATTTTCGGGTTATGTTTAACTGTGCGTTGTTATTAATCGATAGATTGCAGGGTCAGGAGGATAATAAATCGGATAAGTACAGATTAACTTATCCTTTTAATACACCCAATTTACCCCTGTTTTTCTTGCTCCTTTCTCTCGGCAAAATCTCTCACTCCCGGACCTCTGTTCTCTCTCGTCTTCTTCCTTTCTTTACCTCTTTCGATTTATTTCTTTTGTTCTCGTGCTTCTCTGATTCTCCTGTTTTAGGTGAGTTTTCCCCCGCCTCTTGATTGTTCCATTCGGCCACCTGTCGCCGCCGGTTCTCCGGCGAAGTGGCAGCGGTGGGTCGGTGTGTTGCTCGATTGTTTGGTTCTTTGTGTTGCTCGATTGTTGGGCAGTGCATGTGTGTTGATGTCAGTGTATGTGTGTATGTGTTGTGTGTGTGGGCAGCCGAGAGGCTGTGGTGATGTGGCTGCTGCCATGGTGGTTTGCCGTTTGTGTTTTTTCTGGCTGTCACCGGATTTTTCCGGTGTGGTGACCGGAGTCTAGTACTGCGCCTATGCGCGCGTGTGTCCTGTGATTGCTGCCTTGGTTTATCTGTTCTGTGGAATTTTATTTTATTAATTTAATTCAGTAATTCTCTGCAGAAGTTAATTGATTGCAATTCATGAGATAAAATATTTTGTACGGGAATTAAATTATATTAATTGAGGAAATTCGTGAAGGAAGTTCGACAAAAAAAAAATTGAAAACCCGCGAATTTTATCGCCGTCGGCGATGAGCTTCGGCGAGCCGACGGTGGACGATGATGATGTTTATCCGAGTCCTAATATTTGCAAATAAATAAATATGAATAATAATTAATAATTGTAATTATATTGAAATTTTGAAATGCGTGGAACTATAATCGTTATGATTGAGTTGAATCGGAGGTTGGGAATTGTATCTGGATTAATTGTGGGATGTTAGTTGTTGATTTGATGTCGAATTGGTCGATGGGTAGTCCGGTAAATAAAGGAGACGCTGCCCGATTTCTGGAAAAATCGAACTATGGAAATACGGGAGCATATCCGGTGATTATCGGGACGTCGAATAATTATATATATAAGTGTATTTATTACGAAACTTGATTGTACGATGTGATGAACTATTTTGCTAAATCGATGACCTTGATTTCGTAAAATTACGAGTACACGTATTTTATGAAAACAAACACCAAACCGATTTCTCGAGAACGTGAACCCTGACTGTTGCATGTGTTATTGGATTGTAATAATGTATATAATTACGAGTCGGGTTTGAATATCATTGGGTAGAATTGGTGTCGAGGATATGTCAAGCATACCTAGACGTCTAACGTAGGGTATTTCGCCTCTGTAGGTTCTAGTCGAAGGAATCAAGAATTGAAATCGAACTAAAGATAACCTAGTGATCAGTCGATAAGCGCAGCGCGGTTCCTAAGCAAAGGACCTGAACGTTAAAGTCGGATCCAGGATAGTCTGATAGTAAGGCGATAAAGCCGAGTGTTCAAGTTAGTCCAAGGTCGATCGGTAGTAGTGGTAAAGCTCTGCAAGACAAGTACCCCTGACCATTCTTTTATGGTTCAGTATATGTGAATAGCTAATGTATTAGTCTCGTAATGGAACAGAAACATTTTAAGTTACGTATCCCCCATGTTTGAAATGTTGTTTAGAATTATGTTTTGGGGAAAAGTAACTTCTAAAATCACCTATCTCTAAGCGTGATTTAAATGAAAAGAGTATTCGAATAGTGTGCTGTGACAGATTGGTTTTAAAAAAAAGAGATAGGTGACAGTGATTTTGAAAACTGGATAAAGAAAATGTTTTAATCCACCTATGTCGTGGAAGGTTTTGATCCACCTATGTCGTGGAATTTCGGAAAGAGACAAAAAGGGAATTCAGTTGATCTATTGAAGTTACATAAGAGGCCCGTTATTCGGTAACGGCCCAGCATGAGGTTGCGTAAGTGGCTAATTGGATTGGCATTCTGTTTAACCGATTAGTCCAGCGTGGGGGAAAGACCTAGCTAGTCTCTTCCCAAGTTCTGGAACACATTCTATTTCTGGACGACCGCTAGTCGCTGTCCGGTGAGGGTAGACTGATCTGCTATCTTCACCCGTTAAACGTCCAATAGATTTGATTGATTCAGTTTTGAAATTATTTAATAAATCAAAGTGATTTGAGGTTCCCGGAGAGGAACAAGTTTTATTGGTCCTGTGATGGGACAAGTTTTATGGTTCCCGTAACGGAACAAATGATTTTGGGTCCCCGTAACGGGACAGATGGTTTTTATGGTTCCTGTAATGGAACGGAAGGTTTGAAAAGGGAAATAGCATGCTAAAAATTGAACTATGATTTTGTTTATGCACAGCACACGACTGTTAATCCTGTTTATAGAGCATGATAGTTTTGATATCCAGTTTATTCTTGTTTTACATGTTTCTGGAAAGATATGAATTCTGTTCCTATAACTGCTTTACTTTAACTGTTTTACTTGTTATTCATATAGTGGTGCTGCTAAGCAAGCAATTGCTCACCCTTGCAGAATATTTTATATGTATTGCAGATGCCTTGGTGATTCTTGCGCGGTAGTCAGGGCAGGGTTCCAGTTCCCTTCGTGTCAGACTCCTCTGAGCTGGTTGTGTTGGACCAAGGGTGGTCTGTTGAGTTGCTGCATTAAATTAGTGGTCAGGATTGTGTAAGGTAATTTGAGTTGTGTTAGTTGAGTAACCTAAGTCATACTTAAACCTGGAAAAGGTCTTGGTAAAGGGGTCGTAGTATATGTATTATTAATGAGTTAGGCTGAATTACGATTATTATTATTATTGTTGGTGACGTCAACTCCAGACCCCGGGATTGAGGCCGTCACACTGATGCTCCAGTATCTTTATCTAACTTGGTGGCAGTGACCATGGGAGTTGATGTAGTAGAACTGTCTTGCATTCCAAATTTCTTGAGTAGATTTTTGGTGTACTTGGATTGACTGATAAAAGTACCTTCTTCAGTTTGTTTGACTTGAAGTCCCAGAAAATAACTTAAATCTCCCATCATACTCATTTGATATCTTGACTGCATTAACTTGGAAAATCTTTCACAAAGTTTTGTATTTATAGAGCCAAAGATGATATCATCAACATATATCTGTACCAAAAGTAAGTCATTTCCATGGTTGAGGTAGAATAAAGTCTTATCAATTGTGCCTCTGTGAAATCCACTTTCCAGAAGGAATTGAGTCGGAGTCTCATACCATGCTCTAGGAGCTTGGTTAAGGCCATAAAGTGCTTTGTCAAGCCTATAGACATGATTTGGAAATTTTGGATCTACAAAGCCTGGAGGTTGTTCAACATATACCTCTTCTTCCAATTCTCCATTGAGAAAAGCACTTTTCACATCCATTTAAAATACTTTAAACTTCTTTTGAGTATCATAAGCCAAAAAGATTCTTATGGCTTCCAATCTAGCAACCGGAGCAAATATTTCATCATAGTCAATACCCTCCTATTGAGAGTAACCTTTAGCAACCAGCCTTGCTTTGTTTCTTGTAATTATGCCATCACTGTCAGTTTTATTTATGAACACCCATTTTGGACCAACAATTGATCTGTCCTTTGGTCTTGGTACTAGGGTCCAGACTTTATTTCTTTCAAATTCATTTAACTTTTCATGCATTGCTTGCACCTAATATCAGCATCTTGAAGAGCTTCTTCCACTTTCTTTGGTTCAGTCTGAGATAGAAAGGAATGATAGAGACATTCATTTCTTGTTGCTGTTCTAGTTTTGACACCTGCTTCAGGATCTCCAATTATTAAGTCAGGTGTGTGTGATTTAGTCCACTTCCTTGAAGATGGAAGTTGATCTCTAGAACTGGATCCTCCCCTATGATCCATGCTGTCTCCATCAGCATTTTCTGATGCTTCCCCTGAAGTTATGCTCTCTGAGATTCCAAAATTTGAGTTGGATCCTTCAGGAATTGAAGAATTAGAGTTTCCAGAATTGTCAGAATTTGGCTCATCGGAACTTGATGAATTAAAACTTGAAAAGCCGGTGACTGGTTCTGATGCTTCTTGAGAGTCTTGAGATGTGGTATGATCATCAGCTTTCTCCCCCTGAACAGGTGCATTTTCCTTTGGAGCAGTTACCACAGTTTCAATGACAGCAGAATTTAATCCTTTAGAACTTATAGGATCAAGATTTAGGTCATCAGAATTTACAGAATTAGAATTTACATCTTCATTTTCAAGTCTCAGCTGATCATGATCATTGAAATCTTCAAGTCCAGTAATCTTTTTATCATCAAAAGATACATTGATAGATTTCATGACAACCCTTGTTCTTAAATTGTAGACTCTGAAGGCTTTTATGGAAAGTGGATATCCAACAAAAATTCCTTTATCAGCTTTTAGATCAAATTTTGACAGCTGTTCAGGATGAGTCTTAAGAACAAAACACTTGCATCCAAATACATGAAAGTATTTCAGATTTGGCTTCTTTTTCTTCACCATCTCATATGGTATTTTTCCATGCTTGTTTATGAGTGTAGCATTCTGTGTAAAACAAGCAGTCTGCACAGCTTCAACCCAAAAATAGGTTGGTAGCTTTGCTTTATCAAGCATAGTTCGTGCAGCTTCAATAAGAGTCCTATTCTTTCTTTCTACAACTCCATTCTGCTGTGGAGTTCCAGGTGCAGAAAATTCCCGCTTTATTCCTTGCTCTTTGCAGAACTCTTCCATGATTGAATTCTTGAACTCAGTGTCATTGTCACTTCTTATTATTTTAATAGAACCTTTGACTAACTTATCTAGCTGTCTGACATGATCAGTTAGAGTAGATGCAGTTTCATTCTTCTTGTGCAAGAAATACACCCAAGTGTAACTTGTGAACTCATCCACTATATGAAGGGTTTTTAGCACATAAACGCAACGAAAATGTAAATTTAATTCTTAAAAAATCGATGCGAATAATAATATTTAATTCGTAGTTCAGTATGTTTACCTTAAGAAGCTTTACGTTAATGGAAAGATGGAGGTCTTGAATGATTACCGCGTAGCCCATCGCTGGAACAATCTACGCCTTGAAGGTATCCACACGAATGATCGCCTGGAGGATGGGTGTGTACTAACACGTTCTTTAGGCCGCCTTCTTGCTCTCTCTATATCTCTTCAAGCTGCTAGGGTTTATGTTTTATCAAATAAAACGTGTAACCCTAATTCTATTAAAAAATATATTATATAGGCAAGAGCTATTGGGCCTCCAACTCTAAACTTAATTTTAGAGTTATTATTATTATTAAATTCGAAATTCTAATTATTGTATTATTAAGTCTCACTTAATCATCCAACAACTTAATTTTAGATTTAATATTAAATTCGAATTTCCTATTTATTTAGTTAATTAAGTCATACTTAATTAATAACAAATAATTTGAATGACTTACATTTAATTTAAATCTGAATTTAAATTAAATAATCCTCCAATCATTCTTTGTGCGACCCTTTAGGTTATTATTACGTTGGCAACAATTTTAAATCTAATTTAAAATCATAAACAATGAGCGGCATCTAGTAATACATCATTGTTACCCAAGTAATAATAATTAAATCGGTGATCGATTAAACCTTTTGTGTATAATGTACAATGTACTATAATCCTTTTAACCATATATTATAGATTAAACTTGAGGCATGTTATGTGTCATCCTCTTCATAATTTAATCCAGGTTTCCTTGATCGATGAGTAGACTATAACATCAAATCAATATTTGAGCATGGCCATGCATTTCATAGTCTAACTCAAACAAGAGGCCAATAATATTACTCCTAAAATAGGAGGGTTAAATCCTTTCTAGATCATTTATATTTCTCATATGATTCATAATATACCCAATATACACTTTTATCATCACCCGGTCAAAGGTAACTTTTAATGCAACCAAAGTATATTAATTCTCATATAGAAATATAATGATTTCAAGTCTAAGGACCAATACATCATTATCACTATGAGAATTACTTATGACACAACAGACATGTAGAATCTCACATTGGGTCTTCCAGCACCATGTATATAATACATGTGCCTGTGTTTTGACTTTAGTATCACTATACCTATGATCAATGAGATGTGATCATCAGTCAACATTCACACTAGTCTTAATGCATTATTATTGTCCCTTAATAATAATACTCGACTAGGGATCTTTAGGAATATCGATACTATTCCCATAATCTCATTTCTAAGTCACGTACTTAGAGATATAAAATTACATATCATATTCCAAGGACATTTATTAATCAAACATCTTATCGCAGAAAATAAAGATATAATAAATTACTAAAGAATAATCTATATAATCAGAATTAATAATCCAAATGTTTCATAATATAAACATAATAGTGTTGTCTCTAGGGCACAAACACTAACAATCTCCCACTTGTACTAGAGCCAATCACCCATGTATTTAATACCCATGGAACTAGTATGACCTTCGTGCTTTTGCTGTGACAAAGCCTTATTCAGTGGGTCTGCAACATTATCATCAGTATGCACTTTACATATATGTATATCTCCTCTTTCATTAATCTCTCGAAGGAGGTGATATCTCCTAAGTATATGCTTTTCCCGGGAATGGGGCCTTGGTTCTTTAGCCTGCGCGATGGCTCCATTATTATCTCAGTAAAGATCAACTGGATCTGTGATCGATGGAACTACACCAAATCCCGTTATGAATTTCCGTATCCAAACAGCCTCTTTGGCTGTTTCACTGGAAGCAATATACTCAGCTTCCATTGTAGAATCAACTACTGTCTCTTGCTTTGAACTCTTCCAGCTTACAGCACCTCCATTAAGGCAAAACACAAAACTTGACTGAGATACTGAATCGTCTCTGTCTGTCTGAAAGCTGGCGTCAGTGTAACCCTTTACAACCAGCTTATCATCTCCTCCATACACCAAGAATGAATCTTTAGTCCTTTTCAAGTACTTAAGAATATTCTTGACTGTTGTCCAGTGACCCTCGCCAGGATTAGACTGGTATCTGCTCGTCATGCTCAAGGCATACGAAACATCAAGTCGAGTACATATCATCACATACATTATATATCCAATTGTCGAAGCATATGGAACTTTGCTTATACGGCCCTTATCATCTAATGATTTAGGGCAGTTGTCTTTTGAGATCAATATCCCATGAGACATTGGGACATATCCTCTTTTTGCTTCTTGCATCCCGAAATGATGCAATACTTTGTCAATGTATGTACTCTGACTTAGGACGATTAATTTCCTTGATATATCTCTATAGATCTTGATCCCTAATATATAGGTAGCATCTCCTAAGTCCTTCATCGAGAAACTATTTCCCAACCAAGTCTTAACAACCTGTAGAGAAGGTATGTCATTCCCTATTAGTAATATGTCATCTACATATAGTACTAGGAATGCCACGTGGCTCCCACTAACCTTCTTGTAAACACGTGGTACATCTTCATTTTGAATAAAGCCAAATTCTTTGACTGTTACATCAAAATGACGATTCCATCTCCTTGAGGCTTGCTTCAATCCATAAATAGATCGAAGCAACTTACAGACCATCTTAGCAAACTTGGGGTCGACAAAACCCTCAGGTCGTATCATGTATACATCCTCTTCAAGGCTCCCATTTAAGAAAGAGGTTTTGACATCCATTTGCCAAATCTCATAGTCATAGTAAGCAGCTATTGCTAGCGAAATCCTGATGGACTTGACCATAGAAACTGGTGAAAAGGTCTCATCATAGTCTATATCATGAACTTGTTTGAAACCTTTTGCCACCAGTCACGCTTTATAGGTCTGTACTCTACCATCCATATCAGTTTTCTTCTTGAAAACCCACTTGCACCCTATAAGTTTTACCCCTTCAGGTGGATCAACTAAAGTTCATACTTTATTTTGATACATGGATTCCATTTCAGATTTCATGGCCTCTAGTCATCTCTCGGAGTCTGGACTGTTCATAGCATCTTGGTAGGTAAGAGGCTCATCATTATCTATGAGCATTACATCATCATCTTGAGTCAAGAGAAATCCATAATATCTCTCTGGCTCATGACGAGCCCTACTAGATCTATGAACAACCTGTGTTTCTGGAGCAGGAACATCTTGATGTACTTCCTGCCCATTTTCTAACTCTGGTTTAATATTATTTTGTACAACTCGATCTTCATCGGGATGTATAGTCCTCCCACTAATTTTCTTTGAAAGTAACTCTCTTTCAAGAAATACAGCGGTTCGAGCAATAAACACTTTGTGCTCGGTAGGATTATAGAAACTATACCCTTTAGTTTCTTCAGGATATCCCACAAAATAACATTTATCCGATTTTGGTCCCAGCTTTCCAAACACCAAGCGTTTCACAAACGCTTCGCCTCCCCATACTTTCATATAAGACATGCTGTGACGTTTCTCAGTCCATATCTCATATGGAGTCTTTTGAACCGATTTAGTTGGAACTCGGTTTAGTGTATATGCAGTCGTTTCTAGAGCATAACCCCAGAAACTTATTGGAAGATCTGCTAGACTCATCATCGATCGCACCATGTCTAACAAGGTACGATTTCTCCTATCAGAAATTCCATTCCATTGAGGCGTTCCAGGAGGAGTAAGTTGTGATACGATACCACACTCCTTCAAGAAACCTTTAAACTCGAGGCTTAAGTATTCTCCTCCACGATCTGATCGTAGAACTTTTATACTTTCCCCTCTTTGCTTTTCCACTTCAGCCTTGTATTCTTTGAACTTTTCTAAAGAATCGGATTTGTTCTTCAAAAGATACACATATCCATATCTACTGAAATCATCAGTAAAAGTAATGAAGTAGTAAAAGCCACCTCTTGCCATCGTACGCATTGGACCACATACATCACTATGTATAAGTCCTAATCGTTTGGTGGCCCTTTCACCTTGTCCGGTAAAAGGAGCTTTAGCCATTTTGCCAATGAGACAAGATTTGCATTCTTCGTATGATTCAAAATCAAACTTATCCAAGTAACCATCTTTATGTAATTTGGAAATGCGTTTCTCATTTATGTGACCTAAACGACAATGCCAAAGGTATTTTGATTTGAGTCTTTCATCTTAATACTTTATTATCATTATTTATGTTATAGACAGGAGTATCTATATCAAGAACATATAAACCATTAAACAAACGTGTCATCCCGTAGGTAACATTATTGAATGAAAAGGAACGACTATTGTTCTGAATCAAAAACGAAAAACCTTTCTTGTCCAAACAAGAAACTGAAATAATGTTTCTGCAAATCACAGGCACGTAAAAATAGTTATCTAGTTCTAAAACAAGCCCAGTGGGCAACGATAAACAATAAGTCCCTATAGCTAAAGCAGCAACCTTTGCTCCATTGCCAACTCATAGGTCGACTTCTCCCTTCGCCAATGTCCTACTTCCCTGCAGTTCTTGTACATTTATACAAATGTGAGAACCACATCCAGTATCTAATACCCAAGATATAGAAGTAGACAAATTGACTTCAATAACATAAATACCTGAATCAGAAGCAGTAACAACAGCCTTGTTCTTCTTCAGATCCTCCAAATAAGCATGACAGTTCCTCTTCCAGTGACCTGGTTTCTTGTAATAGTGACAATCACTAACCTTTGGAACACCACCTTTAGGCTTCAAAGCCTTGGTTGGATCAGGTTTCATATTGGCATTCAATTTAGATCCCATCTTCATCTTACCTTTCCATTTACCCTTTCCCTTGGCCTTCCCCTTATTCACCATCAACATGGGAGCAGGGGAGGGGATGTCTTCTGAATGTTGGTCTCAGCAGTTTTCAACATAGCCAACAGTTCGGTGGGGTTCTTATCTATCTCATTCATATTGTAATTCATCACAAATTAAGAATAATTGATGTTTAAATATTGTAAAATTAGGTCAATCTGGTGCTCCACAGTAATCGGGGCACCCAACTTGGCAAGGTACTCAATATACCCAATCATCCTTAGAACATGCGGTCCAACCGGATCACGTTCTCCCTGCTTACATGCATGCAACGATTTGAAAGTATCAAACCTCTCCTGACGATCCTGTCCTTCAAAAATACGTTTAAGGTGCTCAATCATATCATAAGAATCCATATTCTCATGTTGTTTCTGAAGTTCAGCACTCATGGTCGCTAACATGAGACATTGAACATCTGTGTCATCATCGATATATTTTTGATAAACATTATGTTGAGCACGGGATGCTCCTTCAGTGAGGGGTGCAGGGCGAGGGATATCTATGACATAGAGCTTGCGCTCTTGTTTGAGGACAATCCTCAAGTTCCTCTGCCAGTCAAGGAAGTTTGTTCCTATTAGCTTGTCCTTCTCAAGGACTGATCGCACAGAGAAGTTGTTTGAATTGATTGCCAATTGATATCTACAATGTTTAAAATGCATAAGATAAATTAGTTTACAGAGGATTATTAAATTATGTTCAAGTGATTATTCATATATATTCAAAATATATATCTCCCACTATTTTATCAAATTAATAGCCCTAACTATTAATTCGGAAAGAGTATCTTCTATATACTTTCTAGTGAGCCAAGATCCAAATTTTTACAACATTTTAGTTCAGCTTTGGCTTTAGTCCTAAAAGATGATTCAATAAGGTAGACAACATTTGTCAATTATATCAACTATATAACTCTTGGATCGTTTAGTGAAACAACATTTATTCTTATTTATCCAATAAATCTCACCAAACTCTATGCCTCTAAGTTCACAATCCTATTATGGTAACTTAGTTAAGTTAAAACCCAAAGGTCTAAAAAGTATCATATACTTCAACACGCCATCCCACAATAGATGGGAGTACTTCGCTCTGGCGAACCCACTCCTTATCGATCTAGGGGTTAACGCGTTGGACATATTGGAAGGCATCTAAATAACTTAATATAAACATTAGGGTTTTGTTAGTATTATAACGATCATGATCCCATCATAAAGAGATTCCCAATTTTCCCTGAATAAAATACTTCAAATCAATATTCGTCAATTGTTTAATTTCCAGGTAGTGGAGGAGTCACATCGGTCTCGCTTAAAACCCACAGCCTTACAAGTTCTATGAACCCGTTGTTTACAAAATCGCCCCATGTCGGAAATAAAGAAGATTCGTATTTCATTCCGTGTTTCATAAACACGAGAATCTCATAATCGTTTGTAAATTTTAAAATCTTGAGTCGTTACAGATTTTATCTTGTTTAGGCATGGCATGGGTGACGTATCTAATACATACATTCATGCATGATTAATCTAATTAAAGCATGCATCATTAACTATTCTATACATACATTCATACATCAATATGTAAAGTGCAATAAAGTAAATGTGGATGGTTATGGCCCCATCCTATGTGATCTTTATCAAGCTCATGATAAAGATCAAGGTCAATCTAATGTGGTGATGGAAATAAATACAACTACTTATTACATAAGTCTTCTTCTTTGTTTAGACTCCTTGTATGTCTCGTCTTTTTCTTTGAATCACCTCCATTGGATATCCTTCTTGAGTCTTCAATTACATTACATGATTGAAAGTAAAACTAATATAATGAACTTACAAGAATAACTCGAGTTACATTCGAGATTTGTGATTACAAAGATTGACGACATGCAAGTCGTATTTAAAACCAATACCAAAACCATTACACTAAGGTCGAAAGGACATAACCATCCACCATGCTCATACAACACATAAAAGCATGTTAAAACACATAATCTGATCTTAACATATCATATTATCCATGATCTAATAAAAAAAATATGACAAAAATCAGAAAAATCAGAATCAAATCAGAAAAACAGGAATCACTGTTTACGGGTAGTAAACGACGTCAAACGACTTACAGACGAGTCGTTGATAGCTTCATCTATCAGTTTTGTTCATACGTTCGTTTACCTATCAAATAGGGTATTCATTTGCGTAAATCGGACACCAGACCCAGATTTCAGCAAATCTGCAGCAGCCAATTCAGAATCCGTATCTAATATGATTCTCATAATTAGAACAAACATAAATCATGTATATATCAGTATATATACAGATTACATAATCATCTTATGATTATACAACTCACATGAATATCATATATTCAAAACCATACATATACAAGCATATTATATCAACATCAAATCATGGCGAATCACGTACATGCTCATATATCGAAAACGGTTAAACACATAAACGAAATAAAAACTTTTCGCAAGTAGCTCTGATGCCATTGAAGGGTTTTTAGCACATAACGCAACGAAAACGTAAATTTAAATCTTAAAAAACCGAAACCCTCCGCAGGATCCATGCGAAAAATAATATTTAATTTGTAGTTCAGTATGTTTACCTTAAGAAGCTTTACGTTAATGGAAAGATGGAAGTCTTGAATGATCACCACGTAGCCCATCACTGAAACGATCTACACCTTGAAGGTATCCACACGAATGATCGCCCGAAGGATGGGTGTGTACTAGCACGTTCTTGGGGCCGCCTTCTTGCTCTCTCTATATCTCTTCAAGCTGCTAGGGTTTATGTTTTATCAAATAAAACGTGTAACCCTAATTCTATTAGAAAAAGATATTATATAGGCAATAGCTATTGGGCCTCCAACTCTAAACTTAATTTTAGAGTTATTATTATTATTAAATTTGAAATTCTAATTATTGTATTATTAAGTCTCACTTAATCATCCAATAACTTAATTTCAGATTTAATATTAAATTTGAATTTCCTATTTATTTAATTAATTAAGTCACACTTAATTAATAACAAATAATTTGAATTACTTACATTTAATTTAAATCTGAATTTAAATTAAATAATCCTCCAATCATTCTTTGTGTGACCCTTTAGGTTATTATTACGTTGGCAACAATTTTAAATCTAATTTAAAATCATAAACAATGAGCGGCATCTAGTAATACATCATTGTTGCCCAAGTAATAATAATTAAATCGGTGATTGATTAAACCTTTTGTGTATAATGTACAATGTACTATAATCCTTTTAACCATATATTATAGATTAAACTCGCGGGATTTTATGTGTCATCCTCTTCATAATTTAATCCAGGTTTCCTTGATCGATGAGTAGACTATAACATCAAATCAATATTTGAGCATGGCCATGCATTTCATAGTCTAACTCAAACAAGAGGCCAATAATATCACTCCTAAAATAGGAGGGTTAAATCCTTTCTAGATCATTCATAATTCTCATATGATTCATAATATACCCAATATACACTTTTATTATCACTCGGTCAAAGGTAACTTTTAATGTAACCAAAGTATATTAATTCTCATATAGAAATATAATGATTTCAAGTCTAAGGACCAATACATCATTATCACTGTGAGAATTACTTATGACACAACAGACATGTAGAATCTCACATTGGGTCTTCCAGCACCATGTATATAATACATGTGCCTGTGTTTTGACTTTAGTATCACTATACCTATGATCAATGAGATGTGATCATCAGTCAAAATTCACACTAGTCTTAATGCATTATTATTGTCCCTTAATAATAATACTCGACTAGGGATCAATCTAACATCTTATCGCAGAAAATAAAGATATAATAAATTACTAAAGAATAATTCATATAATCAGAATTAATAATCCAAATGTTTCGTAAATAGACATAATAGTGTTGTCTCTAGGGCACAAACACTAACACTATAACCATAGCATATTTCTTCTTTGCAATAGACATGACATTGACTGGACCAAATAGATCAACATGCAGTAAGTGATAAGGCTCAAGAATTGAGGATTCAGTTTGGCTCTTGAATGAAGATTTTCTTTGTTTTGCCTTTTGACATGAGTCACAAAGACCATCATGAGCAAATATTGATTTTGGAAGTCCTCTCACAAGAACTTTCTTTACTAGCTCATTTATGTTATTGAAATTTAAATGAGAGAGTCTCTTGTGCCAATTCCAGCTTTCTTCAATTGATGCTCTGCTTAACAGACAGATTGCAGAACCATCAGAATTTGTTGAAAGTATGGCTTCATATGTGTTACCATGTCTGTAACCTTTCAGAACCACTTTGCATGTAGAATTACTTACAACTTCACAGTGTTCTTCAAAGAAATCCACATGATAACCTCTGTCACAGATTTGACTCACACTTAGTAGATTGTGTTTAAGTCCTGAGACAAGAGCTACTGATTCAATTATGACATTCCTAAGATTGATATTTCCATATCCCAGAGTCCTTCCCATGTTTCCATCTCCATAGGAAACTTCTGGGCCAGCTTTCTCCACAAAGTCTGATAGCAGGGCTTTATTTCGAGTAATATGTCCTGAAAATCCACTGTCCAGAACCAGGATATTTTTCCTGTTGCCCTGCAATCACAAAGACCACTATTGATTAGTTTTAAGGACCCATACTTGCTTGGATCCTTTGGCCTTGTTAAGTTTGTTAACATTTGCAGCGGATTTAGTTTCAGAGTTTATGCTAACATGCTTTTTATCAGACTTTGCATCAGAATTTACACTAGAAGAAATTACACTAATTTTATTTAAAGAAGGTTTTATTTCATAATAATTGTAATATCCGGGACATGACGTGTAATTATTTTTATCAATAAATGAATATTATATGATTATTATGTGATTTTTGGTGAATTATTTGATGCTTGGTGATATTATTTGAATGTTCATATGTGGTAAAGTCTTGGTATGTTAATTTTATCATGTCTAGAATAAAATATAGATAATTAAGGTATTTTCTGGTAATTTTTGGAGTATTATATGATTTTATATTGATTTATGAATTTATTAACTATTTTCTGAATATTTACAAAATTATTTTCTAAAGCCGGGAATCATCCAACCTCAACCGATTTTACGTTTTTACAACACGAAACTCTTTCGAAAACTCCTTCCTAACCTAATCTGGTAATTTCAGACACTTTCCATGTTTTGACTTTTTTGATCCGGATTACGGTTTGAACCGTGCGCGGCCCGGCGCGATATTTTCGATACGCTAACCCTTTTCGACAACATTATCTCCGTACAATCGTTTTATAAAAGCCCAGGTTTTGATAATTATCCGAAATAGGATGATGTTTATCCAAAACATGATAGTGCTTATCCAAAACAGGATAGTGTTTATCCAAAAGTATATTCAAGGAATATTTCAAAGCATATTCAGGGAATATTCTATCCAAAAGTATATTCAAGGAATATTCAAAAGCATATTCAGGGAATATTCTATCCAAAAGTATATTCAAGGAATATTCCAAAGTATATTCAAGGAATATTCCAAAGTATATTTAAGGAATATTCTCAAAATTTCCTCTATAAATAGCCCTTTCTGTAGTTTTATTTTGCGCATATAATTATTTCACCAGTAAAGTTTTTATAATTATCCAGAGAAGGTAGTAAGTGTTCTTCATGTTCTTCATAATTAAACCGCGATTTGAAGGTGTTATCGAACTCCGATTCGAGCGTGCAATATATCAAAATGAAGCTCTTGAAATCCTCTCTCTGAATCAACCATTTGTTTTTGCCCAAAAATCAAGGTATTTTTCTGATTTAATTATTTAAATTCGAATTACTTATGGATTAAATTAGGAATTTTTATTTTTGATATTTTTGATGTGATTTGATGGCATAATCCTGTAGATATTTTCTTCCTGGTCATTTTAGTATATTATATGTCAAACACTGAGTTCAATAACATGCTTAAATTGATGTTTGATTCTCTGAATGAAGAACTAGGGTTTGTGTACTTGAATGTTTTTAATTCGAAATTAGGGGTTTTAATTTCATTGATTCTGGGTGGAAATTATGACCACCAATGCATTCATGAGATTCTCAGGAATCGATTCGTAAATTTTAGTTGATTTAAGGAACCGTAGTTTAGCAGATCGGAAAAGCTCGGGATTGCCGTTAATGGCAATCGCCGGCAACTAGCGACAGAGATGGTTAAATTACAGAAACGTCCCTGTAGTTTGGCCAGATTTATATTTCAGTCCCTGGAAATTTAAATCTTTACAAATTATGGATTTCTGTTTATTTTGATTTTAAAAATGATATTTTTATTTTTTAAAAATCAGAAAATTATTTATTTATTTCAAATTCAGAAAAATTATTTTTAATTATTTATCTATTCAAAAATAAATCTGATTTATTTTATTAATTAACAATAATTAGTTTTTAATTACTTTAATTAATCGATTAATTTAATATTAATTGATTGATTAATTTAGTTAATTATTAATTAATTTTAATTAATTTAATAATTGGATTTAATTATTTAAAATTGATTTAAAAATTTTGAAAAATAGTTTCGAGCTTTAAAATATTATTTTAAATTATTTTCAAGGCTCGATAATTATTATAAAATTATTTTAAAGTCAAATTTGGGTGTTCGAACCCTATTATTTAATTATAAAATGATTCGGAGTCCAATTTTAATTCTGAAAAATGTTCAAAAATGCGTATTAGATACCTGGAAAATTATTTTGACCCCGGATCTTCTTTGCAAAATTATTTGGATTGAATATCTTACGTGTTATGTGTAATATGTGACTTGATTGCTGTATAAAATGATTGGTCGTGCATTGTTTGACTGTTTCTGTTGTAACTTTTAATCCGTACGTCGGATTTGGGTGAAACGAAGGGTAGATAAAAGCTTGTATCGAATAAAATGAGTTGAGAAATAGTGTTGATGAGTATATGTGATGTCTAACAGAGGAAGCAAGATGTGGAAAGGGAAAGTAAGTGGTTAGTGAGTGGGAACTAATTGACAAGTGTTAGTGAAGTGAAAGCGAATTGATAAGGCAAGTGTCCCTTGAACTTTCTTGTAATATACTTGTGAACACTTTTGAACTCTTTTTATTATGTTGCAATTATTCCCAGTAATTCTTATTCTATATTGCAATTACTTTGAAGTACTTAACCCTAAACCTTGATTTTTATTGATCTTGAGCCGTGAGCCTGATTTCTTGTAAATCTTGATTGCTGAATTCTTGAATAGGAACCACACCTATCTGATACTACTCCACAAATACATATCTACCACATACTGATCTTTGATATGAGATTGTTTATCAGATGAACCTTTATGCCTTGTATAACAGAAGACCATTCCTTGTAACCTTTGCACCCTTGGTCTTCTACACTTTGATTCTTTTCTTGAATTGAAAGACAAGCTTCTTGTTGACCTTGTTATACCTTTATGGTGTTGTGAAGCAATTTATGCTTCAAGATAAATGTTATTTATGATTCAATTTATTGAAGTACATTTCTTATCATGTTATTACTATAGAATTGGATAGTTTTTAAATATGGACCAGATTCGTGGTCAGACCAGATTCGTGGTTGTATTAGGCCAATGGGTGCCTTGGATCCAGTATATAGAGCAAAGCTGGGAGCCTTGCTCGGGGTTAGTGCGTGACTCATCAGCAGCCTAACCTTGGTTTTTAAAATAAAAGTGAATATCCAATTTTAATCATTGTTTATCAGGAAACTTGATTCCCTATATCATTTCAATTGATCATTATTAAATCTTAGTATATCATGGTGACTTGCTGAGCTCATTAGCTCACTCTTGTGAATATGTTTATGTTCTTTTCCAGTTAAAAAGAAATTTGGTGATGGCGAGGATCCCTAGTCGAGTGTGCCAACTAGGTTTACAGGTTGAAGTAGAATGAGCTAGCGGGAGTTGTGTGGTTTAGTGTGAGCTAAAAGTTTGTAATAAAATTTGACTTCAAATGTAAGATAAATAAATTTGGGATTTGGTGCGTTTGTAATAAATAAGGTTGTGGCTTGTGGACATACTTTAAACTGTTGCGATCCTTGATTGTGGTAAGTAGGGTCATTGCATATAATAATATTCATAAACAGGTTTAAGTATGGTGTGTGTATGTGTTGTGGGCCCCAAACTTCTGACCCGAGTTTGGAGGGCGTCACAAGTTTGGCATCAGAGCTAAGGTTTAAAGTCACTGTCACAAGCCTAGATTGACGGGAATGGGTAGAGGGTTAAGAGTAGTATTATAAAATAGAAAAATAGAACATCGAGAGGTTGAGTGTGATTAAATAGTAGGTTTTAGTGTGATCCATGATGAGATTCGAGATCCTTATCTAGTGACGCGATTTTCAGATAGCGGCAATGTCAGATTCTTTTATTTCAGTACCATCTGATCACTCGGAGCTGTCAGTTGGAGGACCGTCAGCTGATCCACACCTTGCTCATTCACCGGTGTTAGCCATGTCATATTCTATTGCGGCGGTTGCACCTTTTCAAGTTCTTATCTCATCCCCTGATGCGAGACTACCTATTCGAGAGTCTCCCACATGCTGATTCTTGTTCTACCGGATATTTAACTGTGGGTGCATCTTTTCTGTCTCCTCTACACCTTGTTCTATAGCATCAGTTTTAAAACTCGTCTTATGAAGTAATAACACCTATGAGGATGAATTTGAGAGCTACAGCATATGGTGAATATACAAGATATTAAGAAGGTTAAGAAAAAAACCTAGAGAGAAAATTTAGTTATTCCGAATGATAACTGCTACCAGGCTATATGGAGCTGCTAATGAGTATGCCACCCATGATTATCCTGTGAAGTGAGCTAGATGGATTTCTAAAGAAATTTGAGAGGATTGGAAATTGAGAGTTTTCTTAGAATTAGATGATGTTAAGCCTTAGCATGATATGTGTAGAAGTAATGTGATCGACCTTGTGTTATAAAATAAATCTGATGATCGCTGAATAGATTTGTTATACTTAGTAATTGTAAGAGATGATGATGGGAATATTACCAGTATGGAAGACCAGAAGTGAATTTATGAATAAGATAGTATGCAACAGTAATTGGAGTTTTTATCGATCAATGAAGGTAAAATGGACCCAATAAGGGATAGAAGGTATATGGAAATGAATGGGTTGTTACCTGAGTGTTTCCCTAGTTTGATACTTGGTAGTGAAGGATGACAACCAACTCATATAGTAATGACAATCAGGTGTATAATTTTCAAAATTTTAAACAGTTTTCAAAAAGAGATTTTCATAACAATATATTTCTAAAAGTCCTTGGAACACAACAAATTTTAAAACTTGGTTTTCAAACTACTATTTGAGTTGTCGTTTGTCATAAGATTCAGATTATCCAGGAGAATACTTGTCCTAGAAGTTAGTATGGTTCATTTAGAAGGCTAAGTGGACCCACTATTATGGAGAAGATTTGATTATTCCTAGTAGAAGAGTGCACATATTGTTCGATAAGTTTAACAACAGGACCAATGTACGGAGAAGCTGTCTATTCAAGTTCTGAGACGATTAGAGTTCGAAGAATATGTCGATTCACGAGAAGCCGAGTACGAGCAAAGAGATTAAGGGAATCTCCAGACTTTCTAAAGGAAGAATGTTATTAGGAAGGAAGTGGATATGATCCGCAGTGTAAGCGGAAATTTGGAAGTTATGATTGTAAATCTCATAAAGAATGCAAATAGGGTCAAATTATAGGAATATTGAACATGAAAGTATAACGCTAACGATACAAGACCTAATAAAAGGGGAAATTATCTTAATAATCGATTTAAGGAAGCCTTTCTGAGAACTTTTTAAAGTTGATATATGACTCAGAATGAGACCTATCGGTTGGACAAACGTTGAAACTGTAAACAGAGGTAATGTGGATGACGACCAATGATATCATTTTTCTATAAAATCATATATATTCTTATGAATCTTGAATAAAGTATGAACCTCTTTCATGATCAGCTCTATAAGGTGACCAAAAAATTGTTGAATCCCTTTCAAATCATTCCTCCTTCAAAATATTGCTTTCTGATTGAGACAAACAGTGTTATGGTATGACGCTTTGTCGAAATGACAAAGAGTCTGGTGGGACGCCACCTAATCATGTGTTGTATGCCATATAGTATGAAAGACTGGCCATCTTGAGTACAAATATGGTTGTCTCACTCATATCCAAATCATCATTTAGTCTTTCTTCTTTAATATTGATTTCTTGATTTATGAATCATTTTGATTATTTTCTTGTACTATTATCCTTTACAAAAAGTTTCCAATCAGAATCATATACACAAATTCCTTCTTGCGTAAGGTCTATTCCTTGAATATTTTAAAAAGAAGTGAAATAGAACCGTGTAGCCGATGAAGTTATATGATAAATGTGGATAGTTGCAAGCCGATAAATGGTGGACATTTGCGTGTAGAGAAGAACCCTTATACCAACGACGTGGTTGTTACGAGGACATCAAATCAGAGGCGGAAATCTGTATACATGATATGTTGCAAATATTAGATGTGGGCGTGACTTGAAGTAGTTAGCGAACCGTATGAGAAAATTAAATAGAGGAATAAGAAAGTAAAGTTGTGTATATTGGATAAGGAAAATGATTGATTAGACAGCAGAAGCGATTGAAGAAATTCTTAATAATAACCAGATAATCGATTAATAAATTATAAAGATGAAGATATGGTAATTCAACTGTAAGGATTTTTAAGAAGTGATGCTTTTAAGCCGAAGGAATTCATTCACAAGATTATGAGAATATTGGTTGAGACCATGTGTTAGTTATTAGAAGTTGAACGAGTTAACTAATAAGAACGAGTATTGTCGAGGATAGACGAATTTTTAGAGAGAGAGCTTGAAAAGAAACATGAACCGGAAGAAATTTTAGAATAATTTGTAATAGTACTCAGTAGTGACATTCATTTATAATCAAAGGATATGAGAAAGGATATGATATAATAAGAATTGTTCGCTATAATCTTAAGTTAAATCAAAATATGAGTTGTACTGGCTAGTATTATATGTGATGGTGAAATGGTGAGTTTAAAAGATGGAAGTTGATTGGTCTACTTGTGAGTCGATTGATTGATTGTTGGTGTCGGCTTGAGTCCGACTGGTAGTTAATAATATAAAGGAGATGCTGCCCAAATTTTCGGAAAATACCCTACTTTTAACGATAGAAAGTATACTTCCGTGTGTTATCAATATTCATGTTAATACTCCAAATGATTGTGATCTCGATTCATGAAAGAGGTTATCACAGCCAATCCGACTATATATAATTGGTCTTTGATTTAATATAGCTAGTCATCACTTGGTGTAATTGATCAATTAAATGAGTTAATTGGTTAATTTTACCAATTAATGGTCAGTTAGATGGAAATCGATTCCAATTAGATTAAGTCAAATTTTGATGTGACTTTCAAATCCGAAATCAAAGCAATGAGGAATTTGGGGGGAGGTAAGGACATCAGTAGAGTTCGGAAGTTGCTGCAAACGTGCAAGGCTTTAGTTGGATGAGTATGCCCTTAGTAATAAATAAGAGAGATAGAAAGTTATTTGTATGGACAGGAGAGAAGGATGTTGTTAAGAATGAAAAATTTAAAATAGAGCAAAGAGCAAAGAGAAGGAAGGAAGAAATGGAAGAAGGGAGATGGAATCAAGAAGAGGTTTGTACCTACACCAATATGGATTTTATTAACCCATCAAAAAGATTCTATCATCTACAATAAAGTTTTATCAAAGGGTATCTTGTTTGTTTTGATAATCATACAATAAATGATTTATCAAGTATTTCTATTTTGAATAAAAGGTGAGCTACAGTTTTAGTTCAGTTTCTGATTGATATTGATACTTAGGTTGTTGTTAAATATCAAAAGTGGTATTAATATAGATGATTGATGTTTACTTCAGTATGGGATGTTGTGAGCATCAAAGTTCGTATTGATATCTAATTTGATGTGACATCAAAATAAGTATTAATATCAGGAGTTCGGTTATGAATGAGCTATGAGAATGAAGGACGAAAATAGGATAGAAAGTGGAATCAAGAGGATGATAAAGAAAATTTATAGGTAAGATATAGGTATCATGAGGGACAGAAGTATGGTGAAAAATTTAGGAAGCATTGGAAAATGGAGATAGAGAATGCATCCCAGGAGCACGATCAAGTACTGAGGCCTAAAGAAGATATCTAGTGACCAGACATAAAGATAAAATGGGGAGGAAACATGTAGATTAATGTTAGACCTACCCAAGAGCTAAGACAGGACATCAAAGACTGGATGGATACATTTCATCAGGAAACGTCATAGTGAAGTCGCCTGAGAACCAAAGTTGTCTAATAAGTGGAATAGTCGCTGCTTGAAGAAAGGGTGATACGTCATCAGATCCAGAAATTGATTATAAATGATCTATATTATTTGATTTGAGAACTAACATGAGTATTCAGAATGCAAGGAATTATGTCAAACCGGAATAGTATATACCACTCCTAGATGAACGAGCAATAAGTAAGGAAGAACTAAAAGATAGAAATTTGGCTACGATAATGCAAGAGATTCAAGCTACTTCGAGAAGATGATACGAGACATGGATGTCAAAGAAGACTTTCCGATAGTGTGGCACAAAGGAAGAATAAGCATTATATGTTACTAGACGTCAAGGAAGAGCATTGCAGTCAGTTCATATGAGAACTACCTAAAACCAAAAATGATAATAAGAATTAGAATATGCTGGTGATGCCTCCAGATTAGTATACTTTCTTCTAAGTAGTAAGAGAATTTCACTCGGCAAATTTACTCGATTGTGATTCAAGGAAATTAAGGTATGATGTTACAGCTATGCGCCAATCTTATCCAATCGTAATTTTCTTGTTAATTTTACTCTAATGTAATTTCGAGAGCGTCAGAAATTGAATACTCCCTGGTTTCAGTACATTATTCGCAGATGGACGAGAAGATTAAGAGAATGACTAAACAACCTCGAATGCGGTTGAAAGCGATTACAAACTAGTTGAATTAAACAAAGAAACATGTGGGAATGAGATTCAGCGACCAGTCACTATTGGAAACGTTCATAAGCACGAACTTCTAGAATTAGAAAGAAAAGAAAATTAATAGACGTTATGCTGGTTCTTTTAGAATCAGTAAAGTAGAGAAGATAAGTGTAAGTTAGTTGGCTTCACCGCCACACGTATACATGGTTCATAGGGTATTTATATATGTATAATCACGAAAAGTAATTAAGCCCCATTATGTATAAAATAGAGACTTGAGTTGAGTTATAAGAGCAACTAATAGAATATGAGGTCAGTGAGAGGCTGTTGAGTAATGGGTAATACTGCGAGTAAACGTTTCATGAAAAGTTGTAAGGTTGAGAGGTCAACCTGAGAAAAGGAAGTGAGATACTGAAATATATCATTATCTGATACTTAGTGCGATTCTGAGGACATAATCCTTTTAAGTGGGGGAGGATGTAATATCCGGGACATGACGTGTAATTATTTTTTATCAATAACTGATTATTATATGATTATTATATGATTTTTGGTGAATTATTTGATGCTTGGTGATATTATTTGAATGTTCATATGTGGTAAAGTCTAGGTATGTTAATTTTATCATGTCCAGAATAAAATATAGATAATTAAGGTATTTTCTGGTAATTTTTGGAGTATTATATGATTTTATATTGATTTATGAATTTATTAACTATTTTCTGAATATTTAAAAGATTATTTTATAAAGCCGGGAATCGTCCAACCTCAACCATTTTTACGTTTTTACAACCCGAAACTCTTCCGAAAACTCCTTCCTAACCTAATCTGGTAATTTCGGACACTTTCCATGTTTTGACTTTTTCGATCCGGATTACGGTTTAACCCGTGCGCGGCCCAGCGCGATATTTTCGAGACGCTAACCCTTTTCGATAACATTATCTCTGTACAATCATTTTATAAAAGCCCGGATTTTGATAATTATCCGAAATAGGATGACGTTTATCCAAAACAGGATAGTGCTTAATACAAAACAAGATAGTGTTTATCCAAAAAGGATAATGTTTATCCAAAAGTATATTCAAGGAATATTCCAAAGCATATTCAGGGAATATTCTATCCAAAAGTATATTCAAGGAATATTCCAAAGCATATTCAGGGAATATTCTATCCAAAAGTATATTCAAGGAATATTCTCAAAATTTCCTCTATAAATAGCCATTTTTGTAGTTTTATTTCACGCATATAATTATTCCACCAGTAAATTTTTTATAATTATCCAGAGAAAGTAGTCAGTGTTCTTCGTGTTCTTCATAATTAAACCGCAATTCGAAGGTGTTATCGAACTCCGATTCGGGCGTGCAATATATCAAAATAAAGCTCTCAAAATTCTCTTTCTGAATTCACCACTTGTTTTTGCTCAAAAATCAAGGTATTTTTCTGATTTAATTATTTAAATTTGAATTACTTATGGATTCAATTAGGAATATTTGTTTTTGATATTTTTGATATGATTTGATGGCATAATCCTGTAGATCTTTTCTTCCTGGTCATTTTAGTATATTATATGTCAAAAATTGAGTTCAATAACATGCTTAAATTGATGTTTGATTCTCTGAATAAGACTAGGGTTTGTGTTCTTGAATGTTTTTAATTCGAAATTAGGGGTTTTAATTTCATTGATTCTGGATGGAAATTATGACCACCAATTCATTCATGAGATTCTCAGGAATCGATTCGTAATTTTTAGTTGATTCGTAGTTTAGCAGATCGGAAAAGCTCGGGATCGCCGTTAATGGCGATCGCCGACAAACGGTGACGGGGATGGTTAAATTACAGAAACGTCCCGGTATTTTAGCCAGATTTATATTTCAGTCCCTGGAAATTTAAATCTTTACAAATTATGGATTTCTGTTTATTTTGATTTTAAAAATAATATTTTTATTATTTTAAAAATCAGAAATTACTTATCTATTCAAAAATAAATCTGATTTATTTTATTAATTAATATTAATTAGTTTTTAATTATTTTAATTAATTGATTAATTTAATATTAATTGATTGATTAATTTAGTTATTTATTAATTAATTTTAATTAATTTAATAATTGGATTTAATTATTTAAAATTGATTTAAAAATTTTGAAAAATTGTTTCGAGCTTTAAAATATTATTTTAAATTATTTTCAAGGCTCGATAATTATTATAAAATTATTTTATAGTCAAATTTGGGTATTCGAACCCTATTATTTAATTATAAAATGATTCGGAGTCCAATTTTAATTCCGAAAAATGTTCAAAAATTCGTATTAGATACCTGGAAAATTATTTTGACCCCGGATCTTCTTTGCCAAATTATTTGGATTGAATATCTTATATGCTATGTGTTATATGTGACCTGATTGCTGTATAAAATGATTGGTCGTGCATTGTTTGACTGTTTCTATTGTAACTTTTAATTCGTACGTCGGATTTGGGTGAAACGAATGGTAGATAGAAACTTGAATCGAATAGAATGAGTTGAGAAATAGTGTTGATGAGTATATGTGATGTCTAACAGAGGAAGCAAGATGTAGAAAGGGAAAGCAAGTGGTTAGTGAGTGGGAACCAATTGACAAGTGTTAGTGAAGTGAAAGCGAATTGATAAGGCAAGTGTCCCTGAACTTTCTTGTATACTTGTGAACACTTTTGAAATCTTTTTATTATGTTGCAATTATTCCCAGTAATTCCTATTCTATATTGCAAGTACTTTGAAGTACTTAACCCTAAACCTTGATTTTTATTGATCTTGATCCGTGAGCATGATTTCTTATAAACCCTTGATTGCTGAATTCTTGAATACGAACCACACCTATCTGATACTACCCCACAAATACATATCTACCACATACTGATCTTTGATATGAGATTTTTTATCAGATGAACCTTTATGCCTTGTATAACAGAAGACCATTCCTTGTAACCTTTGCACCCTTGGTCTTCTACATTTTGATACTTTTCTTGAATTGAAAGCCAAGCTTCTTGTTGACCTTGTTATACCTTTCTGGTGTTCTGAAGCACCTTATGCTTCAAGATAAATGTTATTTATGATTCAATTTATTGAAGTACATTTCTTATCATGTTATCACTATGGAATTGGATAGTTTTTAAATATGGACCAGATTCGTGGTCAGACCAGATTCGTGGTCGTATTAGGCTAATGGGTGCCTTGGATCCAGTATATAGAGCAAAGCTGGGAGCCTTGCTCAGGGTTAGTACGTGACTGATCAGCAGCCTAACCTTGGTTTTTAAAATAAAAGTGAATATCCAATTCTAATCATTGTTTATCAGGAAACTTGATTCCCTATATCATTTCAGTTGATCATTATTAAATCTTAGTGTATCATGGTGACTTGCTGAGCTCGTTAGCTCATTCTTGCGAATATGTTTATGTTCTTTTCCAGTTAAAAAGAAATTTGGTGATGGCGAGGATCCCTAGTCGAGTGTGCCAACTAGGTTTACAGGCTGAAATGGAATGAGCTAGCGGGAGTTGTGTGGTTTAGTGTGAGCTAAAAGTTTGTAATAAAGTTTGAATTCAAATATAAGATAAATAAATTTGGGATTTGGTACGTTTGTAATAAATAAGGTTGTGGCTTATGGACATACTTTAAACTGTTGCGATCCTTGATTGTGGTAAGTAGTTTCATTGCATATAATAATATTCATAAACAGGTTTAAGTATGGTGTGTGTATATGTTGTGAGCCCCAAACTTCTGACCCAGGTTTGGAGGGCGTCACAATAATCATAGTACAAACTATAATATTCCTTACAAGTATAAATA
Organism: Apium graveolens; assembly: GCF_009905375.1. NCBI lineage: Eukaryota > Viridiplantae > Streptophyta > Magnoliopsida > Apiales > Apiaceae > Apium > Apium graveolens. The sequence continues at coordinate 121,424,811 of NC_133657.1, forward strand.
GAATGCCATAAATTACCACAATGAAAATAAGGATTTTATGGTTTAAACCTAACAGACTGACTCTTAACTCCTGATCTAGGAGGTAAAGAGTTTATATCTTTATTTTTCCTGCAAAAAGAAGCAAGATGATTAGAGTTTCCACAATTATAGCATTTCTTTCTAGGAGCATTAGGAATAGGCATACAATTATTACTTTTCACACCTTCCTTTCCATTCCTATTTTTCCTAGCTTCCTTTACCTTGTTCACATTTTTAATCTCTTTCAGCTTATACTTAAGCTGTTTCTTTGTCATTAAGCCAATGTTTACCAAAGCTGGTTTATTCTGTTTTAATTTGTCAGAAGTTGACTTTTCTTTGACTTCTGTTTTATAGTCTTTCATCTCTTCAGAATTAGACACAATAGTTTTTGCAACAAATTTAACAGGATTTACCTTTGGCTTTTCAGTCTGTTTCATAGCAATTGGCTTAATTGGCAAAGTCCCTTTCTCACTTTTACCATCTTTATAACCTAACCCCTCTTTCTAGTTTCCACTACTTAGAATATTCTGATTTGTTTTGCCTGAGTTAGTCCAAGTCCTGATGATTTCTCTTTCTTTTTCTAATTCAGTTTTTAGATAATCATTCTGTTTTAGTAATTCATTCTTGACATACACAGCATTATCTCTCTCTATCTGAGTAGTGTTCATCTTGACTAACTCTTCTTCAAGATAGCTATTGTTGTTTTTGTACTTTAGATTTTCAAATTTTAATCTTTCATTCTCTAAAGTTTGATCTCTATAGCTAATATAAATATTTTACAGAAATAATCTCAACCCAGTAATATCTTCTGTATCAAAAGCAAGAGTTGATAGAGGTACCTTTAGTTCAGCAGCATCAGAACTGCTATCAGCATTTGCCATTAAGGCATAGTTCACCTCTTTTTCAGATTCTGAAGTGTCTACCCAGTTTTTCTTCTTTGTGATAAGTGCTTGGCCTTTATCACCTTTTCCTTTCTTGCAATCAGGAGAGATGTGGCCTCTTTCACCATAATTGTAGCATTTGACATTTAAGTTGTCTCCTCTGTCAAACTTTCCTCCTTTGCCTTCAGTCTTTCTGAACCCTTTCTTGTCAGAACTTCCACCTTTCCTGGAAAACTTCTTACCCTTTCTGAATTTCTTGTAGGCTATCTTTGTGATACCTTTCACCATAAGAGCACACAATTGCATCATCTCTGCATCAACATCCACTTCAGATAAATTTTCAGGTTCTGAATCATCATCATCAGAATCTGATGACTCTGAATCAGACTGTATGATGAGAGCCTTTCCTTTTGCCTTCCTAGAGACAATTGGCTTTTCTTCAGTCTTTAAAGCAACTGTCTTAGACTTCCCTCCATGCTTATTCTTTCTTTACTCCATCTCAAGTTCATGAGTCTTGAGCATCCCATAGATTTCATCAAGAGACATATCAGCAAGTTCATAGTTGTCTCTTATTATAGTAGCTTTCAAATCCCACTTTTCAGGAAGAGCTAGTAGGAATTTCAGATTTGAATCTTCTAGATCATATTCCTTATCCACTAGTGACAGATCATTCAACAGTTTTGTGAATCTGTCATATGTATCAGTTACTGACTCATCAGATTTTGAGTCAAAGTACTCATACTCTTGTGTGAGTATTGTCTTCCTGTTCTTTTTTATAGCATTGGTTCCTTGACATCTCACTTCCAATGCATCCCAGATTTCTTTTGTAGTCTTGCATCCAATCACCCTGTTTGACATGACATTGTCAAGTGCACTATGAAGCAAGTGTCTTACTTTTGCATCCTTGCTTAATGAAGAGATGTCTTCAGTGGTGAGTTCTCTATTTTCTTTGGGAATCATCTTTTGTGGCTCATTTCCAACTGCAACAGAAAGCTTTGTGGGCTTGTGTGGACCATCATAAATTCTGTCTAAATATTCTGGATCTGTAGCTTCCAAAAATATGGCCATCTTCATACTCCATACAGGGTACTCAGACACCCTGAGCATAGGAACCCTGATGGTTTCATATCTACTAGTGTTTTGAATGGGTTGAACCTTTGCAGGTTAATTAGGGTCTTGTATTTTTGATTGATCAGACATGATTGATTGTGTGTTTGGATTTTAACTGTTTATAAGTTTAACAGATTGGCTCTTATACCACTTGTTAGACCTCAATGATACTATAGAAGGGGGTTGAATATAGTATCTACAATCAATTCGATTATAAACATAAGTATGTAACAGAAAATAAGCTTATTTAATATATCAAACTCTGTTACAGTAGGTTTAATCTACTCTCTCAGTGATGTATGATATCACTAAGAGCTGCTAGGGTTACAATGAATAATATTCTCGTGAATGATAACACATATAGTGTAAACCCTAATCTGTGTTTATATACTACACAGTTACAAGATATCTCGTAATTAATATGATATGTTATGTTTCCTAAAATACATCAATCAGAGATTATCTACTGTAGTCCTTTAGTTGTATAACTCTCCAAGCATATCTTCTTTTGTTTAATCCAGATCCTCTCCTGTAAATCAACCACTTTTCATCCCTGAAGTGTATCTTCTCATTTGATTCCAACTTGGTAGCTACTATCTTGATTAGATCAATGTTGTCCAAGAATGGTGGATTGGGGAAAGCAATTGCTGGCACAATTACTAAACTGACTTATATGTTTAGCATTTTCTCCCCCTCACTTGTTGACTCCCCTTGGCTAACTAGAACAATTGAGTCTTTCTCCCCCTTTTTGTTAGCATCAAGTTGAGTAGAGGAAGAGGTCTATGCAGCCACCAGCTTCTGTAGTAGTTATGTTTGTTGGGCTTGATGTAGATGGATTTGAGTAATTGAAGTTTTTAGGGTTTTGAGCCTTTTGGCTAAGGAGTCCACCTTGCCGGCTAGATCAGAATTTTTCCTTAGTTGTCTGTTGATGTCAAACATGGTTGTGTTGCGAAACTTAGCGTCCAGTCTCTCAGAAATATCCTTCTTGACTTGATCAATTTCTGTCTTAAGCTTAGTGACATCCAGATTTTGTTTGAGAGATTGAATTTGATGTAGTTGGAGATAGTTTTAGTGTTCTTGTAGAAGTCTCTTGGTGTTGGCATTTATAGTAGTTTGAAGAGTTGTTTGAGTTTATTGAATGATGTGAGACATAGTGGATTTGAAATGGTGCTCATCACATATTTTGGAAAACACCCAAGATGGCATGTTTGATCTTGAGCTAGGGCCTGCTTCTCCTCTATATCCATGAACTCATCTTCATCATCTTCATCTCCAAAAATATCCTCAGAACCACAAGTTCCATAATCAATATCATCACTAGCTGTGGGTGGCATGGCTGTGATAGCATCCTTAGCCCTTTGTATAGAAGCAGTAGCGTGCACCTAGTTGAGTAGCTTCTCAGCCTCCTCATTGCCCTGTCCAGCCAAAAGTTGATATGTAGTAACAGGATTAGTAAATGTCTCAGCATCCAAAGATATAGAATCTATGACAGCTTGATCTTTTTGCTGAAACAGTTTCTCTTTTTCTGCATCACTGACATTCATTGACTTACTAGCAATGGTTTCCATCATTATCTCACCTATACCTACTTTTCTCTCAAGTTCTCTCTATTTTTGCATCAAGGGCTCCCCTTGGCTTCCCACCCTCATACCCTCACCTTCACCTACTAAGGTGGGACTTTACTCACTCACTTTTTCCAAGATGGAAGAAATAGCTTACAGATTTTCACTCTTTTCCTCTCTTTTTGCCTAAGAGCAACTCATTCTCTCACTCAATTCACTCCCTTCCCTCAGTCCTAAGAGTGACTATACATCCACTAGATCATCTGCACTTATAACTGTAGTTGAAATTTGGAGTGGTGCAGTGATATTCAACGAATGAGAAACATCCGTCAAAATAGTAGTTGGAAGTTTCAACGGATGACTGCTGTGAAGCACATCTGTCGAGATACAGTCACTAGTCGACGGATGAACAATATCCGTCGAGATAATAGAAATGACAGAGTTTGGAGTAGAAACTACTGTAGAATCTGTGGTGATTGATTTGAGATTTTGCACAGTATTCTTAGTAGAATTAGAAAGAAATGGCAAGTGAGCCAATAAATCATCTAAAAGATGATGCTCACTTGCTTTAGATTTTGGCTTCTCCATGCGAGTTAGAGATGAAGAATCAGGAATTGATATGTGAATCATATCCACATCCAAAGAATTTATGGGTGAGTTTGGTGTGTTGGGTGCTTCCATAACTAAAATTTTTGGTTGTGACTCCATATTAATTGGAGCCACATGAATCTGACTTTGAGAAGGTGCATGAACTGAGTCTTTGACTGCAGTAGGCACAGTGTGTGCACCCTGTGTATCCCCAATGGTTTTTTATTTCTTCTTTCTGACATAAGTTTGGGTTGGGCTTGTGTCCCTAACCCTGTTCGCCTGTGCTCTTGGCTGAGAGCTTTGTTCAATAGTCACATCCTTTTGGGAAGATGCAACTAGCAATGAGCTTATATCCTTGTTAAGCACTATAATTTATTGGGAAACTATAGTGTGGCTAGGCTGGGATGCACTCACCTCTCCATACTTATCCTTAGGGCTTCTTTGATGTTCACCCTGTCCCTCACCAGCCTCACTTCCCTTCACGCTCCTCTCTAGGCTTTTAATGGATTTTACAACTAGTTTCTGTTGAGAGAAACTGTAATATCTGGGACATAGCTTGTAATTATTTTTATTGATAAATGATTATTATGTGATTATTATGTGATTTTTGGTGAATTATTTGGTGATGGTGTGGATATGTGGATGCTTATATGTGGTAAAGTATAAGTATGTTAATTTTAATATGTCCAGAATAAAATATGGATAATTGTGGTATTTTTCTGGTGATTTTTGGATCTTTATAATGATTTTCAGATTTAATAATTATTTTATGGATAATTACAAAATTATTTTATAAATCCTGGAATCATCCAACTTCAACCATTTTAATTTTTTTATAACCGAAAATTCTTCCGAAAACTCCTTCCTAACCTAATCTGGTAATTCCGGACATTTTCCGTGTTTTGACTTTTTCAATCTAGATTATGGTTTGACCCGTGCGCGGCCCGGCGCAAGATTTTCGATACAATAATCATTTCAGTGAATCAACAAAACCCGTACACTCGAAAGACAGAATATTATTACATTATTTTCGTATAAAGCGTTTTATAAAAAGCCCAATTTGGATAATTATCCAATACGGGTGCCAAATCGGATCGTTTTTGCAGTTACTTAGCGGCTAAGTAACTAATTTATCGATCCAAAATGATCCAACACGAACCAATATTCCATAAATATATATAGCCCTTTTATTATTTCATTTTATTCGTATAATCATAATCAGTCAGTAAAATCCCGTAAAATACAGCGAAAACATCGAATTAATACCGCGTTCTTGAAAATCAATCGCACAAACGGAGACGTTATCGAACTCCGATTCGGGCGTGCAATATATCAAAACGAAGCTCTCGAAAACCTCTTTCTGAATCCACCATCTATTCTGATGCAGAAATCAAGGCATTTTACTTATTGAATTATTTTATTTTGAATTTATTAAGAATTAAATTATGAAAATTTGTTCTTGATGTTGTTAATAAGATTTGATGATTTCATCGTGTAGATACTATTTTTCTGGTCAATTTCATATATTAAACTTCAAAATTATTATACTTCAAAATTATAGTTCAATAACATATAGTAAGTGATGTTTGATTTTCTGAAAATTCAAAATTAGGGTTCTTGGTGTTCTTGAGTTGAAATTTGGGATTTTTGAATCTGAGGGTTATGGATTGAAATAGATGATTGGTATACCTTAATCTTATCATTTTCAACCGATTCACAAGATTAATTGCACCAAACGATTGTTGGGTCTCTTGAATCGGGGTTTTGTTTATTTTTATTTTATTCATTTTAATTTTGGTTTTTCTGAATCAGCCAACGATTGGTTGTTAATTATGAATATACGAATCAATTGTATGTATTAACAGCTTCATTCGGAACTATTAAGCTTTGAGTTTGGCTATGAAATGGCCGAAATCGACAGTTAACCGGAGCTCCGCCGTTTTACTTCGGTTTTCACCGGACTCCGGGTTGGAATGATCGTTTGTGGATTATGACGTTGGATTGAGATTGTATTCGTTGTTTGGAATAATTCTGGACTGAAAACTGAATGAATCAACGCGTTTGGCTGTTGATTGCACTTACCGGAAACCGGCGAAGCCGCCGGATCTTTCCCAGATTCCGGCTGGCATTCAACCCAGTCCGGAGGGTCATTTTGACGTGTATATCCCCTTCACAAAACCCGATTTTGATCCTCTTTTTGCTGAATTTCAATTCCAAAACATGTTTTTGAATTTCCCTTTTATAAATAATTCAAAAAATTCATAATTTAATCTTTAAAATTCATTTTTAATTCCAAAAATCATTATTTTAATTCTAAAAAAAATATTTTTAATTTAAAAATAAATCTGAATTATTTAATTAAATAATTTTAGTTAATAATTAATTATTTAATCGATAAATTAATTTAAATATTAATTAATTAATTGATTTAATTAGTTATTAATTAATTTTAATTGATTACTTAATTAGATTTAAATATTTATTTGGATTTAAAAATTCTGAAAAATAGTTTCAAGCTTTAAAATATTATTTTAAATTATTTTCAAGGTTCGATAATTATTATTAAATCATCTTAAAGTCAGTTTCGGGTGTCCGAACCCTATTATTTTATTCGGAGTCCTGTTTTAATTTCGAAAAATGTTCAAAAATCCGTATTAAATACTTGGAAAATCATTTTGACCCCGAATCTTCTTTGAAAAATTATTTTGATCAAATATCTTGCGTGCTACGTGCTACGTGCTACGTGCTATCTGATTGATGTGTTATATGCCTTTGTGATTATTGTTTGACGGTTTTTGCTATAACTTTTAATCTGTAAATCGAATTTGGGCAAAATGAGGGGTAGATAAAATCTTATGACGTCTATGCAACGATTATAATGATATGAGATTGAGTATTGATAGATACTTGGGATGCCTAGAAGAATAAGCGAGGCATAGAAAAGAAAGCCAGTGATCAATAAATAGAACTGAAGTGTAGAAAAAGAAAGCAAGTGATCGATGAATAGAAGCAAGGCATAGAAAAAGTAGAAAAGTGATGGAAAAGTAAAACTGTTAGATGGGTACAAGTAAAGTTGGAAATCATCAGTGATAAGGCAAGTACTTCTGAACCTTTCTTCAAGATATATTGCAAATATTTTTGAACTTTCTCATAACATGTTGTTATTATTCAAAATAACTCTTATTTTATATTGCAAGCACTTTAAACTATTCAACCTTGAACTTTGATTCTGATTGATCTTGAGCCATAAGCCTTATTCTTCATAAACCACTGATTGTTAAATTCTCAGATACGAGCCAAACACATACGATACTACTCCAAAAATACATATCTACCACATACTGATTTCTGATATTGAATTGCTTGACATATCAACCCTTATTCCTTGTTTAACAAAAGACCAATCCTTGTAACCCTTGGTCTTCTACTTTCTGATTCTTTCCTTGATTGAAAGCTAATCTTTTTGAATTCCTTGTGATACCTTCATGGTATTGTGAATCACCCTATGCCTCAAGATAAATGTTATTTATGATTCAGCTTATTGAATTACATTGGTTATTGTATTGAATTATTTTAGAACTGGATGGTTTTATAAATATGGACCAAATTCGTGGTCGGACCAGATTCGTGGTCATAATAGGACAATGCATGCCTTGGATACAGTATATAGAGCAAAGCTGAGAGCCTTGCTCGGGGTTAGTGCGTGACTGATCAGCAGCCTAACCTTGGTTTTTAAAATGAAAAGTGAATATCCAATTCTAATCATGGCTTATTCAGAAACTTGATTGTTATGAATCATTTCAATTGGTTATTGTTTAACCTCAGTTATTGCAATTATGACTTGCTGAGCTAGTTAGCTCACTCTTGCAAACCTTTTTATGTTTTCAATAGTTGAAAAGGAAATTGTTGGTAAAGGGGATTCCCAGTCCGGTGTGCAAGCTAGGATTCCAGGTTAAGTTGGATCGAGTTAGCGGGAACTTTATATTATAGATGAGTTATGCAAAATTATAAAAACGATATCATTGTCAATTGTAAGTTGAACTAGTTGGGTTTTGGTACGATGTAATAAAAGTTAAGGTTGTGGCTTGTTTTCATACTTTAACCTGTTGCGATCCGTGGTTGTGTAAAGAAGGGTCAATGCATATAATATTTTATATAAAGGTTTATATATATTGGGTGTGTGTGTTGTAAACCCCAAACTTCTGACCCGGGTTTGGAGGGCACCACAGGTTGGGTACCAGAGCTACAGGTTATAAGTCACTGAAATAAGCCTAGATTTTCGGGAATGGATAGAGGGTTAGGATTATGATTAGGAAATAAAGAAATAGAATGTAAAGAAGTTAAGTGCGACTGTATAATATGTTTTGTTATGATTCGTGATGAGATTCGAGATTCTTATCTGGTGACGCGATTTTCAGATAGCGGCAATGGTAGATTCTTCTATTCCGGTATCGTCTGATCAATCGGAGCATTCAGTCGAAGGACCATCATCTGATTCAAGCCCTGCTCGTCCACCGGTGTTAGCCATGTAATATTATATTGCAGCGATTGAACCTTTTCAAGTTATTATCTCATCCCCTGATGCGAAGCTAGCTATTCGAGAATCCCCCACATGCTGATTCTGGTTCTACCAGATGTTCGGTTGTGAGTCCATCTTTTCTGTCTACCCTCCACCTTGTTCTATACCATCAGTTAAAACCCGTCTTAGGAAATAATAGCACCTATGAGGATGAATTCGAGAGCTACAACATATAGTGAGTACACGAGGTATTAAGAAATGTAAGAAAGAACCTAGAGTAAGGATAGGTGTATCTTGGAAGATAGCCGCTACCAGGTTATATGGAACTATTAGTAAGTATGCCACCCATGATTATCTTGTGAAGTGAGCTAGATGGATTTTAAAGGAGTTTGAGAAGCTTGGAAATCGAGCTTTTCTTGGAAGTAGATGATGATGATGTGACCAAACATGATGTGTATAGTAGTAATGTGATGTGATATTAGCCGATCTTATTTTATAAAATAAATTTGATGGACCTATTATACTTAGTAATCGTAAGAGATGATGATGGGAGTGTTACCGGTACGAAAGACTAGAAGTGAAGTTACGAATAAAATAATATGCAATAGTAATTGGAATTTTTGTCGACCAATAAAGGTAAAATGGACCCAACGAGGGATAGAGGATATACATAAATGAATGAGCTTTTATCTGATTGTCTTCCCAATTTAATACTTTGTAGTGGTTGAAAAGAACGAAAATCAACTCATATAGTAATGACGACCAGGTGTATGATTTTTAAAATTTTAAACCAGTTTTCAAAAGAGATTTTCTTAACAATTTTTTTTCAAAAAGTCATTTAAACAAAACAAGCTTTAAAACTTGGTTGTCCAATTACTCCTTGAGTTTCTCGATTGTTATAAGATTTGGATTATCTAGAAGAATACTTGTTCTAGAAGTTAGTATGGTTCGTTTAGAAGGTCAAGTGGACTCGCTATTATGGAGAGGATTTGATTGATCCTAGCAGAATAATGTAAATATTATCTGACAAGTTTAACGACAAAGCCAATGTATGGAGAAACTGTTCCTCCAATTTCTGAGAGGTTTAGAGTTCGAATAATACGTCGATTCACAAAAAGCCAAGAATGAGCAAAGAAGATTGAGGAAATCTCCAGACTTTCTAAAGAAAGAATGTTATTAGGAAAAGAGGCGATATGTTGAACGATCAGCAGCATAAGCAAAATTTGAAATTATGAGTGTAAATCTCGTAAGACTGCAAATAAAGTCGAATTATAAACATGGAAGCATAACGCGAAAGATACAAGACCCAGTACATGGGAATTTAGTTTAATGATCGATTTAAGAAGGCAATTCAGAGAACTTTCTAAAGTTAATATATGACTCAGGATGGGATCTATTGATCGGATAAACGTTGAAGCTGTAAATAGATAAAATATGGATGGCGCCCGATGGTATTATTCTTTTCTATAATCCTATGTATTCTTATGAATTTTGAGTAAAGTATGAACTTCGTTCATAATCAGCACTATGACGTGATAAGAAGATTGTTGTATTCCTTTCAAAATTATTTTTCCCTCAAATCTTATTTCTGATTGGGACAAGCAGTATTATGATTTGACTCTTTGTCGAAATAACAAAGAGTTTGGTGGGATGCCACCTAATCATGTGTTGTATGCCATATAATATGAAAGACTGACCATCTTGAGCATAAATATGGTTGTCTCACTCATATCCAAATCATCATTCATTCTTCCCTCTTCAATCATGATTTCTTGATTCATGGATCCTTCCGATTGTTTCCTTGTACTCTTATTCCTTACAAAAGGTTTCCAATCAGAATCATATACACAAATTCCTTCTTGTGTAAGGTCTATCCTTTGAATATTTTAAAAAAAACGTTAAAATGAACCCATGTAGCAAATGGAGTTATATGATGAGTATGGATAAATGCAAGCCAATACATGGTGGATATTTATGTACAGAGAAGAACCATTATGCCAATAACGGGGTTGTTATGATGACATCAAATCTGAGGCGAAAATCTGTATACATGATACGTTTCAAGTATGCTATTTTAGCGTGAATTGGAGTAGTTAGCGAACCGTATGAAGTAAATTAACTAGAGGAATAAGAAAGTAAAGTTGTGTATATTGGATAAGGCAAATGATTGATTGGACAATGGAAGTGAATGAAGAAATTCTAAATAATACCCAGATACTCGATTAATATGTTGTGAAGATGAAGCATACCTCAATCAGGTGGGAGATATTTGTCATGATGATTCATGATCAAAGAAATGCTAGCTACGAAGAAACTTTAAGTGTGTTCATCAAGGTATGGTTGGGCTTTCCCACTCAAGTAAGTAAGTTATGGTAAAATTGATACTTATAGATGGGTCAGCAAAGAAGGTTCAATATGGAAAGACATAAGGGGAGATGAAGGTATGGTGGTTTGACTGCAACAATTTTGAAGATATGATGCTTTAAAACCAAACAAATTCATTCGCAAGATTATAATAGTGTTGATTAAGACCACGACTTGTTATCAGAAGTCGAACAAGTTAATGAATAAGAATAAGTATATAAGTATATGTTTTCAAGGATGGCTAATTTGATACTTAGAAATCTTAAATTGAAACATGAACTAGAAGAATTCTAGAATAATTTATAATTTTACTCAGTAGTGATATTCTGTTATAATCATAAGATATGAGAAAGGACATGGTATAATCAGAATTGTTCGCTATAATCCTAAGTTAAACTAAAATATGGGTTGTACTGGTTAGTATTATATGCGGTGGTGATATAATGAGTTTAGAAGGTGGCAGTGGATTGGTATATTTGAAGGTTGATTGTTGGTTGTTTGAGTGATTGTTGGTTGTTTGATTGATTGTTGGTGTCGGCTTGAGCCCGAATGGTAGTCAATAATATAAAGGAGATGTTGCCCAAATTTTTAGAAATTACCCTACTTTTAAATATAGAAAGTATACTTCCATGTGCTATTGATATTCATGTTGATACTCCAAATAATTGTGATCTCGGCTCTTGAAAAAGGTTGTTACAGCCAATCCGACTATATATAATTGGTCTTTGATTTCATTTAGCTAGTCATCACTTGGTGCAATTGATCAATTAAGTGAGTTAATTGGTTAATTTTACAAATTAATGGTCAGTTAGATGGAAATCGATTCCAATTAGATTAAGTCAAATTTTGATATGACTTTCAAATCCGAAATCAAAGCAATGAGGAATTTGGAGAAGGTAAATACACCAGTAGAATTCAGAATTTGCTGCAAATGTGTGAGTTTTTACTTGGATGAATATGCCCTTTATAATGGACAAGAGAAATCCAAAGTTATTTGTAGGGATAAGTGAGAAGAATGTATTCAAGAGCTAAAGAGTTAAGATAAAGCAACGAGAAGGAAGGAGGGAAAGAAAGAAGGGAGATGGAATAAAGAAGAGATTAATAACTACACCAATATGGATTTTATTAGACAATCAAAGAGATGTTATCATCTGCAATAAAGTTTATTAAAGAACGTCGTGTTTCTAAATTATTTTGATAATCATACAATATATGATTTAACAAGTATTTCTGTTTTGGATAAAATGTGAGATATAGTTTTAATTCAGTTTTTGATTGATGTTGATACTTAGGTTGTTGTTAAATATCGAAAGTGGTATTATATAGATGATTGATGTTTACTTCAGAATGGGATGTTATGAGCATCAAAGTTCGTATTGATATCTAATTTGATATGACATCAAAATGAGTATTAATGTCAAGAATTCGGTTTCGAACGAGCTATGAGAATAAAGAACGGAAGTAGGAAAGGAAGTGGAATCAAAAGGATGATAAAGAAACCTTATAAGATGCTAGGATATAGGTAAGATATGGGTATTATGTTGGACAGAAGTAAAATGAAAAATTTAGGAAACATTTGTAAGTTGAGATAGGGAATGCATCCCAGGAGTACGATCAAGTACCGAGGGCTAAATAAAATATCTAGCGACCAGACATGAAGAGAAAATGGGAGAAACATGTAAGTAAATGTTATACCTACCCAAGAATTAAGGCGAGACATCAAAGGTTAGATGGATATATTTCGTCAGGAGATGTTGTAATGAAGTCACCTGGGAACCAAAGGTGAGGAAAGCGTGAATTGCATCATTATTGATAGGTTATTCTAAACCTAATCATTTTCTTTTATTAATAAATTGTTCATCCAATAAGTGGGTTAGTTGTTGCTTGAAGAAATGATGGCACGTCATCAGATCCGGAAATTTATTGTAAATGATCAATATTGTGTGATGTGAGATTTGACAGGAGTATTCAGAATACGATGAATTATGTCAAACCAGAATAATATATACCACTCCTAGATGAACGGGCATTAAGTAAGGTAGAACTAAAAGATAGAAACTTGGCTACAATAGCTCAAGAGATTCAAGCTACTTCGAAAATATGATACAAGACTGAGATGTCAAGGAAGACTTTCTGATGGTATGGCACCTAGAAAGAATAAACGTTATATGTGACTAGACGTCAAGGAAAGCAGTGCAGTCGGTTTCGTATGAAAACTTCTTAGAACCAAAAAAAATGATAATATGGGATAGAATATGCTGGTAATGCCTCCAGGTTAGTGCATTTTCTTTAAAACAGTACGAAAGTTAGCAAATATACTCGATTGTGATTCAAGGAAAATACGATATGGTGATAAGCTTGTGCGGCAATCATATACAGTCAAGATTTTCTCGTTAATTCTTAATCCTAATATAATTTCGAGAACGTCAGGAATCGAAACGCCATGGTTTTAGTATATCATTTGCAAATGGATGAGAAAATTAAGAGACTGATTATAGAACCTCGAATGCGATTGGAAGCGATTATAAACTAGGTTAATTGAATAAAGAAACATGCGGGAATGAGGTTCAACAACCGGTAACTATTGCAAACGTTCATGAGCATGAATTACTAGAATTAGTAAGAAAAGAGAATTAGTATGCATTATGCTGGTCCTTTTGAGATAGTAAAATAGTCTGGATAAGTGTAAGTAAGTTGGCTTCACCACCACATGTTTAGCAGATTTATAAGGTATTTATATATGTATATTCAAGAAGAGTAATTTAGCTCCATTATATATAAAATGGAGACTTGAGTTGAGTTATATAAGCAACAGATATAATATGATTTCAGTAAGAGGCTGTTAAGTAATGAGTGATGTTGTGAGTAAAAGTTTATGGAAAGTTGTAAGGTTGAGGGATCAACCCGAGAAAATGAAAGTGAGATACTTGAATGTATCATTATCTCCTGAATTATTCCTCCTCTTTGGTGCCATTATTCTGATAAGAAAACAAGCAACATATATAATAATTTGTCAAGTATTGTGTCAAATATGTAGCAATTCTTTAGCATATCAAAATTCTTAAGCATTATCTTTTCTCAAAATATCATAAATTTTCTACCATATTAACACAAGCGACATGATTGTCACACAATCCTGCTTATTATCTTGAGAATAACAACACAAGAAAATTTATGAAGAATTATCCAAACCTTTTAAACCCTTCCTCAAAATCTCAAATACACCAACAAACAGTGGATAGGGTTGCAGTACAACCTTCCAACCTCTTTCATCACTTCTTACCATCCTCAAAACCAACAAAATAGCAAGGCAATAACACAAAGGCCTAAGGTTAAACCCAAAACAGGGAACCTAAACAACTTAACTATAACCTAACCCAATAACCTAAATTTAACCCTATAAGAGCTAAACTACACGCGCCTATCTTATGTGACCTTCCTATGACTCATTGTAAGGCATATGTCATAGCCTATTTGTATATTCGAGGATTTAACTCAACTCAAATAAGAATGTAACAAGTAAATAGTGGATCTACCATCTAAGAGATCTCACAAAGTAACATCTGTCAGAGGATTCAAAAACAAGGTTCATCTACAGACTTGAGGAATTAATTCACTGGAAGAGGTTCAAGATATTGATCAAGCCTCAGTGATACAAATCAAGATTGTGGATTTAATCTAGTGACAGAGATCTCGTCTGGGTATGAGAGAATTACAGGGATTTAATATGAAGAAAATCAAGTTATCAAAGTCAAGACATGAAGAAACGTCACGAAAGTTAGTCACTCATGAACCAGACAGTACATCGAGTGTCAACATTGAAGTGGTGGAATTGATTCATAATTGAAAATGATTTTCAGAAGATTTTCAGAAGAATGGTTGTTGTTGAAGATTAGTATTAATTCTTTATTAATTAATTAAGTCATATAGTTTAATTAAGAAAATAAATTATATCTGCAAAGATTAATTTATTGATTAATTGAATTAATTGATTAATTAATTCTGAATTAATATTAAGAATTTTCAGAATTATAATTGGATTAAAATCTGTTTTAATTCAGCAAGACAATTGAAATTGAACTAGCATGACAATCTAGATTGTCATACCGATTGTCATGCCAGGTCATTTCAATTGTCTCACCGAAAGTTCTACTGGAAGGAGATAGTCTTGCTAGTTCAGTTTGATAGTCTTGCTAGTTCAACAGATAGTCTTGCCGAAAGTCATACTAGCTTAAACTGATTGTCATACCGAAAGTTCTACTGGTTCATCAGATTGTCTTGCTAGTTCAACTGATTGTCATTCCAGTTCAAGTGATTCTGTTGATTGAATTAAAAAAGACAGAAGCAGCAGAAGACACAATAATCAACAGAACACAAGTTAACCATTCAAGAACAAAAAGAGAAAAGAAGCAGACAATATTTCATTTTCATCTGCAAACTTTAAGATCATCATTTCTAGTTTTAAAGTTAAATCCAAACAACTAGAAATCATTCTCTTGTTCTTATGTAACTATCTAGCGGATCAAAATCCCTAGAACTTAATCTCAAATTGTGTTTAGCATTTGAATCTTTTTATTGCAAAAATAAAAAAAGTTCATGTCAAATTTATTCTAGATTTATGATAATTAATTTGAGATTAATCCCTTGTAATTGATACCGTTGTTGTAACACCTTTCAAGTTTAATAATATTTTTATTTAACTTGAATTTTGTTTCAATTTTTTTATTCCGCACTAAATTCGATTATTCGGTATTGTTTGTATTCAACCCCCCTTCTACAAACACATTGAGACCTACCACTCATCTATGACAATTCTAAGCCTGTTTTAGTGACCATAACCTGGTCTAATACCAACCTGTGACGCCCTCCAAACCCGGGGTCTAGATTTAGGGGTCACTAGCCAATAAACCATAATATAATAATCATAGTAGAATAATATAATAAATATGACCCCTTGCATGCAACCGGATCGATCACAGGTTATAGTATGAAACATACACTAATACAAACCAACTGTTATTACGAACCATAGGTCTAATTAGTTTTACAATTTATTCAAATTTTATTATAAACCTCTAGACTATTCAAGCGTCCCAAAATAATCTACCTGGAAAAAACACCAAACTATCTACAAGCACTCGACTTCGGGTCAAACCTGGAACTCAAGCCTGCACTGGCTTAGCTGAAAGATTATATTGATAAACAAGTATGAGCGAAAGAAATGCTCCGCAAGTATTATAAATTATGCTTGAAATGATAACCAGATTTTGATAATAATTAAACAACAGGATAAAATCTGTGATATTTGATCAATAATAAAAGCTTCACAAGCTATCAGCAATAAACGGTAATTTTTAGATTGGAATCTAACTCCGACGGACGTACTATCACATGCTGATCAGCCCGTGTGATAGCACAAGGTCATGATTCATAGAAACATGTCCCCAAAATATGAGTACTCAAATAATAAGGCAATATATCTACACGTGGCACAAATTATGTCATAATATTTCATATAACACATGGAAATAGCCCTCCGCTGGACCGTCCGTCCCGGTCACTTACGAATTCATCCAATCCATAAAATATTTTGATCAAAGGAGCCGAATCAAACGACATCCTTAACAAAATAACTCCCCATTTCTCATGGTCCAGAGCTATCTCAACTATCGATGGCGAAATAACTAGAACAATTAGTTATTCGCTAATCTCAATTCAATGTTCCACTGTATAAAGTAATTTATAGCGAAATATAAAACGTTTAACTATTCTGAACTTAGAATAGTATGGAAATTGAAAGAATAAATTTCAGAGTCAATATCACTTGGATGATAAGTGAAGATATAAATACTTGCATAATATGATTCTAAATAAACGTCACTTGAATGATAAGTGAAATTAGGGGTACTTTCCTGGTATACTCAATAACTTCTTACTATCACTCTGACTTATAGCTGCTGGCTACTATCTCCATCTAACACTTGACCGCACTCCTTGCTATTCGATTCTATAAACAAAAGGACTATCTTAATTGACAAAACTAAACTTAATCGACGTAACTATACGTCTTGACATCTACCCAATCGTTTATAACTACTCATGGCATTTTAAAACTGTAAACAGATAGCATGCATATCACCTAACACGTAATCATGTCATTTATATACCACGTAATCACATATTTCATGTAACTTATAAGTCAGGTTGTCAAAACATAGATTTCAGTATGTTTAGAATCAAAATCAGGTCAATAATAATGTTTACCGATCAGATGCTAATTCAAAAGGATTAACAAATCAAATGACATTGCAATACAAAATAAATTAGGTCTCAAAAGTATTTTTATTGAAAGCGTAATTTTTTTCTGAGCCTATACGCGTTCGTTTCGTATTAAACGGACGAACGGTTTAATTATTATGAATAAAATAAGAAATAAATAGAATTAATTCAATTAATAATAATACTAGTTGACTTTTAAATATCAAAATATAATTTTTAAAAGTTTAAAAATAACTTTTAGGAATTATTTGAATTAATTATAAATAATTTATAATTATTTAACCATTTATAAATAAAATTAATTGATTAAATAAATTAATCAATTAATTAAATTCATAAATTTAACTAAAAATAAATTATAAATTATTAAATCAAATTAGATTTTTGAAAATAATAAAAAAAATTAGGAATTTAAAATAATTAAGAAAATGATTTTTAGAATTCAAATTAATAAGTAAATGATTTTTTTGAAATTAAAATAAATGATTTTTAAAAATAAGAAAAGAATTTTTAAATAAATTTTAAAACATAAATTGCAAAAACAGATTTAAGGTTTTGGGTTTGGGTTTGGGGAAATAGAAATCAAAGTTGGGTTTTGTTATAAACCGAAACGGGTCGGTATGAACTCGACCAGGTCGGGTTTGAAGACCCACCGGTTTCTGGAAAATTCCAGATTCCGGCGGCCCCCTTCGCCGGACTCCGGCGAGTCATATCTGGCCAAAACCCCTTCGGTTGCTTCTGATTTTTCACAGAATCTTGCCCCAAAACAATCATGCAATATCACCTGGCCGAAAACAACAACAAACAAACTGAAACACGTGTATCCCGGCCACAGACGAAGAACAATCGGCGGTTTCTTCGAGTTTTCCGGTGAAAACTCAATTCCGCTAAATCCTTGACCAAATTCAACAATCCATGTGCCAAGTCGAAGCTCAGGTAATCTACAATCTAATCATATGAATTTAAACAACAACAAGAACGTATCTACTTCGAAAAATCAAAGAATAAAACTACCAAAAACCGAAACTCGACCACACCATTCCAGGACTCAAATAATTCAGATAAATACATAAATCGACTCTAAAGATCACTTTAAAGCAATCTATAACATCAGAATTTATCAACAATCATTCTAAATTAAAAACGAATTTAAATAACAAAAAAATAAAAATAAATGAAATCACAGAAGAATTAACCTCGTTTAATGATGTCGGTATCACTAGCTAGAGCTTGAAAAGAGCTTCAAATCGACTATTTGAGCGTCACAAACGGATCTCAGAATCACATTCAACTTTTGATTTTAATTCCTACCCTCAAGAACACCTCCAAGAACAAATTCTTGATTTTCTTTTATTTTCTGAAATTTTTTGATAAAAATAATAAAATAATAAAATCAGCTGCTATTTATATATGTACATAAATTAATACACCAATATAAATTAAGGGTGTTTTTATCCCCTAATTATAATAATTAGATCCAAAAATACTAATTACGGGGAATAATTTTAAAATGATAAAATATAAAATTAATGTCAAAATCCCCAAAAATTGCGAATAATTCAAAAATACAAAGATATTGGGTATTTGAGATACGAATAATTTTATAAAACTAAAAACACATATTTTGTGGGGTTTGACGTCCCGGTGGGGTCCCGGTCCGTTGACTTTTGGAAAACAAAATGATAATTAAATTAACAGAAAATTCCAAAAACACGTAAAATACCATCAAATGCACATACATAGAGATAAAACAGGTACCTTGATGAAAACGTAATTAAATACGAGTCCAAATTACAGATTCCTATAATTGCAGTTTTAACACATATTAACCAATCGAAAAATTTTCTGGCCCGCACAGAAACACACATAACAGCTGTATCATCTAATATCATGGCAATAATCACTTTAAATTTATAGAATTCATAATGTTTATTCATTTAACATAGAATATTCACATAATTTTCCCGGATATTACATCATTCCCCCTTAACAGGAATCTGTCCTCAGAATCAGCTAAGGAAAAGAAGTAAAGATACTTGGATCACATTTCGCTTTCCAACTCCCAGGTCGAATCTTCAACCTTGGGATTCCTTCACAAAACGCGCACTAAAGACACAGACTTATTCCTAAGCACTCTTTATTTCTTATCTAAAATATGCACTGGCCGCTC
The DNA here is from genome assembly GCF_009905375.1 of Apium graveolens. NCBI lineage: Eukaryota > Viridiplantae > Streptophyta > Magnoliopsida > Apiales > Apiaceae > Apium > Apium graveolens. Next base: position 121,444,302 of record NC_133657.1, read on the forward strand.
TACAAAAGACAAATCTGGATGAATCTCGATTGGCTTGTATTCTATCACATGGTTCGAATTAGGCAAATAATGCTTCAGCATTGACACATGAAACACATTGTGGATATGCTGCATGTGAGGTGGTAACGCTAACTCGTAAGCAACCTTTCCCACACGCTTCAAAATCTCAAAAGGGCCAACATAGCGCGGACTCAGCTTTCCTTTCTTCCCAAATCTGGATAAACCTTTCCAAGGTGAAACCTTCAATAACACTGCTTCTCCAACTTCAAATTCCATATCTTTTCTGGTAGGATCAGCATATTTGCGTTGACGATCTTGAGCTACCACTAATCTTTTCCGAATGAGTTCTATTTTCTCTTTCATCTGCTGGATCAATTCTGGACCCAAAATCTTTCTCTCACCAACTTCTTCCCAACATATTGGAGATCTGCATCTTCTCCCGTACAAAGCTTTGTAAGGCGGCATTCCAATACTGGCATGATAACTGTTGTTGTAGGAGAATTCAACCAATGGCAAATGTCCGTCCCAACTTCCTTCAAAATCTAGCGCACATACCCTTAGCATATCTTCCATAGTCTGAATCGTCCTTTCACTTTGACCGTCTGTCTGCGGATGATACGTGGTACTCATGTTCAGCTTCGTTCCGAGACAATCTTGAAAACTTCTCCAAAATCTTGAGTTGAATCGAGGATCTCTGTCTGAAACTATGTATACTGGAACTCCATGTCGTGTCACAATTTCCTTCACATATAACCGAACCAATTTATCCATTGAAAATCTCTCGTTGATAGGAAGAAAATGTGCCGTCAACCTGTCGATAATAACCCAAATAGCATCATAATTTGCCCTGGTCCTCGGTAATCCAACTACAAAATCCATCGTGATATGTTCCCACTTCCATTCTGGAATGTCCAATGGTTGTATCAGTCCACTGGGCCTTTGATTTTCCGCTTTGACTCCCTGGCAAGTGTAACACTTACTTACCCATTCCGTAATTTCCTTCTTCATATTTGGCCACCAAAAGTTTTCTCTTAAATCTCTGTACATCTTCGTACTTCCGGGATGAATTGAATATCTGGAGTTGTGAGCGTCTCGAAGAATTTCATCTTTTAGCTCGGCTACATTGGGTATCCATATTCTGGAAGAAAATCTTAATATCCCTTTATCATCCTTTTGACTTCCTATCTCTTCTCCTGTTAACTCTTCTTGTTCATGGCTCATTACCTCTTCCTCACATCTTCTTATCTTCTCTAATAGTTCTGGTTAAAAAGACATTGCACACAACACATCTGCAGACATACTTGGGGTACTGACCTCTATTTCAAGCTTTTCAAATTCCTTGATCAATTCCTCAGATGAAGTGATCATGTTTAACCTTTCTTTCCTGCTCAGCGCGTCGGCCACCACATTTGCTTTACCTGGATGATAGTTGATAGTATAGTCGTAGTCCTTGATCAATTCTAGCCATCTTCTCTGCCTCATGTTCAATTCCTTCTCGGTGAAGATATACTCCAAACTCTTGTGCTCCGTGTAGATCTTGCACTTCTCCCCATACAAATAATGCCTCCATATCTTCAATGCAAACACTATAGCTGCCAGTTCCAAATCATGAGTTGGATACTTCTCTTCATTTGGTTTCAGTTGTCTTGAAGCGTAAGCTATCACCTTGTCGTGCTGCATCAAAATACATCCCAATCCTTTGTACGACGCGTCATTGTAGAGCACAAAGTTTTCTTGATCATCTGGTAAGACTAGCACTGGTGAAGATACTAATCTATTCTTTAATTCTTGGAAACTCTCCTCCCACTTCTCGTTCCATTCAAATTTCTGGTTCTTCCTGGTGAGCTTTGTTAATGGTGTAGCTATCTTCGCAAAATCTTGCACGAATCTTCTGTAGTAACCTGCCAATCCCATGAAACTTCGTACTTCCGTTGGTGTCTTTGGCCTCTCCCAGTTGACTATAGCTCCAATCTTTGACTGATCCACTTCCACGCCTTTATTGCTAATCATGTGCCCAAGAAATCGTACTTCTTTTAACCAAAATTCACACTTGGAAAATTTTGCGTACAATTTCTCATGTCGCAATGTTTCCAGAACTATCCTCAAATTTTATGCATGCTCTTCTTCGGTCTTGGAATAGATTAGAATGTTATGAACACAATCACGAATTTAACTAAGTACTTCCTGAATACTCGATTCATCAGATCCATGAAAGCTGTTGGTGCGTTGGTTAATCCAAATGCCATTACTAGAAACTCATAATGCCCATATCTGGTTCTGAATGCGGTCTTCAGAATGTCTTCTGGCTTGATCTTTAATTGATGATATCCAGATCTTAAATCAATCTTAGAAAACCATACAACACCTCTCAGTTGATCAAATAAATCATCGATCCTTGGTAACGGGTACTTGTTCTTAATAGTCAACTTATTCAGTTCTCGATAGTCAATAAACAGTCGCATACTCCTGTCTTTCTTCTTGACAAATAGTACTGGTGCGCCCCACGGGGATACACTGGATCATATAACTCCTTTCTCCAAAAGATCTTGTCACTGAGTTGCCAATTGTTAGGTCACACACACTGTAGAAGGGGGTTGAATACAGTGTATAGCACAATCAAATGGAATTCTAATAACACAAGTAACATAAAACAGACTTTATTCAAAGCAATAAACTCTGTTACAATATGGAACTGTCCTCTCTCAGTGATGAACAAATATCACAAGAGCTGCTAGGGTTACAATGAATAATATTCTCGATAATGATAACACTTATAGTGTAAACCCTATGTCTGTGTTTATATACTCCACAGTTACAAGATAATCGCTAATTGATATGGAATATAATTCTGCTTCCTAAAATATATCAATCAGATATCTTTTCTTCCAAGTATTCTATTCTTCATAGAATTCCTTCTTCATGCATATCTCTTCTTATGTTTGTCTCGATCTTCTCTTCAATCAATCAGCCACCTTCCTTATCTGAACGTTTCCTTTAAGTCCTGATATTATCTTCTGATAAATATCTCCTGAACCTTAATTACTGATGACTTAAGTTCTGACTTCAGTATAAGTGTTGATTTCAGTTAAGTACTGATTTGTCCTGTTTAAGTAAGATCTGAAAACTAAACATAAATCATATTAGTCATGACATTATCAAATATATCTAACAATCTCCCCCAACTTGTAAATTAGCATAATATACAAGTTTAACAAATATTTGATGATGTCAAAAACATTAAGTACAAATGCATGAGAATTTGACTAGATAACTACAACTTACAGTCCTTAAAGCTTTACCAACTTTAACTTCTGATAACAACTTCAGTCTATATTAATATCAGAATTTGAGCAGTTGTAGATCTTGACTTGGCTTCACTTTCTGATCTCTCTGATGTCAGGAGTTGTTCTGAGATAGTTTTTTAACAAACATCTCTCAGCATATTTGAGTTCATCAATCATCCTCCTTTTAGCATCTTTAAGCTCTGCAGAATCTTCACCAGTTTGGAAGATAGCAGCCCTGAGATCATTAATCCTAGATTTCCTTATGTCCTGATCTAGTCTGATCAAATATGCCTTGTCAGACTCAAGATTGAATTTTACAGCCTTATAACCCAGAAAGGTAGTTATAATCTTAGCAGAGTTAGGCTTCATCTCAACAATATCACCCTTGTGATCTCCGTACTTTGGAAGATATGTGCTGTCAGACTTTATGGAATAAAGCTTTTTTTGTCTCTGAATTTAATTCTTCAAATAGTTTGCTGTACTTTCTGTTATTCTGTCATTCACTTGAAGTAAAAATAAAACATGTTCCAGTTCTTCAAAATACTTCAGTGGAATAGCATTTTCCCTTATATGGTAAACCCTACCATCTATCATGAAGTATAACAAGATGTGTTCTTTCAAGTAGGTATGGTAAACCATCTGTACAGATTCTAGTTGATTCAATCTTTCAAGAGTTGCTCCAACACCTGGTTCACTTAAGGAAGTTGGATCATTGGTTGTGTTCTCTATTCTTCTTTCATCAGTACTACCCAATCCAGATTTATCTCTTGCTTCCTTTCCAGTAACCACTCTCGCTTCAAAACCACTTGTAGCAGTCTTCAAAGGTTGAGTCTGTTTGGCTTTGGTGAAGCCTGGTAGGAGTAACTTTGAGGATTTAACATGAGCAATGTCAGAGGTTTCCTTTGATTTATCTTCTGATATCAAGTCAACTTGAGCTATGTCAGAGGTTACTTGCTTCTTTTTAATATCAGAACTAACTATATCTTGACTCTGAACAACTTGAGCCATGTCAGAGGTTGTCTTAAAAATCTTTCTTGTAGTCAGAGTAAGATCAGCATCTTCAACAGTAATTTCTTCATCCACGGGAGGCACATAAACCTTTATAGGTCCACCAACTTTTTCTTTGCCCTTGGACCTTGGATCTATCTGCAATTGTGATTTGGCCTTAGTTGCTACATGATTTGTCCTTTCTTTTATCATAATGCCTTTAGCCGTAGGAAGTTTCTTTTTACCAACAGAAGCTTCAGATTTGGAGTTGACTTTTTCTGACTTAAGTCTAGCTTCTTCTTCCAATAGACTCTCAAAGTCCATTCCTGGATTTTCTTTCAGAAATAACTGTCTTAAAATTTCTTCATCAAGATCCAAAAGTTCATCAGAACTTATTCTTTTACTAGTATCAGAAGTAATTCTTTTTCCAGTATCAGAACTTGTTCTATGACTTGTAGCTTCAGCTCTTCTTGATGAGAGACCTCTACCTTGACTATGACCTCCACCCATTCCAGAGTTTCCCTAGTCATCTTTTTCATCATCCTTCCCCTTCAGTGTCTTAATAGTTTTGCATTTGGACTTAATTACCTTCTCCCCCTCTTTGGCATCAGCAGGTAAGAGAAGAGAGACAAGTAATTCCACTGAGGATTGGATTTCATCGAGTTGAGATTGCTGAGAAGCTTGATTTTTCAAAATTTCATCAATCTGAGACTGTTGCTTCTCTTGAGTCTTCTCAATGTAAGCAACTCTGTCAAAGGTAGGTTTGAAAAAGTTTTTCTTGTCCAGCTTGACAAGTGTATCTTGCTGTATTAAGAGTTCTTGAACCCTGTTCAACTTGTCTTGAGTGACAGACTGTTGACCTTGAAGGTGCCTTGTAGTAAGTGCAGTAACTCTTAGCTGTGTCTTAAAATCATCATTAATTAGCATCTCATCAGCTTTTTCCAATTGCTCAGCAAGAATTTTTTCAGATGGAACAAAGGTAACTGTGTTCCACTCCTTAGTCCACTCCTATCCTCTAGGAGTTTCACTCCAAGGTACTGGTGCTTCCCTATAACAAACTTCTTGACTATATCACTAAAGTGAACAGTTTGTTGAGGTGCATGTCCTGATGGACCAGCTGCAGTAGCATCTTCATTTATAGCAGTATCACCAGTAGAATTAGCATTTACAGCATTAAAACTTATAGAGTCAGCATCTTCTGACAAAAGAACAGTATGAGAAGCAATTGAGGCTTCAGCATCATCCTTTAAGTGTTGATCTGCTTCCAAGTTCTGATCAACAGCCATATTCTGATGCTCACCTATTGTCTGATCTTCAATGTCTAGATGCAGAGAAGGTGTTGAAGACAATTCTGGAGTTTCATTAGCATCAGTAATTGGTGTTGTTGATGGATTAATTTGAGTTGTTGGAGCTTCTAAGTAGAGAACCTCAGGCACAACTAGATTGTGAATATCAATTTCAGCACTTGTGCCTGGGTCTGCAGTAGATACTGGTTCATGTACAGGAGACACAGGTGGTGTAGTTGTTTTATCTGTAGCAGCTTCCTGAGTTGGTGACATTGGAGGTGAAGATGCAGTAGCTTCAGCAAATTCTGGCTCTTGTGAGATCAGAGATTCCTGATCTCCTTCCTTAGCTGCTGCTTCCTTATCATCTGAAACTGGCCTGTGAGCTCTCTGTTTCTTTCTTTTCTTTGAAGATGGAGATTTCTTGGGAGTTTCAGCATAAGACATTCTTCTAAGCCTTTTGAGAAGCTTAGATCCCCCAATTCCAGTATCCTTCTGAGAAGGGACCTTCTCAGCTTCTGTAACAATAGGTTCTGATGCAGAAACCTGTTCCTCACTGTCTGACTCATCTCTCAGAACAATCCTCCTTCTCTTCTGTGGTGTCTGAGGTACAGTCTTTGTCCTCTTGGGCTTGGAAGATGAAGGCTTCATAATATGTGCTGATGATGAAGGTTGAGGTATCTGTGAAGATTTGAGATGTGTTCTTATAGAGGGTTGAGTAGATTGAGGTGTATGTGTGGTATGTTCTGAAGGGTGTTGTGGTGTCTGGGATGTGATGGTAGGTTGAACATCAGGGTAAACAGATCTGTAGGTTAGGGGATCAGCATTTACCAAGATCTGTTTTACAGACTGAGGTATCTGTAAGGGTCTAACCACCGTTTTCTTAAGGTCAGCATTTACCAAATCATTAAACGCCCGTTTTGCAAGTTTAAAGGGTGGAAATAAAGAACTGGCTAGTTGAGGTTCATCAGCACAATAGAAGTTATATATAATTTGACAAAATCGAGCAAAGTATATTACATCCCTATCCTCTGTCATCTTATCCCCTATAAAGCCTAGCACAACACTTGCATAATCAAAATGAGTTTGGTGAATAATAGCATACCCGATGTGCTGACTCATAATAGGAATGGCATCAAAGTTGGAACACTTATTGCCGAATGCTTTAGTGATGCAGTCGAAGAAAAAGCTCCATTCCTTTCTGATATGTGCTCTTTTCAACTGTCCAAGTTTGGACAAACTCTTCTCATAACCTAAATTGGCCATGAGCTGCTGTAGAATGGGTTCCTCCGGTGTTGAGAAAATGTAGCCTTCTGGTAAGTATAGAGCTTTACGAACTGCTCCAGGAGTTACCACATGCTCAACATCATTTACTTCGAAAATAATGCTTGGAGTACCAGTAGCACCACCATTATCAAAATGCCCAGTCCGCCAAAACGTCAGAACTTGTTGGCTGGAAATGACTTGAGGCTGGGTCAATGCATACCCAATCTCACTGTGTGCTAGAAGATCTTGCACAAAGTGCAAATCAGATGGAGCTTCATCATGGTTTAAGATTTGCAGCATAGTTGTTCGGAACAAACTTGGCTCCATCTATAATCAAATCCTTAGGTGTCATGAGAAAAAATGAGAAATAAGATTGCCTGTAAGGTGTTTGATAAAATGTCTGTGAGAAAAAAAATGTCAGGAGATGAGATAGAATAGAAGTAAAGAAAAGAGAGATAAAGTGTGAAAGTAAATAAAAGATTTTACAAACTTCTCTCTCTTTTACTTGTACACGGTAGAAAAAGTAACCGTTGGACACCTGTCAGACATGCAGCTGTAAAGAATAATTAATGGGCACGGGAAAACAGTATTCATTACTTATCACATGCAGTTTTTCAAGGAAAAACCGTTCCATTTACCAAGTAATCCCATTAATTTAGGTAGTTCAGTTTTAATTTAAAATTTAAACTGTTCCCACTTATTAAATCATTTTCACTGCGAAACCAATATTTTGTAAAAATACACTAAGTGAGAGAATGACCAAAAAAATAAATCAAGTAAATAGGTACTGCCACGTCAGAATCAGAACTTGATTTGTATCAGAAATAAAATGGTCATCAGAATATGGATAAATCAGGATTTAAAAATGCATATCAGAAGTTCAAACAACTCAGACACAAAATCTTGCAAAAATAGAAAATTTCATTAATATATTGAGAAAATACATTCATGAAATTTAAATTACAGCACAACATTACAAGATTGTCCTAAGCTACAAATCCTAACAGCAACAACTATTATCCTAAGCTAAGAAGCCTGACAAAGTTGACGGTGAAGAGAAACAGGGAGCATAAACTATTTCTTCTTCCTACTCTCAGCAAAAAGAACAGCGAGTCGTATGATTCGCTCCTGCTATCGAAGACGACGGAGATGTAGTTCTCTGCGAACGGTCAACAGATCACGTCTAATAACCTCTGGAAATTGAATCCAGAGATTGTGAGGGATGTTGGCGATAGGGTATGGAGTTGGAATTCCATTTATAAAGACATGTACAGTCTCATCGCCAAAATTGTAAAACCAGCCAAACGCAGCCATTTTTGGTGTTAAAAATAAAATGAGAGTGAGTTTGTGAGGAATTCAGAGATGTGCTGGCTGGAGTGAAGTGTTGGTTTATATAGGCAATAGAATGCCACAAGACGCAAGGGAAAATTTAATGTGGACAGGTAGAAATAATTCTACCTCATCTCCCTAGACTGAGGAGAATAATAACAGCCATTGGAAGTGTAAAACAGGGTTTAATGCGCACAAGAAACAAGTAAACATTACTGTGCATGGACGTGTACAACTAACCCTAAGTGTATTGACTGTTAATATCTCACCTGAACATATTCTGATTTAAAATAAGACTGTTTCAGATTTTAACCACAAATAAGTCAAGTAAAGGATCAGAATTCAATATCAGAACTTAGACTTATATCAGAACTTAACAGTCATCAGAACATGATTCCTTAACTCGAAAAATGAATGCCTATTTCTGTAATTCTTCACATAAATTCTGATTTCGGTTCTTCAAAACTTAATCATCAAAACTTCCATCATAACTTCTCCTCAGAATTTATGCAATCTGACACATAAATTGTTCATCTAAAACAATCATTGATCACCACAATAATTTTTATCATTCATATGGAGTGTAAGTGTGTGCATTTAGGCTAAATATCAGACAAAGAGTAAAGTCTGATTCACTTCAGTTTATCTTAGAAATAAGGCATAACTAAGAACTTTACTTAAAATCTGTCATTATTCTGAAGCCTACTATTGAATGAGTTCATGCATGAGTCCACCTCAACTGTTTTGTGCTTATTTTATGCATCTTTTGAAATTCCATTTTACAGTGGCTTCTCAGTGTAAGTGAGTCACGACTGCTTATCAAAATTTATGTTATTATCAGAGTATTTCTCCAGTAATCATAGAGTATGAAAAGTTACCAAGAAAAATAATTATTTGCTTTTCTGATGCATATTACTTAATACCAGCAATGCACTTGGGTCGTCCCTTTCACATTTTTACTCTAGATCTCAAAGGAGTACCTGATTTTTATTCCTTGTTCTTTTCCTTTTTCTTTTAATAAGTGAGGTTTATCAGCACTTAGTACATTCAGCAGATTTACTAACATCAGAACTTAACAGATGAGTAGCATTATTCTAGTTTTTGACTTAGTAATAAGATAGACAAAGTAAACTTAACTAAGCTCAATATCAGAATTTGCTCGTGTCAATAGATTTCCACATAAATAATTACGTCAAACATGGGATCTTTAGAATATTAAAGACTACTAGGTCAGTATCTAGCACAGTTATCCTCATAGAAGTGAATAGTCACAGAAATAGTCATATCACTATCAGAGATTAGAAATTCACATCAGACAACAATCAGTACTTAAGCATTTTTCAATTAAGCACAGAATACACAAAGATAGTAATATCTGTAAATACTGATCATAAAGTCTGATGCAGCAGAACAAAAGCTAAGCAGATTTAAAGAAAGTACCTGAGACCATTCCAAGTTCATTTACCAATCTTGTAAAAGTAGCTTCACACAGTGGTTTTGTGAAGATATCTGCTAGTTGTTGATCTGTTGGAACAAAATGCAATTCCACTGTACCTTCATCCACATGTTCCCTTATGAAGTGGTACCTAATGCTGATGTACTTTGTCATTGAGTGTTGAACTGGATTACCTGTCATAGCAATAGCAATTTGATTATCACAGTAAATAGGGATTTCAAAATATGTTAACCCATAATCTAGTAACTGATTCTTCATCCAAAGAATTTGTGCACAACAGCTTCCTGCAGTAATGTACTCTGCTTCTGCAGTTGATGTGGAGATTGACTTTTGTTTCTTGCTAAACCAAGAAACCAATCTGCCTCCAAGAAATTGGCAGCTTCCACTTGTGCTTTTCCTGTCAATTTTGCATCCTGCAAAATCTGCATCTGAATAATCTATTAGTTTAAAATCTGATTCTCTGGAATACCACAATCCCAGATCAGGTGTTCCCTTAAGATACTTTAAGATTCTTTTAACAACTGTTAAGTGAGGTTCTCTTGGATCTGCTTGAAATCTTACACAAAGATAGGTAGCATACATGATATATCTATTAGCAGTTAGATAGAGTAAAGAGCCAATCATACCTCTTTAATCAGTAATATCTACTAATTTACCAGTATCCTTATCCAGCTTTATTGCAGTGGCCATGAGAGTGGATGCACTTGAACAATCTTGCATTCCAAATTTCTTCAGCAAGTTTTTGGTGTACTTGGTTTGACAAATAAAAGTGCCTTCTTCATTCTGCTTGACTTGAAGTCCCAGAAAATAGCTAAGTTCTCCCATCATACTCATTTGATATCTTGACTGCATCAATTTGGAAAACTTTTTGCGAAGTCTGTCATTTGTAGAACCAAAGATGATATCATCAATATATATCTGAACCAAAAGTAAGTCCTTTCCATGGTTGAGATAGAACAATGTTTTGTCTATAGTTCCTCTGTTAAATCCAGTTTCCAGAAGAAACTGAGCTAAAGTCTCATACCATGCTCTTGGAGCTTGCTTAAGGCCATAAAGTGCTTTATCAAGCCTGTAGACTTGAGTTGGATATTTGGGATCTACAAAGCCTGGAGGTTATTCAACATATACTTCCCCCTCTAATTCTCCATTGAGAAAAGCACTTTTCACATCCATTTGAAAGATAGTAAACTTTTTGTGAGCAGCATAAGCCAAAAATATCCTTATGGCTTCTAATCTAGCAACTGGTGCAAATGTTTCATCATAATCAATTCCCTCCTGTTGAGAATATCCTTTTGCAACCAACCTTGCTTTATTCCTTGTAATTATGCCATCACTATCAGTTTTGTTACTGAACACCCACTTTGTACAAACAATAGATCTGTTCTTTGGTCTTGGCACTAGGGTCCAGACTTTGTTTCTTTCAAATTCATTTAACTCTTCCTGCATTGCTTGCACCCAATTAGCATCTTGAAGAGCTTCTTCCACTTTCTTTGGTTCAGTCTGAGAAAGAAAAGAATTGTAAAGACATTCACTTAAGTAGCTGTTCTAGTTCTGACACCTGCATCAGGATTTCCAATTATTAAGTCAGGTGTATGTGATTTAGTCCACTTCCTTGCAGATGGAAGGTTTTCTCTAGAACTGGATGCTCCCCCATGATCCATGCTATCTTTATCAACATTTTCTGATGCTCCCCCTGAAACTATGCTCTCTGAGTTGGATCCTTCAGAATTTAAGTTTTCAGAACTATTGGAACTTGGCTTATCAGAACTTGATGAATCAGAACTTGAAGAGCCAGTTGTATGTTCTGATGTTTCTTGATATGTGGTTGTATCTTCAGTATGCTCCCCCTGCACGGGTGCATTATCCTTTAACGTAGTCACCACAGTTTCAATGACATCAGAGTTTAATCCATCAGAGTTTGTAGTATCAGGACTTAGACTGTCAGGGTTTGTAGTATCAGAATTTAATTCTTCATTCTCGAATCTCAGCTGATCATGATCATTGAAATCTTCAAGTCCAGTAATCTTCTTATCATCAAAAGAGACATTGATAGATTCCATGACCACCCTTGTTTTCAAGTTGTAGACTCTGAAGGCTTTTGTGGAAAGTGGATATCCAACAAAGATTCCTTCATCAACTTTTAGATCAAATTTGGATAGCTGTTCAGGATGAGTCTTAAGAACAAAACACTTGCATCCAAATACATGAAAATACTTCAGATTTGGCTTCTTTTTCTTCACCATCTCATATGGTGTCTTTTCATGCTTGTTAATGAGTGTTACATTTTGAGTAAAACAAGCAGTCTGCACAGCTTCAGCCCAGAAATAGGTTGGAAGCTTTGCTTCATCAAGCATAGTTCGTGCAGCTTCAATAAGAGTTCTATTCTTTCTTTCAACAACTCCATTTTGCTGTGGAGTTCCAGGAGCAGAAAATTCCTGCTTGATTCCATGGTCTTTGCAGAACTCTTCCATTGTAAAATTCTTGAACTCAGTGCCATTATCACTTCTTATTATTTTCACAGAGTCTTTAACCAATTTATCCAGTTGTTTGACATGATCAATCAAGATAGATGCAGTTTCACTTTTTATGTGCAAGAAATACACCCATGTGTATCTGGTGAACTCATCCACTATGACCATATCATATTTCTTCTTTGCAATAGACATGACATTTACTAGACCAAATAGATCAACATGTAGAAGGTGATAAGGTTCAAGAATTGATGATTCAGTCTTGCTCTTGAATGAAGATTTCCTTTATTTAGCCTTCTGACAAGAATCACAAAGGCCATCAGGAGAAAATACTGACTTTGGCAGTCCTCTCACAAGATCTTTCTTGACTAGTTCATTTATATTGTTGAAATTTAAGTGAGAGAGTTTCTTGTGCCAGTTCCAGCTTTCTTCAATTGATGCTCTACTCATCAAACAGATTGCAGAACCATCAGTACTTGTTGAAAGCTTGGCTTCATAAATATTACCATGCCTGTATCCTTTCAGAACAACTTTGCCTGTAGATTTGCTTACAATTTCACAGTGTTCTTCAAAGAAATCCACATGATAACCTCTGTCACAGATTTGACTAACACTCAGCAGATTGTGTTTAAGTCCTGAGACCAGAGCTACTTCTTTAATGATGACATTTTCTAGATTGATATTGCCATATCCCAATGTTTTTCCAATGTTGCCGTCTCCATAAGAAACACTTGGGCCAGCCTTTTCCACAAAATCTGATAGCAGGGCTTTATTTCCAGTCATATGTCCTGAACATCCACTGTCCAGAACTAGGATGTTTTTCCTGTTGCCCTGCAATCACAAAGACCACTAATGATTAGTTTTAAGGACCCAGACTTGCTTGGATCCTTTGGCCTTATTAAGTTTGTTAACATTTACAGCGGATTTAGCATCAGAGTTTATGTTAACATTTTTCTTATCAAAATTTAGACTATCAGACTTTGAATCAGAACTTACACTAGAAGGAACAATGCTAACTTTCTTTAAAGAAGGTTTTATTTGATAATAATCATAGTATAAACTATGATATTCCTTACAAGTATAAATGGAATGCCATAAACTACCACAATGAAAACAAGGATTTTGTGGCTTATATCTAACAGACTGACTCTTAACTCCTAACTTTGAAGGTAAGGAGTTTATGTTCTTATTCTTCCTGCAAAAAGAAGCCAGATGGTTAGAACTTCCACAGTTATGATATGTTTTTCTAGGAGCATTAGGAACAGGATTATAATCATTGCTTTTATTTACACCTTCCTTTCCATTCCTATTTTTCCTAGGTGATTTTACCTTGTATGCATTCTTAACATCTTTCAGCTTATGCTTAAGCTGCTTCTTTGTCATTAAGCTTATGTTAACTTCCGTTGTCTTTTCCTATTTTAGTTTGTCAGAAGTTACTTCCTCTTTAACTTCTGATTTCTCAGTATCAGACTTTACAGCTACAAACTTAACAGGTTTTAACTTTGGCTTTTGTTTAACAACTATAGGCTTAATATCTACAGTTCCTTTATCATTCTTATCATCTCCATAACCTAAGCCCTCTTTCCAGTTTTCACTACTTAACAAATTCTGAGTTGTTATGCCAGAGTTAGTCCAAGTCCTGATAATCTCTCTTTCCTTTTCTAACTCAGCTTTTAGAGATTCATTCATTTTAAGTACTTCATCCCTAACATAGAAAGCATCATCTCTATCTTTCTGAGTTTAATGGAACATGACTAACTCTTTTTTCTAAATAATCATTCCTCTTTTTACAAGCAAGATTTTCAGAAGTTAGTCTTTCACATGTTAAAGTTTGATCTCTATAGCTAATGAACATGGATTTAAGATATCTTCTCAACTCATTAATATCATCATTATGAAAGGCATAAGTAGTTTGAGGTACCTTTAACTCAGCAGCTTCAGTACTGCTTTCAGCATTTGCCATATCAGCATTTGCCATCAAGGCATAGTTCTCCTCGCTTTCAGAATTTGAGGTGTCTGTCCAGCTTTTCTTCTTTGTGACAAGAGCCTTGCTTTTGTCACTCTTCACTTTCTTGCAATCAAGAGATATGTGGCCTTTCTCACCACAGTTGTAACATTTGACATTTTTGTAATCTCCTCTGTCAGACTTCCCTCCTTTACCTTTAGATTTTCTGAAATTCTTCTTATCAGAACTTGCACCTTTCCTAGAAAACTTCTTTCCCTTCCTGAACTTCCTGTATGCAATCTTTGTGATTCCTTTCACCATAAGAGCACATAGCTTCATCATCTCTTCATCCGCATCCATCTCAGGAGAGCTTTCAGTTTCTGAGTCACCATCACTATCAGAACTTGGTGACTCAGTATCAGACTTTGTGAAGAGCGCTTTACCCTTGCCTTTCCTTGAGGTGGCTACCTTGGGAGATTCTTCTTCAGCCTTAAGAGCAACTATCCTTGACTTTCCTCCTTTCCTCTTGCTTCTTTGTTCCATCTTAAGTTCATGAGTCTTGAGCATCCCATAAATTTCATCAAGAGTCGTTTCATCAAGATTATAGTTGTCTCTTATAGTTGTTGCCTTCAAATCCCAGCTTTCAGAAAGAGCTAACAGGAATTTAAGGTTTGAATCTTCAAGATCATACTCCTTATCAACTAGTGATAAATCATTCAAGAGTTTGACAAATCTGTCATATAAATCAGTCAATGACTCATTTGGATTTGAGTCAAAGTGTTCATACTCTTGAGTGAGTATTGTCTTCCTGTTCTTCTTAGCTGAATCAGTTCCCTGACATCTTCTTTCCAAGGCATCCCATATCTCCTTTGCAGTCTTGCAGTTAATTACCCTGTTTGACATTACATTATCAATGGCACTATGCAGCAAGTGTCGTACCTTAGCATCCTTAGCAATTGAAGTGATATCTTCAGCAGTGTAATCACTCTTCTCCTTTGGTACTGACTTTGCTGCTTCACCTGCAACTGTAACAGCGAGTTTTGTTGGATTGTGAGGTTCTTCCTTGATTCTGTCAAGATATTCTGGATCCGTAGCTTCCAGAAACATAGTCATCCTCACCTTCCATATGGGATATTCAGACGGTTTCAATATGGGAACTCTAATAGTCTCATATCGACTATGGATTTGTGTCTTTGGAGGTTCTTCAGTTTTGGTGGGCTTAGTTGGAGTTTCTACTTCATACATGATTATTTTTGGATCTTAAACTGTTTGTATGTTAACAGATAGGATCTGATACCACTTGTTAGGTCACACACACTGTAGAAGGGGGTTGAATACAGTGTATAGCACAATCAAATCAAATTCTAATAACACAAGTAACAGAAAACAGACTTTATTCAAAGCAATAAACTCTGTTACAATATGGAACTGTCCTCTCTCAGTGATGAACAAATGTCACGAGAGCTGCAAGGCTTACAATGAATAATATTCTCGATAATGATAACACTTATAGTGTAAACCCTATGTCTGTGTTTATATACTACACAGTTACAAGATAATCGCTAATTGATATGGAATATAATTCTGCTTCCTAAAATATATCAATCAGATATCTTTTCTTCCAAGTATTCTATTCTTCATAGAATTCCTTCTTCATGCATATCTCTTCTTATGTTTGTCTCGATCTTCTCTTCAATCAATCAGCCGCCTTCCTTATCTGAACGTTTCCTTTAAGTCCTGATATTATCTTCTGATAAATATCTCCTGAACCTTAAGTACTGATGATTTAAGTTCTGACTTCAGTATAAGTGCTGATTTCAGTTAATTATTGATTTGTCATGTTTAAGTAAGATCTGAAAACTAAACATAAATCATATTAGTCATGACATTATCAAATATATCTAACACCAATTCTTTAATCTCTACTGGTGCCATCCGATACAGAGCTTTAGAAACTGGTTCTGTTCCAGGTGCTAAGTCAATTGCAAATTCAATTTCTCTGTCGGGAGGTAATCCTGGAAGATCATCTGGAAAGACATCTGGAAACTCATTAACGTCTGGAATTGCTTCTAATGCTGGAACTTCCTTGCTAGTGTCTATCACATGGGCAAAATACGCCTCGCAATTCTGACGCAATAACTTCTTCGCTTGTGCTATCGTTAAGAACTTCTTCTCTTGCTTACTCCCTCAAAATATTATTTTCTTCTTGCTATCCAAGGTCTAAAGTCTCACTTTCCTATTCTTACAATCAATCGGAGCGTTATTTTCTAACAACCAATCCATTCCTAAGATAACATCAAATTCTCCCAACTTAAAAGGTATTAAGTTAGCATAGAAATGATGTCCTCCTATCTCAATGTCACACCTCGGGCACACTCGGTCGACGAGAACTTGATTCTTATTAGTTAGTTCTATCATTAACACTTGTTCTAACAATTCAACTTTGCAATACAGTTTATCGACAAAATCTTGAGAAATAAATGACCTTGTAGCTCTAGAATCAATTAAAACTTTAACATCTACGGAGTTGAATGGAAGCGTACCTGCAACCACTTCAGAACTATGAACAGCATCCTTCATTGTCATGTTGAATGTTCTGGCTTTAGGTTGAGATGGTGGTCCTTCAATCCTTGGCACATTCTGAGATGGAGCACCTGTAAGCCTTGGTGTGTTACATGTCGTACCTTTTGTTGGGCAATTTTTGGCGATATGTCCTGGCTTCCCACACTTATAATAACTAGTTCCCAAATTCTGACCTTGAGTCGGATTCTGACACAAATTAGCAAAGTGTCCCTTCCTGCCGTACTTGAAACACGTCATATTAGCATTACAATTCCAAAAGTGCTTTATACCATAAAACTGGCAATCTGGTACTGGTGGATGATTGGGCATTTGCTGATTTGAATTCTGAAAATGGTTCCCATTCCCTGGTTGTGGTTTCTTCAATCCCACACTCCTATTACCCTGAAATTCTGGCCTTTTGTTGAAATGGCCCAGAAAATTACATTACTGCTGACTTTCTTCTGAGGTTTCTATTTTCCTTTTCTTTTCATCCTTTCCTTTCTGAGACATGTCACTCCCACTATCAATCACCATTGCTTTCTGAACAACTGCCACATATTAAGTGAACTCAAACATGGCCACCCTATTCTGAATCCAAAATTTCAATCCCTGTTCAAATCTTCTGGCTTTCTTTTCATCTGTGTCAACCTGATCCGGAACAAACCTCGTTAACTCAGTAAATTTAGCTTCATACTCAGCGACAGTAAGATCTCCCTGGGTCAAATTTAAGAATTTGATCTCCATTTGGTTCTTCATGTACCTCGGGAAATACTTCTCCAGGAACAACTCTATAAACCTTTCCCAAGTTATAAATTCACCTCCTTCCAATGCTCGTGTGGATTCCCACCAATAGTTCGCCTCACCCTTCAGAAAGTATCTTGCAAACTTGGTCTTCTGTTCAGTTCCTGCTCCGACTAATTCAAAAGCCTTTTCCATCTCCTTGAGCCATGCATTGGCTTCCACGGGATCAGCACTTCCCTTGAACTCAGGTGGCTTCACAGCTTGAAACTGCTTGAAAGTCACTGTAGGTGGTGCTGCTGTTTTCCACTGTTGTTGCTGTTGCTGCTGCGTAAGATGTAACATCTGTTGTTGCATCAGTCTTAACATCTGGACAATCGCTGGATCCGTCTGACTCTCGGTATGATCTTCTCCTGAATTATTCCTCCTCTTTGGTGCCATTATTCTGATAAGAAAACAAGAAACTTATATAATAATCTTTCAAGCATTGTGTCAAATATGTAGCAATTCTTTAGCATATCAAAATTCTTAAGCATTATCTTTTCTCAAAATATCATAAATTTTCTACCATATTAACACAAGCGACATGATTATCACACAATCCTGCTTATTATCTTGAGAATAACAACACAAAGAAAATTTAAGAAGAATTATCCAAACCTTTTAAACCCTTCCTCAAAATCTCAAATACACCAACAAACAGTGGATAGGGTTGTAATACAACCTTCCAACCTCTTTCATTACTTCTTACCATCCTCAAAACCAACAAAATAGCAAGGCAATAACACAAAGGCCTAAGGCTAAATGCAAAATAAGGAACCTAAACAACTTAACTATAACCCAGCCCAATAACCTAAATTTAATCCTATAAGAGCTAAACTACACGCGCCTATCTTATGTGAACTTCCTATGACTCATCTATGACAATCCTAAGCCTGTTTCAGTAACCATAACCTGGCTCTGATACCAACCTGTAACGCCCTCCAAACCCGGGGTTTAGATTTGGGGGTCACTAGCCAATAAACCATAATAAAATAATCACAGCGCAATAATATAATAAATATGACCCCTTGCATGCAACCAGATCGATCACAGGTTATAGTATGAAACAGACACTAATACAAACCAACTGTTATTACAAACTATAGGTCTAATTAGTTTTACAATTTATTTAAATTTTATTATAAACCTCTAGACTATTCAAGCATCCCAAAAGAATCTACCTGGAAAACACACCAAATTATCTACAAGCACTCGACTTCGGGTCAAACCTGGAACTCAAGCCTGCTCTGGCTTAGCTGAAAGATTCAATTGATAAACAAGTGTGAGCGAAAGAAATGCTCAGCAAGCAGTATAAATTATGCTTGAAATTATAACCACATTTTGATAATAATTGAACAACAGGATAAAATCTGTGATATTTGATCAATAATAAAATATTCATAAGCTATCAGCAATAAATGATAATTTTTAGATTAGAATCTAACTCCGACGGACGTACTATCACATGTTGATCTTCCTGTGTGATAGCACAAGGTCATGATTCATAGAAACATGTCCCCAAAATACGAGTACTCAAATAATATATCTGCCAGTGGCACAAATTGTGTTATAATATTTCATATAACACATGGAAATAGCCCTCCGCTAGACCGTCCGTCCCGATCACTTACGCATTCATCCAATCCATAAAACATTTTGATCAAAGGAGCCAAATCAAACGACATCCTTAAAAATATAACTCCCCAATTCTCTTGGTCCAGAGCTATCTCAACAATCGATGGCGAAATAACTAGAACAATTAGTTATTCGTTAATCTCAATTCAATGTTCCACTGTATAGAGTAATTTATAGTGAAATATAAAACGTTTAACTATTCTGAACTTAGAATAATATGGAAATTGAAAGAATAAAGTTCAGAGTCAATATCACTTGAATGATAAGTGAAGATATAAATACTTGCATAATATGATTCGAAATAAACGTCACTTGAACGATAAGTGAAGTTAGAAGTACTTGCCTAGTATGCTTAATAACTTCTTACTATCACTCTGGCTTATAGCTGCTGGCTACTATCTTCGTCTAAACTTGATCGCACTCCTTGCTATTCGATTCTATAAACAAAAGGACTATCTTAATTGACAAAATCAAACTCAATCGACGTAACTATATGTCTTGACATCTACCCGATCGTTTATAACTACTCATGGCATTTTAAATTGTAAACAGATAGCATGCATATCATGTAACACGTAATCATGTCATTTATATATCACGTAATCACATATTTCATGTAACATATAAGTCTGGTTGTCAAAACATAGATTTCAGTAAATTCAGAATCAAAATCAGGTCAATAATAATGTTTGCCGATCAGATACTTACAGAAAAGGATTAACAAATGAAATGACATTGCAATAAAAAATAAATTAGGTCTCAAAAGTATTTTTATTGAAAGCGTAATGTTTTTCTGAGTCTATACGCGTTCGTTTTGTATTAAACGGACGAACGGTTTAATTATTATGAATAAAATAAGAATTAAATAGAATTAAATCAATTAATAATAATATTAATTAACTTTTAAATACCAAAATATAATTTTTAAAAGTTTAAAAATAATTTTTAGGAATTATTTGAATTAATTATAAATAATTTATATTTATTTAACCATTTATAAATAAAATTAATTGATTAAATAAATTAATCAATTAATTAAATTCATAAATAATTAACTAAAAATAAATTATAAATAATTAAATCAAATTAGATTTTTGAAAATAATAATTAAGAAAATGATTTTTAGAATTCAAATTAATAAGTAAATGCTTTTTTTGAAAATAAAATAAATGATTTTTAAAAATAAGAAAAGAATTTTTAAATAAATTTTAAAATAATAATTGCAAAAACAGACTTAAGGTTTTGGGTTTGGGGGAAAAAGAAATCAAAATTGGGTTTTGTTATAAACCGAAACGGGTCGGTATGAACTCGACCGGGTCGGGTTTGAAGACCCACCGGTTCCTGGAAAATTCCAGATTCCGGACAAAACCCCTCCGGTTGCTTCTGATTTTTTCACAGAAACGTGCCCCAAAACAATCCTGCAATATCACCTGGTCGAAAACAACAACTAACAAAATAAACACGTGTATCCCGATCGGATCCCGGCCAAAAACCGGCCTCAGACGAAGAATAGCCAGCGGTTTCTTCGAGTTTTCCGGTGAAAACTCGATTCTGCTAAATCCTTGACCAAAGTCAACAATCCATGTGCCAAGTCGAAGCTCAGGTAATCTACAATCTAATCATATAAATTGAAACAACAACAAGAACGTATCTACTCCGAAAAATCAAAGAATAAAACTACCAAAAACCGAAACTCGGCCACACCATTCCAGGACTCAAATAATTCAGATAAATACATAAATCGACTCTAAAGATCACTTTAAAGCTATCTATAACATCAGAATTTATCAACAATCATTCTAAATCAAAAACGAATTTAAATAACAAAAAAATGAAAAAAATAAAATCACAGAAGAATTAACCACGTTTAATGATGTTGGTATCACTAGCTAGAGCTTGAAAAGGGCTTCAAATCGACTATTTAAGCGTCACAAACGGATCTTAGAATCACTCTCAACTTTTGATTTTCTTTTATTTTCTGAAAACCCCCAAGAACAATTTTTTGATTTTCTTTTATTTTCTGAATTTTTTTGATAAAAATAATAAAATAATAAAATTAGCTGTTATTTATATATGTACATAAATTAATACTCTAAAATAAATTAAGGGTGTTTTTATCCCCTAATTATAATAATTAGATCCAAAAATACTAATTACGGGGAATAATTTTAAAATGATAAAATATAAAATTAATGTCAAAATTCCCCAAAAATTGTGAATAATTCAAAAATGCAAAGATATTGGATATTTGAGATACGAATAATTTTATAAAAATAAAAACACATATGTTGTGGGGTTTGACGTCCCGGTGGGGTCCCCAAAATTCCCCAAAAAATTCCCCAAAAATTGTCCGCTGATTTTTGGAAAACAAAAAGATACTTCAATTAACAAAAATTTCCAAAACACGTAAAATACCATCAAATGCACATACATCGAGATAAAAAAGGTACCTTGATGAAAACGTAATTAAATACGAGCCCAAACGAGCCCAAATTACAGATTGATTCCTATAATTTCAGTTCTAACACATATTAACCAATCGAAAAAATTTATGGCCCGCACAGAAACACACATAACAGCTGTATCATCTAATATCATGACAATAATCACTGTAAATTTATAGAACACATAATGTTTATTCATTTAACATAGAATATTCACATAATTTTCCCGGATATTACATAGCGTGTAATTATTTTTATCGATAAATAATTATTATGTGATTATTATGTGATTTTTGGTGAATTATTTGGTGATGGTGTGAATATGTGGATGCTTATATGTGGTAAAGTATAAGTATGTTAATTTTAATATGTCCAAAATAAAATATGGATAATTGTGGTATTTTTGTGGTAATTTTTGGATCATTATAATGATTTTCAGATTTAATAATTATTTTCTAGATAATTACAAAATCATTTCATAAAGCCGGGAATCGTCCAACTTCAACCGTTTTTACGTTTTTATAACCCGAAATTTTTTCGAAAACTCCTTCCTAACCCAATCTGGTAATTCTGGATATTTTCCGTGTTTTGACTTTTTCAATCCGGATTACATTTTGACCAGTGCGCGGCCCGACACAAGGTTTTCAAACCGATAATCATTTCGGTGAATCAACAAAACCCGTACTCTCGAAAGACGGGATATTATTACATTATTTTCGTATAAAGTGTTTTATAAAAAGCCCGATTTGGATAATTATCCAATACGGGTACCAAATCAGATCGTTTTTGCAGTTACTTAGCGGCTAAGTAACTAATTTATCGATCCAAAATGATCCAACATGAACCAATATTCCACAAATATATATAGCCCTTTTATTATTTCATTTTATTCGTATAATCATAATCAGTCAGTAAAATCACGTAAAATACAGAGAAAACATCGAATTAATATCGCGTTCTTGAAAATCAGTCGCACAAACGGAGACGTTATCGAACTCCGATTCGGGCGTGCAATATATCGAAACGAAGCTCTCGAAAATCTCTTTCTGAATCCACCATCTATTTTAATGCAGAAACCAAGGTATCTTACTTATTGAATTATTTTATTACAAATTTATTAAGGATTAAATTATGAAAATTTGTTCTTGATGTTGTTAATATGATTTGATGATTCCATCGTGTAGATACTATTTTTCTGGTCAATTTCATATATTATACTTCAAAAATAGAGTTCAATAACATATAATAAGTGAGGTTTGATTTTCTGAAAATTCAAAATTAGGATTCTTGGTGTTCTTGAGTTGAAATTTGGGATTTTTGAATCTGAGGGTTATGGATTGAAATAGATGATTGGTATACATTTATCTTATCATTTTCAATCGATTCACAAGATTAATTGCACCAAACGATTGCTGGGTCTCTTGAATCAGGGTTTTGTTTATTTTTATTTTATTCGTTCTAATTTCGATTTTTCTGAATCAGCCAACGATTGGTTGTTAATTATGAATATATGAATCAATTGTATGAATTAACAGCTTCATTTAGAACTATTAAGCTTCGAGTTTGGTTATGAAATAGCCGAAATCGGTAGTTAACAGGAGTTCCGCGGGTTTTACTTCAGTTTTCACCGGACTCCGGGTTGGAATGATCGTTTGTGGATTATGATGTTGGATTGAGATTGTATTCGTTGTTTGGAATGATTCTGGACCGAAAAACAGAACAAATCAACGCGTTTGGCTGTTGATTGCACTCACCGGAAACCGGCGAAGCCGCCGGATCATTCCCAGATTCCGGTCGGCATTTCACCCGGTCCGGCGGGTCATTTTGACCCGTATATCCCCTTCCCAAAACTCGATTTTGATCCTCTTTTTACTGAATTTCAATTCCAAAACATGATTCTGAATTACCCTTTTATAAATAATTCAAAAAATTCATTATTTAATCTTTAAAATTTATTATTTTAATTCTAAAAAAATTATTTTTAATTCAAAAATAAATCTGAATTATTTAATAAATAATTTTAGTTAATAATTAATTATTTAATCGATCAATTAATTGAAATATTAATTAATTAATTAATTTACTTAGTTATTAATTAATTTTAATTGATTACTTAATTAGATTTAAATATTTATTTGGATTTAAAAAATCCGAAAAATAGTTTTGATCTTTAAAATATTATTTTAAATTATTTTCAAGGTTCGATAATTATTATTAAATCATCTTAAAGTCAGATTCGGGTGTTCGAACCCTATTATTTTATTCGGAGTCCCGTTTTAATTCCGAAAAATATTCAAAAATTCGTATTAAATACCTGGAAAATCATTTTGACCCCGAATCTTCTTTGAAAAAATATTTTGATCGAATATCTTGCGTGAAACGTGTTACGTGCTATCTGATTGATGTGTTATATGCCTATGTGATTATTGTTTGACGTTTTTTGTAATAACTTTCAATCCGTAAATCGAATTTGGGCAAAACGAGGGGTAGATAAAAGCTTATAACGTCTACGCGACGATTAGAATGATATGAGATGGAGTATTGATAGATACTTTTGATACCTAGAAGAATAAGAGAGGCATAGAAAAGAAAGCCAGTGATCAGTAAATAGAACTGAAGTGTAGAAAAAGAAAGCAAGTGATCGATGAATAGAAGCAATGCATAGAAAAACAAGAAAAGTGATGGAAAAGTAATACTGTTAGATGGGTACAAGTAAAGTTGGAAATCATCGGTGATAAGGCAAGTACTTCTGAACCTTTCTTCAAGATATACTGCAAATATTTTCGAACTTTCTCATACTATGTTGCTATTATTCAAAATAACTCTTGTTTTATATTACAAGCGCTTTAAATATTCAACCTTGAACCCTGATTCTAATTGATCTTGAACCATAAGCCGTATTCTTCATAAACCACTGATTGTTGAATTCTCAGATACGAGCCAAACACATATGATACTACTTCACAAATACATATCTACCACATACTAATTTCTGATATTGAATTGCTTGACATACCAACCCTTATTCCTTATTTAACAGAAGACCAATCCTTGTAACCCTTGAACCCTTGGTCTTCTACTTTCTGATTCTTTTCTTGATTAAAAGCCAATCTTTTTGAATTTCTTGTTATACCGTCATGGTATTGTGAATCACCCTATGCCTCAAGATAAATGTTGTTTATGATTCAGCTTATTAAATTACATTGGTTACCATATTGAATTATTTTAGAATTGGATGGTTTTATAAATTTGGACCAGATTCGTGGTCGAACCAGATTCATGGTCATAATAGGACAATGCGTTCCTTGGATCCAGTATATAGAGCAAAGCTGGGAGCCTTGCTCGGGGTTAGTGCGCGACTAATCAGCAGCCTAACCTTGGTTTTTAAAATAAAAAGTAAATATCCAATTCTAATCATTGCTTATTTAGAAACTTGATTCTTCTGAATCATTTTAATTGGTTATTGTTTAACCTCAGTTATTGCTATTATGACTTGCTGAGCTAGTTAGCTCACTCTTGCAAACCTTTTTATGTTTTCAACAGTTGAAAAGGAAATTGTTGGTAACTAGGATTCCCAGTCCGTTGTGCGAGCTAGGATTCCAGGTTAAGTTGGATCAAGCTAGCAGGAATTTTATATTGTAGATGAGATATGTGAAATTGTAAGAACGATATCATTATCAATTGTAAGTTGAACTAGTTGGGTTTTGGTACGATGTAATAAAAGTCAAGGTTGTGGCTTATTTTTATACTTTAACCTGTTGCGATCCGTGGTTGTGTAAAGAAGGGTCAATGCATATAATATTTTATATAAATGTTTATATATTTTAGGTGTGTGTGTTGTGAACTCCAAACTTCTAACCCGAGTTTGGAAGGCATCACAGAAACTAGAGGGGGGTTTCTTTGACTTGGATTTGGAGATTTTAGGTTTTTTGGCTTGGGTAGGCACCTGTTTGGTCACTGTCACAGGTGCCATAGCCACATTTGATTACAAAGAAGTAATAGGTTGGGAAGTAGTAGGGGCATAAATTTTTACGTCACTTACCTGAGGCTGTTCCATGATTAGCATGTACACAAGGGGAACATCCTTGTGGTGATCAGTCCTTTTTAGATCAGCAATAACTCTTCTCTCTTGGACCTAATAATCTAACTTATTTGTTGGGTTCTCAATTGAGAGATTCTCAGAAACAAAGTTAGCTATCATCATGAAGAATCTAGCATAGTAAATATTCTTATACCTCTTCTTAATATCCCCAAATTTACTCCTAACTCATACATAACAGAAGTGCTATAATTGAAGTACTTATCACTAAGGAGCATATAAAGCATGTGAACAAGTGAGTAAGATACAACATCAAAATTGCTAATTTTTCCAGAAAACACTTTAATGAATGAATCACATAGAAAACTCCATTCCTTTCTAAGACCCATTCACCTAACATCACCTAATTTAGTGGCATCAAAAGCATAAGCAAGTGTGTTATTTTTAGGCAATTTAAAGCATTTTTCAATAGCATCACAATTAACACAGTGTTCATTACCTTTGAGAGTGAAGGTAATTGTTTTGTCCTTAGAGTTGAACACTGCTGTAGTCCAAATTTCCTCGACAACCTCACAGTAATGGTTGGGGACTCAAGCATGAAATCGCTCAATTTGCAGTTTAGTATGAAGTCCATCCCTTGTGATAGTCTTCAGATGCCGAAATTTGCTTGTTCACCAAAGCTACAAAGTTGTTCTTTTTATAAACAAACCCAGTTGAGGACATGATTTTGACTACAACTGCCATTATTGTGATTGAGATTAGTTGTAGAGAGAGAATTTTTGCTTTTGGGAAGAAGAAGTTATAGAAATTGCTTTGAAAAAGATAAAAACAAAGAATAGAAATGTAATTAGCTTTTATACTTTCTCAGAAATAAACTGTCAAAAAGTAAAAAGTAAAATAAAGTAACCAATCAAATTAACCCAAAATAGCTGTTTAAAAATAAGAAAAACTGTCAAAATTCTAAGATTATCCATTGAAATATACATACAGGCTGTAAGTAATTCGACGGATGATGCTCAAAATTAACGGCTAAGATTGAGTACAATTCGACGGATGATGAAAAAATTACCCAGAGTAATAATTGATACTTCTACGGATAATAAATTTCAACGGATGTTCATTTTCAACGATTAATGAACATCCGTCGAGATATAAATTTTGACTTAGCCAAAACTTACATTACTGACAAGAAATATCAAATATTATTCTGGCTGCAATTTAATTTTCTTAGACATCAAAATAGATTATGAGTAATTAAACATACCTAACTCACTTACCAACCTAGTGAAGGTGGATTCATCAAGTGGTTTGGTAAAGATATCTGCAAGTTGTTTCTCACTTGGAACAAAATGAAGTTCCACAGTACCATTCATAACATGCTCTCTAATGAAATGGTACTTCATGTCAATGTGTTTGGTTCTTGAATGTTGTACTGGATTTTCAGTGATGGCAATAGCACTTGTGTTATCACAGAAAATAGGAATCTTATTCACCTGAAGACCATAGTCTAACAGTTGATTTTTCATCCATAAAATCTGTGCACAGCAACTACCAGCAGCAATATATTCAGTATAACGACTCTTGTATTTTTGTATTATTTAAATGTGTAATTGTGGAATTATTAAATAAATAAACTATGTATATAGTTTTTATCACCTCGGTGTTGTTTTATTATTATGTATGTGTGAATTATGGTGTACCGGGTTGTCCTCGTAATTAATTATGGAATTGTAATGAATTGTTTTCACTTTTAAAAGTGAATTTAATGCAAATTTATTTGTATAAATATTTGGAATGTCTCTACAATTGTTTTTATGATTTTATAATTTCAATAATTATTTTTAGGATTTTATAAACTTTAGAAATCAATATTTCATCAATTATTAACCTTGTATGATTTTCTGATTGCACTTATTTGTAAAATCTATATTTAATTTTAGAATTCTTTAAAAATTATGAAACTCATATTTATTTAAGTTTGGAATATTCTGAAAATTTTAAAATTATTTTAAAAAATTTTGGGATCAATTTCACTCCCGCGTTATTTCGTTTTATTGATAAAAGTGGGTATAAATTGCGTTTCAAACATTATTTTAAAATTACGAATTTATGTTTTTATAAACTTCGGGATATTTTTATCATTTTAAGACTAGTTTCGTGATTTTCTGAATTTATTTTAAGTGCAGCTCGGTTCGTTAATTGTGAGATATGGGTACGAGTTGCGTTTCAAAAATTGTTTAAAAATTATGAAAATTTTATGTTATTAGTTTTTATTTATTCCGAAAATTTTAAAATTACTCTGGAAATTTTCCGAGTTATTTTCAATTTCAAATATATCCACTAAAATCCAATTTGCAGGACCAAAAACGGGTCACGGGAATTTCATATCAGTTTATTTTGATACGTGTCCAAATTTTACTACTTCACAGTCATGTCTTATTGTTGGTTGGGGAAAAGGTTATATATAAAAAAATAAATATAAAATAAAAACCACAGTCTCTTTTCTTCCCCTTTCACTCTCATATCTCTCATCGATCTTTCTCCCATCTCTACCTCTCCTTATCTCTCGATAGTTCTGCTCGCTAATCCCTCCCTCACCACGACTATTTTTTTCCGTCCGTTCTCCTCTCCGGTAATCCCCCTGTCTGTCCCTCCTGTGCCCATCGCCGCCTGCCTTGCTTTTCGGCGGGTTATGGTGGCGCGTGGGCATGGGGTTGCGATTGGGTACTACTGTTGTCGTGTATGTATGGTTGTGTTTATACGTATGCATATATACAGTTTGATTGGTGTGGGTTAGCTTGCTGTTACTGTTCTGCTTTATTTTTTTCTGATTGTTTCGCGCTTCTGTGGTGCAGTAGTTTTTGGCGCGTGTGATTACACGCAGTCGATCATGGTTCTCTTAATTATTTTATGTTCTGCAGGAATCAATTTGATTAGTATTCGTGAAGTAATCTTCGTGCGGAAAATTATTTAATTATTTATCGGTGAAATTTCGTGTGGAAACACAGAATTATTCGGGCACCGACGAATTTTACCGCCGTCCGCGATGAATTTCGACGAGCGGACGGTGGACCATGATGATCATATTCAGAGTCCTAATTTAATAAATAAATGTAAAATGTGAATAATAATTAATAATAGTATTGAATAGGCGTTTGGGAATTTGTGGATGTTGGTTGTTGTGATTATGGATTGTTGTGGTGAATTGACGTCGATTGTATTCGACGGGTAGTCCGATAAATGAAGGAGACGCTGCCCGATTTTCGGGACGTATCCTGTAAAATATCAGAACCACCAGTCAAATGTAAATAGTTATGTAATTATAAATAAATATTTCGTAAAATATAAATGACGACTTATTTCCTATAATAGCGAGTATATGCGCTTTCCGAAAATGAGCATCGAGTCGAGTTTTGAGTATGTGAACCATGATTGTTGTATGCATTATAATAATATATATAAGTACGAGTCAGGATATGTTACCGTATGGGTAGGGTGTTATCGAGAATATGTCAAGCATATGTAGGGTATTTCGACTCTGTAGGTTCCCGTCGAAGAACCCAAGACTTGATATTGAACTAAGGATAACCTAGTGGTCAGCCGATAAGCGCAGCGAGGTTTCAAGCGAAGGACCCGAGCGTGGAAGTCGGATTCAGGATAGTCTGATAGTAAAGCCGAGTGTCCAAGTCAGTCCAAGGTCAATCAGAGATAGTCGTAAGCTCTGCAAGGCAAGTACCCCTGACCATTCTTTTATGGTTCAGTATATATGAATAGCTAATGTTTTAATCTCATAAAGGAACATAAATGTTTTAAGTTACGTATCCCCTGTAGTTATAAATCATTGTTTTAAACCTATTTTGGGGAAAAGTAACTTCGAAAGGTACCTATCTCGAATAAAATGATTTGTGAACTGGATTTTATATGTGTACTGGTAAAATGAATGTTTTGAAATGATATAGGTACAATGTTTTTGGAAATTGGTTAAAGAGAGTGCTTTGATCCACCTATGTCGTGGAATGTGTTGATACCCATGGCAACACGGATGACAGGTTGATACCCGTAGAAACACGGATGACAGGTTGATATCCGTGGCAACACGGATGACAGGTTGATACCTGTGGCAACACGGACGACATGTTGGTACCAGTGGCAACACGGACGAGTTGGTGATCCCAGTGTATAAAATGGAAATAGCATGCTAGTTGCTAAGGTTCAGTTTATGCATGATTTCACTTATTTCGTAGCAAGTTATAATTTCTGTTCCGATAATTGCTTTATCATAAGTTAATTTACTTGTTATTCATATAGTGGTACTGCTGAGCAACTGATTGCTCACCCTTACAGAATGTTTTATATTTGTATTGCAGATGCCTAGGAGATTCTTCCATGGTGGTCATGGCATAGTTCCGGTTCCTTCCGTGTCAGGCTCCTCGGAGGTTGTTGTGTCAGACCAAAGGTGGTCTATCGAGTTGCTGTATTAAGTTGGTTGTGTCAGGATTGTTGTTGTAAGTGGGTTTTGCAATAGTTGTAACCTAAATCATACTTAAACCTGGAAAAGATCTTGGAAAAGGGGTCGTGTTTATGTTAAGTTAGATTATATTTAGTTGTTATTAATGTTATTAATGACGTCAACTCCTGACCCCGGGGTTGAGGCCGTCACAGTTGGTATCAGAGCTACAGGTTTGAGTCCCTGATTTAGGTTTGGAGTAGAGTCAAAAGAGTATAAGAAGGTTTATATATAGATGTAAGTCAGCAACTCAATCAGAGGAGCGAGTCTATGTACGTAACCCTGACGCTTGTTGAATTGGCTGGAACTGCCCTAGTTTTTAATAGGTCTCCCTCGTATATATATGTATCGTTGGCAGTGTTGATAGAGATTTAGATATCCCTCTCGAGAAAATGAGTCTGATCGTGAGAATTTAGGCTCTGAGCGGACCTTGATGTGTCAGCTGAAGAGAAACCAACATTATTCTTAAAGATCGCATTTCCTATGCCAAGTATTGTGGCTAGACCGAGTATGCGACATCGGTGAGTTAGATGGAATGATTATAGTCAGCGGCTGCTATGATAGCCAAGTCTCAGAGTGAATGTGGGTCAGTACTGTTGTTTATACATTGAACCTTTATGCGTATTTCTTGAGACACCTTTTGCCTCTAGAATACTCGTTTACCATCTAATAAGTTGCTTGATTATCCCTAAGGAAGTCAAACTCAAGGCAAGTGACTTAAGGTTCTATCATTTTTATAAATCATATTTTCCCTTCTTATTTTTGAATTTCTATTTAAGCATTGTTTCCTTTCTCGGTGACTCTTTCGGTTAATTGGGGCAAATAATGCATATGATTTGACTATTTGTCTGTGTGACAAAGGGTCTAGTGGGACGCCACCGAATTTTGTGTTGTGAACTATGCGGTACTAAGACTGGCCATCTTATGTACTTGTATAGTTGCTCTTAGTCATACCTACATCTTCTTTACTATTCATTCTCATTAGATTTCCTTGATTTTAAAATTTCATTTGGTATTCCATGATAATAAATTCCTTTAGTGACCTCTATGATTAGACAGTCTTGATTATTGGAAGTAAATGAAAGTTGACTATTAGGAAGAATGGAAGTCCTATATAATGATGTTATTTAAAAATAATGGTAGTAGCAAAGGTTCAGGATCTAATAATGGAATTATAGCCTCAGGAAAGGTAATCTAGTGATTGATGACTCACTTGAGGGTGATAAGAAAGCATCCTTCGAGGAATGGTTTGTAGAAATTTGAATTAAGGCGCCTGGAAGAGTATAGCGTTCCTTAAATTGACCCGAATTATCAGTTGTTCAGTGTAGGTGGGTGATATAGCCAGCCAAGTCTTGTAGTATATTAAAGTTGATATGTTAATTGAGTAGTGACAGGAAGTTAGTCAGTTGTTGTTATATTGAGGAGTCGTGTAACAGTGTTTAGTTTCTTTGTATTTTAGTCTTCTTGAACTGTTGTTGATTCTGCTACTGTCATTATTGTTGTGATTGCTAGTGCTGTTAATCTAGATTTCTTTTATAAATGGACCCCGATATTAAAGACATGGGTACTGTGATTGGGCACCATTTTCCTGATATAGGTGCACTGTTTAAACGGTGATATCTTTTGTCAAATACTTTTGTTATGTTTTGAATAAACCCATTTATATATTTCAGGAAGATGCCACCCAAGCAAGCTACCCAGTCTAAAGAAAATAGTAGTAGTTTTGTGGAGGGTCCAGTTATAATTAAATTCTAGACTTATTGCACCAGCAGCAGCAACAGCAGTTGCAGCTAATCCAACAGGTTCAGCAGAAGCAACTCCTGTTACAGCAGCAACAGCAAGGAGCAACCCAAAGTGCCAGTTTCAAATCCTTTCAGAACGTTAACCCTCCTGAGTTTAAAGGTGAACCTGATCCAGTAGCTGCTGGAGCATGGTTAAAAGAAATGGAGAAAGCCTTAAACCTCGTTCAAGTAAGTGATAATCTTAAGACTGATTATGCAAGCTACCTTTTAAAGAATTAACCAAACTATTGGTGGGAGTCTGTAACACCCCCAAATCCGGGGTCGGGGATCCGGGTTGTCACGAGTTCCATTTCCCTTAATAACACCCAATCTTAATAATTACTCAACTACCCTGTACTGTGACCCCACAATAAACACACACACCACACGTTATAGTCTCAGAGATGAATATCCAAAATAATCACAAGTCTTTGAATCCACAATTTAAAGTTATTACAACCCAAAATGATTACTTGATAAATTTACAGTTAATTGCCATTATCTGCCACAAGTTATAATTATACATAATTTGATTCTCAAAATAGAATGCCTGATCTACCAATAGATCTACCTCTGCAGCTATAGCAGCTACAACATCATCGGGAAGACGTGGGACGCTTCCCACGCGCTTGGGCTGGGTCTGCTGGAGTCTGGCCATCTTTCCTAACTGTTGTTGTGTGATGAAGAAATAAAGCAAGAGTGAGCCTGACAGCTCGCAAGATAATACGTAGTGATAACAATAATATAAGTATCTAAATGGATACTTACTAGAATCTTTTATCAAGTTTAAGATAATTACTTACTAGATATAAGTAAAAACAAGGGATGAAGTTACCAAATACTTCCCTACACTTATATCATTTATAAAGCTACTTGAACTACCACTGTTCAAAATATAATGAGCTTTCAACAGTTCATCACATAGATGAGACTACCAGACAAGATTTGAATAGATTAAATCTTTGAAATATTATTACAGGAAATGAAGTTATGATATACTTCATTTAGTTCTGATATATATATATATATATATATATATATATATATATATATATATCCACATATACATCTTCTTTATACATTTCCTGAAAACCTCTGTCATGTAAAGTATGAACAGAATTGCAATATCCAATAAATTTGGAAAGGAAAAGAATTTGGCATAAACCAGATATCTTGCTGATCAGGCAAAGATACCCATAAGTAACATTTTCTACTAGTAGATGGACGAATTCCCCACTGGTCATCACCCTGGTCTCAATAGGACCTTATGGTGGACTGCCACTCAGCCACTTATGCATTTGATGGACTCCCACTGAGCCACTTACACTATCATGGACGCCCACTGAGCCCATGTTGCTTATGCCGACTCAATAGATGGACTTACTTCTCGAATGTTGGGTAAGTAATCAAGTCATTTACCAAAACTGCAACCGTGTTACGAATATAAAATACACCACAGAGCCGGATCCCTCAGATTTTTGAGCGAGTATTCAAGTCCCCTTAAAATGGAAGATCTTGAATTTGAAAACAAGTTTTGGGATCCGCTCTACCCTTTTTAAATTCATTTTGAAGACTCGAAAACATTTTTAAGAATGTTTGGAGTAATGCTGATTTATGAAATAAATCAGTCCCAATTATGAAAGAAATATCTGAATATTATTATTTAAATAATATTCCCATAAAGAATAATGGAGGTAAAAGTTGGAAAACTTATACTCGAAATGAATAGCAATTAATCAAAGATATACTTATACGAAAGTAATATCTTTATTTGAATAATCAAAAATAAGTTTGATTATCGACACCTTATTCTTTAATAAAATAAAGAATATATTTCAGTAATAAGCGGAGTCATAATACCTCGAATGAATATTATAAATAATATTCATTAAATAAAATAAAGGAGTCATACATCCTCAAATGAATATTCAATAATAAAATAAAGGAGTCATACATCCTCAAATGAATATTCAAATAATATTCAATAATAAAATAAAGGAGTCATACATCCTCAAATGAATATTCAAATAATATTCAATAATAAAATAAAGGAGTCATAAGTCCTCAGATGAATATTTGAAATAATATTCAATAATAACATAAAGGAATCATAAGTCCTCGGATGAATATTCGAAATAATATTCAATAATAAAATAAAGTTAAAGTTATCGAATAAACCTTATTCGATTAATAGTTTTGAAAACTATGATCATATATATATATAAGTATATATATATATATATAAGTATATATATATATATACAAGTCACTCTAAGTTAGTTAAAGTATAGATTTACAAGTGACTTTGGTTTAATTCCAACTTACTTATTGTTTATAGGTTACCAGACTCGTCCCGAGCCTTTTATCACCCCAAGTCGCTCAGGCAAGTTTTCTACCCGTTATAACTGTTGTTGTGATGTATATATGTATATGCATTATCTTGTGATAAGTGCATGAATGTTATTAGCAAATCTTGCGATATATTGGAGCATGCTGATATGGTATATATGCATGTCTATTTCGTAATCTTGATATCTAATTGTTGATTCAAATGCTTATAAGTTGCATAATACCTATGCTAGAGATAAGCAGTAGTTGCGTATACCCTTAGTATAGGGGACCCAAAGGTGAAATATTTTCTAAAACCGGGAGTCGAGGATCCCGAGTAGATTTTGTATATATGGATATAAATATATATATATATATATATACTTATATATATATATATATGGTCATAGTTTTCAAAACTATTAATCTAATAAGGTTTATTCGATAACTTTAACTTTATTTTATTATTGAATATTATTTCAAATATTATTCGAAGGCGTATGACTCCTTTATATTAAATGAATATTATTTTGAATATTCATTCGGGGACTTATGACTCCTTTTATTTATTTATCTGAATATTATTTGAATATTCATTCGAGGGCTTATGACTCTTTTATATTATTTATTGAATATTATTTTGAATATTCATTCGGGGACTTATGACTCCTTTTATTTATTTATCTGAATATTATTTGAATATTCATTCGAGGGCTTATGACCCTTTTATTTATTTATCTGAATATTATTTGAATATTCATTCGAGGGCTTATGACTCTTTTATATTATTTATTGAATATTATTTGAATATTCCTTCGAGGGCTTATGACTCAGTTTATATTATTTAATGAATATTATTTGAATATTCATTTGAGGATCTACGACTCCGATTATTTGCTGAGGTATATTCTTTATTTGTTTAAAGAATAATGTGTCAATAATCAAACTTATTTTCGATTATTCAAATAAAGATAATACTTTCATATAAGTATATCTTTGGTTATTTAATACTCGTTTCAAGTATAAGTTTTAATACTTCTACTTCAATTATTTTTATAAAGATTATTTTTTATGGGAATATTATTTAAATAATAATATTCAGTCATTTTCTAAATATTCTGGGGACTGATTTACTTCATTAAATCAGCTTTACTCCAAACACTCTATAAAGTGTTTTCGAGTCTTCAAAATGATTTTTAAAAGTTAGAGCGGATCCCAAAACTCATTTTTATATTTAAGATCTTCCTTTTTAAGGGGATTTAAATACTCGCTCAAAACTTGAGGGATCCGGCTCTATGGTGTATTTTATATTCGCAACAAGGTTGCAGTTTTGGTAAATGAATTGATTACTTACCCAATGTTCGGGAAGTAAGTCCATCTATTGAGTCGGCATAAGCAACATGGGCTCAGTGGGCGTCCATGATAGTGTAAGTGGCTCAGTGGGAGTCCATCAAATGCATAAGTGGCTGAGTGGCAGTCCAGCATAAGGTCCTATTGCGACCAGGGTGATGACCAGTGGGGAATTCGTCCATCTACTAGTAGAAAAGGTTACTTATGGGTATCTTTGCCTGATCAGCAAGATATCTGGTTTATGCCAAATTCTTTTCCTTTCCAAATTTATTGGATATTGCAATTCTGTTCATACTTTACATGACAGAGGTTTTCAGGAAATGTATAAAGAAGATGTATATGTGGATATATATATATATATATATATATATATATATCAGAACTAAATGAAGTATATCATAACTTCATTTCCTGTAATAATATTTCAAAGATTTAATCTATTCAAATCTTGTCTGGTAGTCTCATCTATGTGATGAACTGTTGAAAGCTCATTATATTTTGAACAGTGGTAGTTCAAGTAGCTTTATAAATGATATAAGTATAGTGAAGTATTTGGTAACTTCATCCCTTGTTTTTACTTATATCTAGTAAGTAATTATCTTAAACTTGATAAAAGATTCTAGTAAGTATCCATTTAGATACTTATATTATTGTTATCACTATATATTATCTTGCGAGCTGTAAGGCTCACTCTTGCTTTATTTCTTCATCACACAACAATAGTTAGGAAAGATGGCCAGACTCCAGCAGACCCAGCGCAAGCGCGTGGGAAGCGTCCCACGTCTTCCCGATGATGTTGTGGCTGCTATATCTGCAGAGGTAGATCTATTGGTAGATCAGGCATTCTATTTTTGAGAATCAAATTATGTATAATTATAACTTGTGGCAGATAATGGCAATTAACTGTAAATTTATCAAGTAATCATTTTGGGTTGTAATAACTTTTAAATTGTGGATTCAAAGACTTGTACTTATTTAAATTTCATCTCTGAGACTATAACGGGTTGTGGTGTGTGTTAGTGTGGGGTCACAGCATAAGGTTATTATTATTAATTAAGTGAAGTGATATTGTGGAAAGAAAGACCGTGACGACCTGGATCCCCGACCCCAGATCTGGGGGTGTTACAGAAGTGGTATCAAAGCTAAGCGTTATAAACCTCAGAGATGATGTGACGTTAAGATAATAAATTCACAAAGATAATAAGAACTCTTGCCAAGTTCATAGTCGGGCTACCTAACGTAGTACTGACAGTTAAAACCCTTATGGGAACCCTTATAAATATCATGATAGGAGCGTAGTTCGTTATCGTATATGGTAGCGGGACTCCGAACCATGAGGTTGAGGAGCAACAGCGCGATGATGTTTTATTACTAATTGGAGATCGGATTGTGGATCCGATAGAGTGTCCTAATGCAGGACCGGATGATGTTGATATTGAGGATGTAGCGGTTGAGGATGTTGTCCTAGAAGGGATAGTTGTTGAGGAGGATCCCATGGAGGATCCTGACAAGATTGGATAAAGGACCACTGATGAATTGATGACCATGGTTAGGTCGACTACCAGAGGTAGGATTGGCCGGTCACTACCGGAGGTTCGTTCAAGTTTGTAAAGATAGTAACCCCTTTAACGCGGCTTACTCGTAAGACTGAGAAGTTCGAATGGATAGAGAAATGCGAGAACAGCTTTCAAGAACTGAAGCAGAGGTTGGTGATGGCTCCTATGCTGGCATTGCCGGATGGAAAAGGAGATTTTGTGAAGTGTAGTGACGCTTCGCACAAGGGCTTAGGGTGCGTGCTTATGCAGCACGGTAAGGTAATCGCGTACATGTCAAGACAATTAAGGTAATATGAAATTCGATATCCCCGCCCATGAGCTTAGGCTCGTGGCAATAGTTTTACCCTAAAGATTGGAGGCACTACTTGTATGGAGAGAAGTGCGAGAATTACCTAAGCCATAAGTGCTCTAGTACATTTTCACGTAGAAAGAGCTCAACATATGCCAGAGGAGGCAGTTAGAGCTAATCAAGAATAATGATTGGGAGATTCTTTATCATTCGGGGAAAGCCAATGTGGTGGCTGATGCCCTTAGTAAAAAGGAGCGACTCAAGATGATAATGTCTTTGGGAGAGTTGATAAGAGATTTTGGAAATAGTAGTGAAGGTAACCGGAGCCGGTACCGAAAAGCTGTTTGAGATTGCAATAGAGACCGAATTATTGGAAAAGAGCATACGGTGCCAGAGAAAGATGATAAGGGAATAATGAGGTATTCCTATAGAATTTGGGTTCCGAAAGTTCAAGAGCGTAAGGATGAGAACTTAGATGAGAGCCATAGTTTGAGGAATAAGATTTAGAGCAAACCCTGAACGTGATAGTCAGGGAGGTCGCCATCAAGATAGAAGGAACCCATGACATAATGGAGTGGAAAATGAGGATTTTAAATTAAAAGATGACCCCAATTATGGGGAGTAGGATGAAACATTTCATACTAAGGAAACATAAAGTCGAGTAAGGAAAGGAGACCCGAGACGGTACTCCTATACGACAATTCATGGACCTGTCTAGACAGAACTTAGACTATTATCCCCAACCACCACCTTGAGGAAACAATGCGATAGGAAATTCTTTCAGGACCTTTAAGTCTCTAAGCTCTCAGAGTTCCAAGGAACAGGTTGACCTAGTCGAGGCAAGAGCCTGGCTAAAGGAAATAGAGGAATCATTTGAGATTCTGAATGATTGACGAACCACAAAAGACTGTTTTTGTCACTTACCCTCCTAAGAGAGAGACCACCCGCTGGTGAAAGACCAAGAAAGGCACGGAGCCAGAGGTTAGAATAAACTGATTTAAGTTCAGTCAATTGTTTTCGGGAAAGTAATTCCCAAAGATAAGGAGATAGTGTAAAAGCTTTGGAGCTAGAACAAAAGTGGATGAGTATGATGAATTATGAATCTAAGTTGTAAAAGTTATCAAGATTCGTTCTGAGGACACGAATCCAGAATGACGGGATGTTTGGAATCAATACTTATGTTGTGTTAGTTCATGAAATAATGATAAGAGAAAGGAAAATAAAAAGAAACTGAAGTGGAAAGGAATATAAAGGCAATAGAGTTTGAGGTATGATAAGGGAGTTGGGTATGAGGAAACCCTAAAGACTCGTAGCAATAGACATAGAAAAGTATGTAATCGTCAGGATGAGGGTGATTCACCATGAGTTAAAGTTGATGGTTGAAGGCATACGAGTTATGTACATTTTATCCCCTTTAAGTTGGGAGGATTCAAGGAAACCTTTAGATAGTTCGAAGGATAAATAATAAGACGCAGATAGACTAAGGAGACAAGAAAGTAAGAAAGTAGGAAAATTGGATGAAGGAAGTGACCTTCAATAATGTGAAATGTAAGACCGGTGGCTCGATACTCAGAAAGGGAGACGCCAGGTATGAGAGGTATCCCAACATTGAGGTGACTGTTGAGATAAACAACAAAAGTAAATAAGGAATTATTAAGAAGAAGTTCACGTTGAACATGACCAATATCTTCCAGAACATCCATGTTATCATTACCAAATCAGGAAATAAAAGCGGATGACCATTGTTATCTTTTGGAGGCCATATGGATTGACCTCAATTTGAATAAGGATGCTATTATGAAGTTAGGTATAGACTATCGAGGTGGGAATAATGAAGAAGATAATCTATCAAGGATATATGACTTGGTTTATCCATGGAAGGATGCATGTACCTTTTAAAGGTGGAATTAAGGATAGAACATCGGTGACTTAAAATGAATCCTAGGGGAATGCATAAAGGTTGGCATTTCACCCTTAGTAGGGATAGTATGAGTTTGACAGTAGGATTTGGAAAGGGTTAAGGTAACAACAACCTTTAAGTATCAGTGGAGAAATTTTTCAGAAGTATATAGACAATGATTCTGGTATTAGTAAACGGTATTTTGATATGCCCTGTATCTAAGGAATACAGGAGGAACGATTCAAGGATAACCCTAAAGTTTTACAAGGAGAAAGGTAATATTCAAAATTTTCAAGAATATAAATGTTGATAAAGGAAATATGACGTAATTATATTGATGCCAAGTGAGGCACGTGTTAAACCACGAGAAGGTATGGATCGAACCAGTAATGGTCGAAATTGTTCAGGGCAATTAGGACTTAAGATAAAAGATGCTCTAAGTATAATTGAGAGTTAGTCGTGACAGTGATTAACCTCTAAAGACTGAGGCAATAACTTATGGAAAAAAAATGGTGATTTTTTTTTTACTCATCAGATTTTAAGGAAAGCATTTTCACATAAGCTGTGATTGAAATAAGGTAGAAAATTTATTTGGAGGTGGTTAAAATGACATTGACTGTAAGGAAATTTTACTATCAGGAAAGGCCAAAGAGGTGGCCGATACTTTAAAGGTAAGTGGATAATTATAGGCGCGTGTGCCAAAAGAATACAGTGATGATGGTTAAAACTGTGAAGGTTGTATTATGGTTTGGAAGATTGACATTCCTTCTGATGACTGTGCAATACCCAACCGTAATAGTAGTTGGTAAAGGTATAATTCGTGTAATCACCATGAGCGGGCTATCTATCTCAGAAGATACTATCTTGAGATAAGCCAGGACCATGTTTTAAAAAGGACTAGATGAACCCTTGAGTTAAGTCTTCTATTTAAGGCATATGATTTAGAATGGTATTAACCTGCTATCGTTGCTTTGAGCGAAACTCTTCTACAATTTTATCTGCTTCATGTCATGTATGTATGTCAGAATCAGGAGTGTACTCCATGAATCATGAATGGTGATTATGTTACCTCCTTAGAAGGATTTGATACGACATGTATGGACTCCGTATGGTTAGATATTAAGACTTCATGGAAAATGAATGACCACAGTAGGTCAGTGGTGGACCATAGTAAGGCAGCAATGATTCTGCGAGTATTGAGCTGAATACAACCGTGAGAGTTGTATTGGAATGGGTGTTGAGATCGAGTACCACTAA
The DNA here is from genome assembly GCF_009905375.1 of Apium graveolens. Classification (NCBI taxonomy): domain Eukaryota; kingdom Viridiplantae; phylum Streptophyta; class Magnoliopsida; order Apiales; family Apiaceae; genus Apium; species Apium graveolens. The sequence continues at coordinate 121,484,751 of NC_133657.1, forward strand.
TCGGGTCGTGGTAGTGTATAAGTTATCATTGATAGACTAATTAAGTAGAGTATCTACCTATTGAATATTTATTCCCTCTTATGAAAAGAGAGTCGTGTTACTATATGAGGAAGGTTGCGGTGCAAGCATAGAATTCTAGTAACGATGATGTCTAGAATGAGATCCCAGATTCGATTTTCGATATTGAGGAAGTTTCAAAGGTGATTGTGTATAAGCTCGAGGAAGAGCATGGGTCCATAGAATAATGGACGGAATAGAAATATTTAGGCATGGGAAATACGATGCTATAATACTTGATGCTGATATAAATACGTATATGTTTTGTTCTCCTATGACAAACCTCTATAGTTCAGAGGTAGGTTCCAAGCCAGATATTTTGTGGCAGTATATTTTTTTCTCATATATACAATTCTCTTCAGTTCGCTCTTTTCTCTTCTTTTCATTTCATGTAAGCTGAGAAGAACAACCCTTCCAGAAGGGGAGGTATTGCCGAATGACTATCTATCTGTGTGATAGAAGCCTAGTAGGATACCATCTATTGTTTAATTGCTTGTCAAGTACTAAAGGCTGGCCACCTTCTGTACTAACTATGCGATATAACAAGTGTTCATGATCATAGTGATATCTCAATAAATTCTTTTACTTCTATATGAAGGATTAAGCTTTCGAAGATAGAAGCAGCTGAAAAAGGATAATAAAATTGTGATAGTATTCGGGATGGAAACACATTCGTGATACTAAGGTTGACGTGGTTATTAAAAGGTTATAGAACGCTAACGAGCAAAAGTATAACCAGTATAATATTACGAATGGAAGGTAGTAGCGATTACGAAATGGAAAAGAATGGGTATTGAGAAGCAAAAGTTCTAATGCTAAAAGTTATGATGAGAGTCTGTGTAATAGACTTGAAAGAATTTGGAATGATCACTTAACGCGGATTAAGTTATCTTACGACAATAGATCATATGTCAGTATTGAGGTATCGCCTTATCAGATCCTTGAGGGAAGACAATGTCGATCTCCCTTATGTTAGGATGAAGTTGTAGAGCGCAAGATGCTCGGACCCGCAGTAGTCCAAAGGACCAGGGATATAATAGATCTAATCAGAGGACGACTGGTAGTAGCCAGGAAGGACATAAGAAGTATGTCGATTTGACACGAAAGGACAAAGAATAGGAAGGAGGCAACCTTGTATTGTTAAAAGTATTCCCTTGAAAAGAATTAATGAGATTCGGAAAGAAAGGAAAGCTAAGTCCACCAATTGTTGGACCCTTGGATATATTAAGAAGTATTGGGAAGTTAGCATATGAGCTAGCCTTACCCCAGAACATGTAGCAAGTCATAACGTGTTTCACGTATCAATGTTAAGAAAGTGTAATTCGGATGCCAGATAAATAGGGGCATAGGAGCACATAGACATGCAACCAGACGTAACCTATATGGAGCAACCAGGAAGGGTATAGATTAAGAAGGAACGAGTGCTTAGGAGAAGGGTTATCAAACTAGTAAGAGTTTGATGGTAGAACCACAATGTGGGAAAATTGACTTGAGAGTTAGAAAGTGCAATACTAAGAAGGTATCCCTATTCATTTCTATCTGATTCCGGGACGGAATCCTTTTAAGGAGGGGAGACTGTAATAACCCCAATTTTTGGGAAATTTTTGAAACCCTTATGAATAGTGTTTTTGCTGAATGAGAAAACTTTTCATGCCACACTATGTAGGGGTTCTGATATGGATATTCTGAGATTTTATTAGTACTTTATATGGGATATAAGTGTATGTAAAGATCGTCAGAATCCAAATCCGAACACTTTGATTTTTCCCGGAAATCCACTAGATACGGAAAGAATTGAGTATAAGGTAACAGGATAAAAAGGATTTAAATTAAAGGATTATAATAGAGGATCATAAAAAGGAATATAATGTATTGAGAAAGGTTAAGGGAACCTAAGTAATAAGATCCCGGGTATGATCCTTCAAACGATAAACGAGAACGAAAGTTAAGCGAACCGTATAACAGATCAGCGGTCATTAGGCAAACAATTAGGAAGCTAATCAAAGGGATTAGTGGGGATGATGTCATCCAACCAATAGAAAGAGGACAAAGGAGGGGTGATGACATCACAAAGTGATGCAAGCATGACATAAGAGGGAAGGAAATGTGGTGACTTTTTAACCACACAAAATCAAGGGCAACTAGGTAATTGACTAAATCAAACAACAAAAATCAACCAACCAAGCCAAAACATTTCATTTCACCAAACAAAACACAAAAATCTCTCTTCTTCTTCTTCATGCTCTCGGGTGCTTTTCTTAAAAAATGAAAGTCCAAGCTCCTCCACTTACTATTTAGCAAGGTAATTATCTAAGCTTCCCCATGGATAGTTACATACTTCCTATAAGTTTAAGCTTCTAATTCCAAGCCAATCTTTTTCTATAAATCATGGAAGAAGATGGTGAATAGTGTTTTTCAAGAAATAAAATTTGTGTTCTTGAAGTTTTGTTTAGATTAAGCTTGGATAAGGACTTTAAGGGTGATTCCAAGCCATTCTCTTGATTCTCCACTCTTCAAGGAAGGTATATCATCTCCAAACCCTAGATTCCTATGTATTATAAGATGATTTTGATTGGTAGGATGATATTGTAGCTTGATGTTGGTGATTTAGAGTTTGGGATTGAATTTGGTATTGAAATGGAATGGTAAATGTTGTTATTTTGATTAAAAGAACTTAAGTATGGTTAAAGTTAAGCTTAGGCATAAGTATGAATGTTAAAATTGAATTGGTTGGGGTTGTTATGATGTGGTAAGGATGGATGTTGGTTGTATGTTGGATTTGAGGTTGGTTTGTGGTTGGTTTTGAATGGTTTAAAATTGGGAAATCGCGTAAACATAGCCGTCGTAACGTCCGATTTTCTTTAGACTGCTTTTGTTCATAACATTTGGACCCGAGAACTCCCTGCTATATTATGACCATTGCCATTTTTAGATAGTTCATGTTACGAGCTTCGTTTTGATATGTAGTTCGTTTGATTCCGATGTACGGTTTAGGAGAAACGACCGTTTCAAGTAACGGCGTTTCGCGAACGAATCATTTCCCCTCGCCTTACTTTGAAACATAGGTTAAAGACCAAAAAGGGTTAATTAATGTATGAAACAATTATGGTAAGAGTGTTAGGTAGTTGGTAAGACACTCGCGAAGGAATCTCTTTAAAACTCGTAATGGTTAATTTATTAAAAATGGTGGAGCCGAGGGTACTCGAGTGACTTAAGAGAATCAATAAGCGCAAAACAAGCGTTAGAGTCTAAGTTAGTTAAAGTATAGATTTACAAGTGACTTTGGTTTAATTCCAACTTACTTATTGTTTATAGGTTACCAGACTCGTCCCGAGCCTTTTATCACCCCAAGTCGCTCAGGCAAGTTTTCTACCCGTTATAACTGTTGTTGTGATGTATATATGTATATGCATTATCTTGTGATAAGTGCATGAATGTTATTAGCAAATCTTGCGATATATTGGAGCATGCTGATATGGTATATATGCATGTCTATTTCGTAATCTTGATATCTAATTGTTGATTCAAATGCTTATAAGTTGCATAATACCTATGCTAGAGATAAGCAGTAGTTGTGTATACCCTTAGTATAGGGGACCCAAAGGTGAAATATTTTCTAAAACCGGGAGTTGAGGATCCCGAGTAGATTTTGTATATATGGATATAAATATATATATATATATATATATATATATATATACTTATATATATATATGGTCATAGTTTTCAAAACTATTAATCGAATAAGGTTTATTCGATAACTTTAACTTTATTTTATTATTGAATATTATTTCGAATATTATTCGAAGGCGTATGATTCCTTTATATTAAATGAATATTATTTTGAATATTCATTCGGGGACTTATGACTCCTTTTATTTATTTATCTGAATATTATTTGAATATTCATTCGAGGGCTTATGACTCTTTTATATTATTTATTGAATATTATTTTGAATATTCATTCGGGGACTTATGACTCCTTTTATTTATTTATCTGAATATTATTTGAATATTCATTCGAGGGCTTATGACCCTTTTATTTATTTATCTGAATATTATTTGAATATTCATTCGAGGGCTTATGACTCTTTTATATTATTTATTGAATATTATTTCAATATTCATTCGAGGGCTTATGACTCAGTTTATATTATTTAATGAATATTATTTGAATATTCATTTGAGGATCTATGACTCCGATTATTTGCTGAGATATATTCTTTATTTTATTAAAGAATAAGGTGTCAATAATCAAACTTATTTTCGATTATTTAAATAAAGATAGTACTTTCATATAAGTATATCTTTGGTTATTTAATACTCATTTCAAGTATAAGTTTTAATACTTCTACTTCAATTATTTTTATAAAGATTATTCTTTATGGGAATTTTATTTAAATAATAATATTCAGTCATTTTCTAAATATTCTGGGGACTGATTTACTTCATTAAATCAGCTTTACTCCAAACACTCTATAAAGTGTTTTCGAGTCTTCAAAATGATTTTTAAAAGTTAGAGCGGATCCCAAAACTCATTTTTATATTTAAGATCTTCCTTTTTAAGGGGATTTAAATACTCGCTCAAAACCTGAGGGATCCGGCTCTATGGTGTATTTTATATTCGCAACAAGGTTGCAGTTTTGGTAAATGAATTGATTACTTACCCAATGTTCGGGAAGTAAGTCCATCTATTGAGTCGGCATAAGCAACATGGGCTCAGTGGGCGTCCATGATAGTGTAAGTGGCTCAGTGGGAGTCCATCAAATGCATAAGTGGCTGAGTGGCAGTCCAACATAAGGTCCTATTGCGACCAGGGTGATGACCAGTGGGGAATTCGTCCATCTACTAGTAGAAAAGGTTACTTATGGGTATCTTTGCCTGATCAGCAAGATATCTAGTTTATGCCAAATTCTTTTCCTTTCCAAATTTATTGGATATTGCAATTCTGTTCATACTTTACATGACAGAGGTTTTCAGGAAATGTATAAAGAAGATGTATATGTGGATATATATATATATATATCAGAACTAAATGAAGTATATCATAACTTCATTTCCTTTAATAATATTTCAAAGATTTAATCTATTCAAATCTTGTCTGGTAGTCTCATCTATGTGATGAACTGTTGAAAGCTCATTATACTTTGAACAGTGGTAGTTCAAGTAGCTTTATAAATGATATAAGTATAGTGAAGTATTTGGTAACTTCATCCCTTGTTTTTACTTATATCTAGTAAGTAATTATCTTACTCATGATAAAAGATTCTAGTAAGTATCCATTTAGATACTTATATTATTGTTATCACTATATATTATCTTGCGAGCTGTAAGGCTCACTCTTGCTTTATTTTTTCATCACACAACAACAGTTAGGAAAGATGGCCAGACTCCAGCAGACCCAGCGCAAGCGCGTGGGAAGCGTCCCGCGTCTTCCCGATGATGTTGTGGCTGCTATATCTGCAGAGGTAGATCTATTGGTAGATCAGGCATTCTATTTTTGAGAATCAAATTATGTATAATTATAACTTGTGGCAGATAATGGCAATTAACTGTAAATTTATCAAGTAATCATTTTGGGTTGTAATAACTTTTAAATTATGGATTCAAAGACTTGTACTTATTTAAATTTCATCTCTGAGACTATAACGGGTTGTGGTGTGTGTTAGTGTGGGGTCACAGTAAAAGGTTATTATTATTAATTAAGTGAAGTGATATTGTGGAAAGAAAGACCGTGACGACCCGGATTCCCGACCCCGGATCTGGGGGTGTTACACCTAAGCTTAACTTTAACCATTCTTAAGTTCTTTTAATCAAAACAACAACATTTACCATTCCAATTCAATACCATTTCAAATCCCAAACTCTAAATCACAACATCAAGCTACAATATCACCCTACTAATCAAAATCATCTTATAATACATAGGAATCTAGGGTTTGGAGATGATATACCTTCCTTGAAGTGGTGGGAGGAGCTAGGAAGCCTTAAGAAGCTTTGAGAAGTCTTAGGAATGCTTGGATCTTCAAGGAAAACAAGAAAAATTTTAAGTTAAAAACTTGAAAACACTATTCATAGTCTTCTTCTTTGATTAAATGAAGAAGATGGAGAAGGAATTGATGGCTTAAACTCATGATATAGCCCTAACTAAGCATGAAGATGATTAGGGAATTAACTCACCAATTTAGGAAGCTTGGATCTTTGATTTTTGAATTTCCTTGCCTTTTGAATAGTAAAAAGCCGAGAGCAAAGATGAACCATGCCTTGGTTGCTTTTTGATTTTGATGAAAAATGATTTTTCTTGGCTTGGTTGGCTTATTTTTGTGTTTGATTTAGTTAATTACCTTGTTGCCCTTGAATTTGTGTGGTTCTCATTCAACCACACCTCCTTCCTTCCCATGTCATGCCTATGTCATGTTGTGATGTCATATTTCCCTCTTTGTCCTCCTCTCATTGGTTGGGTGACATCACTCCCTCTAATCCCTTTGCTTAACTTCCTAATCGTTTGCCTAATGACCGCTGATCTGTTATACGGTTCACTTAACTTTCGTTTTCGTTTATCGTTTGAAGGATCATACCCGGGATCTTATTACTTAGGTTCCCTTAACCTTTCTCAATACATTATATTCCTTTTTATGATCCTCTATTATAATCCTTTAATTTAAATCCATTTTATCCTGTTACCTTATACTCAATCCTTTCCGTATCTAGTGGATTTCCGAGAAAAATCCAAGTGTTCGGAAATTGGATTCTGACGATCTTTACATACACTTATATACCACATAGAGTACTAATAATATCCCAGAAGATCAATAACAGAACCCCTACATAGTGTGGCATGAAAAGTTTTCTCATTCAGCAAAAACACTATTCATAAGGGTTTCAAAAATTTCCCAAAAATTGGGGTTATTACAGAGTCAACTAAGGCATTAGAGGGAGGAGGCCATGTTCCATGGGTGAGATTTACCGAGTTGTTTCTTGAGAAATATTTCCCTGACTGTGTGCGGAGTCAAATATAAATTGAGTTCTTAGAGCTGAAGCAAAGAGACAGAAGCGTAGCAGAATATGAGGCTAAGTTTACCGAATTAGCTAGATTTGCGCTAGACTATGTAAGCTCTGAAGCTCAAAAAGCCAAGAGGTTCCAACAGGGACTGAAACCAGAAATTTGGAGTGGTGTTGTAGTCTTACAACTAAAGACTTATACCTCAGTAGTGCAGGCAGCCATCGTAATAGAAAGTGATCAGAAATTGACCGCCAAGGAAAGGGAAAGGGAGAAGTGGAATGTGGATGTTATCGAAGACAAACAAGATCATGGCACTAATAGCCATCCATATAGGTTACGTCGGGTTGCGTGTCTATGCACTCATATGCCCCTATTTGTCTGGCATCCGAATTACACTTCCTTAACATTGATATGTGGAACACGCTATGAACTTACTACATGTTCGGGGGTAGGGCTAGCTCATATGCTAACTTCCCAAAACGTCTTAATATATCCAAGGGTCCAACAATTGGTGGACTTAGCTTTCCTTTCTTTCCGAATCTCATTAATTCTTTTCAAGGGAATACTTTTAACAATACAAGGTTGCCTCCTTCCTATTCTTTGTCCTTTCGTGTCAAATCGACATACTTCTTATGTCCTTCCTGGCTACTACCAGTCGTCCTCTGATTAGATCTATTATATCCCTGGTCCTTTGGACTACTGCGGGTCCGAGCATCTTGCGCTCTACAACTTCATCCTAACATAAGGGAGATCGACATTGTCTTCCCTCAAGGATCTCATAAGGCGATACCTCAATACTGACATATAATCTATTGTCGTAAGATAACTTAATCCGCGTTAAGTGACCATTCAAAATTCTTTCAAGTCTATTACACAGACTTTCATCATAGCTTCTAATCATTATAGCTTTTGCTTCTCACTACCCATCCTTTTTCCCAGTTCGTAGTCGCTACTACCTTCCGTTCCTAAGATTATACTAGTTATACTTTTGGTCGCTAGCGTTCTATAACTTTTTAATAACCACGTCAACCTTAGTATCACGAATGTGTTTCCATTCCGCATACTACCACCACTTTATTACTCCTTTTTCAGTTGTTTCTATTTTCCAAAATTTGATCAATCAAATAGAAGTAAAGGAATTTGTTGGGAGATCACTATGATCATGAACACTTGTTATATCGCATAGTTAGTACAGAAGGTGGCCAGCCTTTAGTACTTGACAAGCAATTAAACAACATGTGGTATCCTACTAGGCTTCTATCACAAAGATAGATAGTCATTCGGCAATACCTCCCCTTCTGGAAGGGTTGTTCTTCTCCGCTTACATGAAATGAAAAGAAGAGAAAAGAGCGAACTGAAGAGAATTGTATATATGAAAAAAAATATTGCCATAAAATATCTGGCTTGGAACCTACCTCTGAATTATAGAGGTTTGTCATAGGAGAACAAAACATATATGTATTTATATCAACATCAAGTATTATAGCATCGTATTTCACATGCCTAAATATTTATTATTCCACCCATCATTCTACGGACCCATGCTCTTCCTCGAGCTTATATTCAATCACCTATGAAACTCCCTCGACATCGAAAATCGAATCTGGAATCTCATTTTATACATCATCGTTAATAGAATTCTATGCTCGCACCGCAACCTTTCTCATATAGTAATACGACTCTCTATTGCTAAGAAGGAGTAAATATTCAATAGGTAGATACTCTACTTACTTAGTCTATCAATAATAACTTATACACTACCACGACCCGATTAGTGGTACTCAATCTCAACACCCATTCCAATATAACTCTCACGGTTGTAATCAGCTCATTACTCATAGAATCATTGCTGCCTTACTATGGTCCACCACTGACCTACTGTAGTCATTCATTTTCCATGAAGTCTTAATATCTAACCATACGGAGTCCATACATGTCGTATCAAATCCTTCTAAGGAGGTAACATAATCACCATTCATGATTCATGGAGTACACTCCTGATTCTGACATACATACATGACATGAAGCCGATAAAATTGCAGAAGAGTTTCGCTCAAAGCAACGATAGCAGGTTAATACCATTCTTAATCATATGCCTTCAATAGAAGACTTAACTCAAAGGTTTGTTTAGTCCTTTTTGAAATATGGTCCTGGCTTATCTCAGGATAGGACCTTTCTAAGATAGATAGCCCGTTCATGGCGATTACACGAATTAAACTTTTACCAACTACTATTACGGTTGGGTATTGCACAGTCATCAGAAGTAATGTCAATCTTCCAAACCATAATACAACCTTCACAGCTTTAACCATCATCACTGTATTCTTTTGGCACAAGCGCCTATAATTATCCTCTTACCTTTAAAGTGTCGGCCACCTCTTTGGCCTTTCCTGATAGTAAAATTTCCTTACAGTCAATGTCATTTTAACCACCTCCAAATAATTTTCTACCTCATTTCAATCACAGCTTATGTGAAGATGTTTTCCTTAAAATCTGATAAGTAAAAAAAATATCACCATTTTTCCATAAGTTATTGCCTCAGTCTTTAGAGGTTAATCATTGTCACGACTGACTCTCAATCATACTTAGAACATCTTTTATCTTAAGTCCTAATTGCCCTGAACAATTTCGACCATTACTGGTTTGATCCATACTTTCTCGTGGTGGAACACATGCCCCACTTGGCATCATTATAATTATGACACATTTCCTTTATCAACAATTCTATTCTTGAGAATTTTGAATATTACCTTTCTCCTTGTAAAACCTCTAAGGTTATCCTTCAATCGTTCCTCCTGTATTCCCTATATACAGGGCATATCAAAATACCATTTACTAATACTAGAACCATTGTCTATATACTTCTGAAAAATTTCTCCACTGATCCTTAAAGGTTATTATTACCTTAATCCTTTCTAATTCATACTGTCAAAACTCATACTATCCCTATTAAGGGTGAAATGCCAACCTTTATGCATTCCCCTAGGATTCGTTTTAAGTTACCGATGTTTTATCCTTAATTCCACCTTTAAAAAGGTACAAGCATCCTTCCATGGATAAATAAAGTCATATATCCCTGATAAGGGTATCTTATTCAATCATTTCCACCTCAATAGTCTATACCGAATTTCACAATAGCATCCTTATTCAAGTTAAGGTCAATCCACATGGCCTCCAAAAGATAAAAATGGTTATCCGCTTTTCTTTCCTGATTTGGTAATGATCACATGGATGATCTAGAAGATATTGGTCGTGTTCAACGTGAACTTCTTCTTAATAAATCCTTATTTACTTTTGTTGTTTATCTCAACAGTCATCTCAATGTTGGGATATCTTTCATACCTGGCGTCTCCCTTCCTGGGTATCAAGCCACTGATCTTACACTTCACATTCTTGAAGGTCACTTCCTTCATCCAATTTTCTTAATTTCTTACTTTCTTGTCTCCTCAGTCTATCCGCGTCTCATTATTTATCCTTCGAACTATCTCAAGGTTTCTTCGAATCCTCCCAACTTACAGGGGATAATATATATGTATTTCTTATGCCCTCAACCATCAATTTTAACTCATGGTGAATCACCCTCATCCTGACGATTACATACTCTTCTATTTCTATTTCTACGAGTCTTTAGGGTTTCCTCATACCCAACTCCCTTATCATTCCTCAAACTCTATTGTCGTTATATTCCTTTCTCTTATTATTATTTCATGAACTAACACAACATAAGTATTGATTCCAAGCATCCCGTCATTCTGGATTCGTGTCCTCAGAACGAATCTTGATAACTTTTACAACTTAGATTCATAATTCATCATACTCATCCACTTTTGTTCTAGCTCCAAAGCTTTTACACTATCTCCTTATCTTTGGGAATTACTTTCCCGAAAACAATTGACTGAACTTAAATCAGTTTATTCTAACCTCTGGCTCCGTGCCTTTCTTGGTCTTTCACCGGCGGGTGGCCTCTCTCTTATGAGGGTAAGTGACAAAAATAGTCTTTTGAGATTCGTCAATCATTTAGAATCTCAATGATTCTTATATTTCCTTTAGCCAGGCTCTTGCCTCGACTGGGTCAACCTGTTCCTTGGAACTCTGAGGGCTTAGAGACTTACAGGTCCTGAAAGAATTTCCTAGCGCATTGTTTCCTCAAGGTGGTGGTTGGGGATAATAGTCTAAGTTCTGTCTAGACAGGTCCATGAATTGCCGTATAGGAGTACCGTCTCGGGTCTCCTTTCCTTACTCGACTTTCTGTTTCCTTAGTATGAAATGTTTCATCCTACTCCCCATAATTGGGGTCATCTTTTAATTTACAATCCTCATTTTCCACTTCATTATGTTATGGGTTCCTTCTATCTTGATGGCGACCTCCCTGACTATCACGTTCAGGGTTTTCTCTAAATCTTATTCCTCAAACTAGCTTTCATCTAAGATTACATCTTTAGGCTATTGAACATTTGGAACCCAAATTCTGTAAGAATACCTCATTATTCCTTTATCATCTTTCTCGGTATTAATCTTTTATCTAATTGTTGGCTCTCTGCCTTCATTCATCACTTTTTCTGGCATAATATGCTCTTTTCCAATAATTCGGTCTCTATTGCAATCTCAAACAGCTTTTCGGTACCGGCTCCGGTTATCTTCACTACTATTTCCAAAATCTCTTATAAACTCTCCCAAAGGCATTATCATCTTGAGTCTCTCCTTTTTACTAAGGGCATCAGCCACCACATTGGCTTTCCCTGAATGATAAAGAATCTCCCAATCATTATTCTTGATTAGCTCTAACTGCTTCCTCTGGCATATGTTGAGCTCTTTCTACGTGAAAATGTACTAGAGCACTTATGGCTTAGGTAATTCTCGCACTTCTCTCCATACAAGTAGTGCCTCCAATCTTTAGGGTAAAACTATTGCCACGAGCCTAAACTCATGGGCGGGGATATCGAATTTCATATTACCTTAATTGTCTTGACATGTACGCGATTACCTTACCGTGCTGCATAAGCACGCACCCTAAGCCCTTGTGCGAAGCGTCACTACACTTCACAAAATCTCCTTTTCCATCCGGCAACGCCAGCATAGGGGCCATCACCAACCTCTGCTTCAGTTCTTGAAAGCTGTTCTCGCATTTCTCTGTCCATTCGAACTTCTCAGTCTTACGAGTAAGCCGCGTTAAAGGGGCTACTATAACAAACTTGAACGAACCTCCGGTAGTGACCGGCCAATCCTACCTCTGGTAGTCGACCTAACCATGGTCATCAATTCATCAGTGGTCCTTTATCCAATCTTGTCAGGATCCTCCATGGGATCCTCCTCAACAACTATCCCTTCTAGGACAACATCCTCAACCGCTACATCCTCAATATCAACATCATCCGGTCCTGCATTAGGACACTCTATCGGATCCACAATCCGATCCCCAATTAGTAATAAAACATCATCGCGCTGTTGCTCCTCAACCTCAGGGTTCGGAGTCCCGCTACCATATACGATAACGAACTACGCTCCTATCACGATATTTATAAGGGTTCCCATAAGGGTTTTAACTGTCAGTACTACGTTAGGTAGCCCGACTATGAACTTGGCAAGAGTTCTTATTATCTTAGTGAACTTATTATCTTAACGTCACATCATCTCTGAGGTTTATAACACTTAGCTCTGATACCACTTTTGTAACACCCCCAAATCCGGGGTCGGGGATCCGGGTTGTCACGAGTTCCATTTCCCTTAATAACACCCAATCTTAATAATTACTCAACTACCCTGTACTGTGACCCTACAATAAACACACACACCACACGTTATAGTCTCAGAGATGAATATCCAAAATAATCACAAGTCTTTGAATCCATAATATAAAGTTATTACAACCCAAAATGATTACTTGATAAATTTACAGTTAATTGCCATTATCTGCCACAAGTTATAATTATACATAATTTGATTCTCAAAATAGAATGCCTGATCTACCAATAGATCTACCTCTGCAGCTATAGCAGCTACAACATCATCGGGAAGACGCGGGACGCTTCCCACGCGCTTGCGCTGGGTCTGCTGGAGTCTGGCCATCTTTCCTAACTGTTGTTGTGTGATGAAGAAATAAAGCAAGAGTGAGCCTGACAGCTCGCAAGATAATACGTAGTGATAACAATAATATAAGTATCTAAATGGATACTTACTAGAATCTTTTATTAAGTGTAAGATAATTACTTACTAGATATAAGTAAAAACAAGGGATGAAGTTACCAAATACTTCCCTACACTTATATCATTTATAAAGCTACTTGAACTACCATTGTTCAAAGTATTAAGAGTTTTCAACAGTTCATCACATAGATGAGACTATAAGACAAGATTTGAATAGATTAAATCTTTGAAATATTATTAAAGGAAATGAAGTTATGATATACTTCATTAAGTTCTGATATATATATATATCCACATATACATCTTCTTTATACAATTTCCTGAAAACCTCTGTCATGTAAAGTATGAACAGAATTGCAATATCCAATAAATTTGGAAAGGAAAAGAATTTGGCATAAACCAGATATCTTGCTGATCAGGCAAAGATACCCATAAGTAACCTTTTCTACTAGTAGATGGATGAATTCCCCACTGGTCATCACCCTGGTCTCAATAGGACCTTATGCTGGACTGCCACTCAGCCACTTATGCATTTGATGGACTCCCACTGAGCCACTTACACTATCATGGACGCCCACTGAGCCCATGTTGCTTATGCCGACTCAATAGATGGACTTACTTCCCGAATGTTGGGTAAGTAATCAAGTCATTTACCAAAACTGCAACCGTGTTGCGAATATAAAATACACCACAGAGCCGGATCCCTCAGATTTTTGAGCGAGTATTCAAGTCCCCTTAAAATGGAAGATCTTGAATTTGAAAACAAGTTTTGGGATCCGCTCTACCCTTTTTAAATTCAATTTGAAGACTCGAAAACATTTTTAAGAATGTTTGGAGTAATGCTGATTTATGAAATAAATCAGTCCCAATTATGAAAGAAATATCTGAATATTATTATTTAAATAATATTCCCATAAAGAATAATGGAGGTAGAAGTTGGAAAACTTATACTCGAAATGAATAGCAATTAATCAAAGATATACTTATACGAAAGTAATATCTTTATTTGAATAATCAAAAATAAGTTTGATTATCGACACCTTATTCTTTAATAAAATAAAGAATATATTTCAGTAATAAGCGGAGTCATAATACCTCGAATGAATATTATAAATAATATTCATTAAATAAAATAAAGGAGTCATACATCCTCAAATGAATATTCAAATAATATTCAATAATAAAATAAAGGAGTCATACATCCTCAAATGAATATTCAAATAATATTCAATAATAAAATAAAGGAGTCATACATCCTCAAATGAATATTCAAATAATATTCAATAATAAAATAAAGGAGTCATAAGTCCTCGGATGAATATTTGAAATAATATTCAATAATAACATAAAGGAGTCATAAGTCCTCGGATGAATATTCGAAATAATATTCAATAATAAAATAAAGTTAAAGTTATCGAATAAACCTTATTCGATTAATAGTTTTGAAAACTATGACCATATATATATATAAGTATATATATATATATATATATATATATTTATCCATATATACAAAATCTACTCGGGATCCTCGACTCCCGGTTTTAGAAAATATTTTCACCTTTGGGTCCCTGTACTAAGGGTATATGCAAATTACCGCTATCCTCTAGCATAGGTATTATCAACTGAATCAACAGATATATATGGAAAGAATGCGAAACAGGCATGCATATATATATATATACCATAGCAGCATGCTTCAATATATTGCAATATTTGCTAATTAACCAACATGCATCTATCGCAAGATAATGCAAATACATATATACATCACAACAACAGTTATAACGGGTAGAAAACTTGCCTGAGCGACTTGGGGTGATAAAAGGCTCGGGACGAGTCTGGTAACCTATAAACAACAAGTAAGTTGGAATTAAACCAAAGTCACTTGTAAATCTATACTTTAACTAACTTAGACTCTAACGCTTGCTTTGCGCTTACTGATTTGCTTAAGTCACTCGGATACCCTCGGCTCCACCATTTTTAATAATTTAACCTTTACGAGTTTTAAGGCGATTCCTTCGCGAGTGTCTTACCAACTGCCTAACACACTTACCATAAATGTTTCATACATTAATTAACCCTTTTTGGTCTTTAACCTATGTTTCAAAGTAAGGCGAGGGGAAAAGTTTCGTTCGCGAAACGCCGTTACTTGAAACGGTCGTTTCTCCTAAACCGTGCATCGGAATCGAATGAACTACATATCAAAACGAAGCTCGTAACATGAGCTATCTAAACATGGCAATGGTCATAATCTAGCAGGGGGTTCTCGGGTCCTAATGTTATGCACAAAAACAGTCTAAAGGAAATCGGACGTTACGACGGCTATGTTTACGCGATTTTCCAATTTTAAACCATTCAAAACCAACCCAATTCAACCTCAAATCCAACATACAACCAACATCCATCCTTATCACATCATAACAACCCCAACCAATTCAATTTTAACATTCATACTTATGCCTAAGCTTAACTTTAACCATTCTTAAGTTCTTTTAATCAAAACAACAACATTTACCATTCCAATTCAATACCATTTCAAATCCCAAACTCTAAATCACAACATCAAGCTACAATATCACCCTACTAATCAAAATCATCTTATAATACATAGGAATCTAGGGTTTGGAGATGATATACCTTCCTTGAAGTGGTGGGAGGAGCTAGGAAGCCTTAAGAAGCTTTGAGAAGTCTTAGGAATGCTTGGATCTTCAAGGAAAACAAGAAAAATTTCAAGTTAAAAACTTGAAAACACTATTCATAGTCTTCTTCTTTGATTAAATGAAGAAGATGGAGAAGGAATTGATGGCTTAAACTCATGATATAGCCCTAACTAAGCATGAAGATGATTAGGGAATTAACTCACCAATTTAGGAAGCTTGGATCTTTGATTTTTGAATTTCCTTGCCTTTTGAATAGTAAAAAGCCGAGAGCAAAGATGAACCATGCCTTGGTTGCTTTTTGATTTTGATGAAAAATGATTTTGCTTGGCTTGGTTGGCTTGTTTTTGTGTTTGATTTAGTTAATTACCTTGTTGCCCTTGAATTTGTGTGGTTCTCATTCAACCACACCTCCTTCCTTCCCATGTCATGCCTATGTCATGTTGTGATGTCATCTTTCCCTCTTTGTCCTCCTCTCATTGGTTGGGTGACATCACTCCCTCTAATCCCTTTGCTTAACTTCCTAATCGTTTGCCTAATGACCGCTGATCTGTTATACGGTTCGCTTAACTTTCGTTTTCGTTTATCGTTTGAAGGATCATACCCGGGATCTTATTACTTAGGTTCCCTTAACCTTTCTCAATACATTATATTCCTTTTTATGATCCTCTATTATAATCCTTTAATTTAAATCCGTTTTATCCTGTTACCTTATACTCAATCCTTTCCGTATCTAGTGGATTTCCGAGAAAAATCCAAGTGTTCGGAAATTGGATTTTGACGATCTTTACATACACTTATATACCACATAGAGTACTAATAATATCCCAGAAGATCAATAACAGAACCCCTACATAGTGTGGCATGAAAAGTTTTCTCATTCAGCAAAAACACTATTCATAAGGGTTTCAAAAATTTCCCAAAAATTGGGGTTATTACAGAGTCAACTAAGGCATTAGAGGGAGGAGGCCATGTTCCATGGGTGAGATTTACCGAGTTGTTTCTTGAGAAATATTTCCCTGACTGTGTGCGGAGTCAAATATAAATTGAGTTCTTAGAGCTGAAGCAAAGAGACGGAAGCGTAGCAGAATATGAGGCTAAGTTTACCGAATTAGCTAGATTTGCGCTAGACTATGTAAGCTCTGAAGCTCAAACAGCCAAGAGGTTCCAACAGGGACTGAAACCAGAAATTTGGAGTGGTGTTGTAGTCTTACAACTAAAGACTTATACCTCAGTAGTGCAGGCAGCCATCGTAATAGAAAGTGATCAGAAATTGACCGCCAAGGAAAGGGAAAGGGAGAAGCGGAATGTGGATGTTATCGAAGACAAACAAGATCAAGAAGAATCCAGTCAAGGGTTTCAGAAAGAATTGAAAAGAATACAAACAGAAGATTCAGGAGACAGACTTTATTCCAAACTGGGTCTGGTTCCCCTTCAGTTGCTTCCGTTCCAACCAAATCAGTCCAACCGGTAATGGATTGTACGTTGTGTGGTAGAAGTTACAATGGTCAGTGCAAAGGGAATGATAAGTGTTTTAGATGCGGTCGGAAAGGCCATTACGCGTCAAAGTATAATTCAAAGAGTCCAAAAATCACTTGCTATAACTGTGGTAAAGTTGGGCACCTTGCTAGGAGTTGCAGGGCCATTTCTCAAGGAAGTATTGGAGGTAGTGCATCCCAAGGACCAATATCCAATACGGCTAGAGGAAAAACCTTTAAGATAACCGAAAGATCCAAGGCTTGAGACTCGAATGTAGATACAAGTATGTTTTCTCTTGACTCTGTACCTGTTTTATTTGATTCAGGAGCATCCTAGTCTTTTATACTTAAGAATTGTAACATTGGAAAGACATTGCAAAGGTAATATAACAATATAAGGAGTCTTTTCCAATCACACAAGCAAGGAAATCATCAAAACCAGGAAGTAAAGTATACCTAGTACGTGTAATGAATATGAGAGATAGAAGAAATTTAGGTGGTAAATGAAGTTCCATGGATTCTTCGAGATGAATTACCAAGATTACCCAAATTATGATATAGAGTTCTTAGTGGTTCAACACCAGAGTTGAGCCAGTGTCGAAAGCCCCACATCGTATGACCCAGTAGGAACCAAGTAATCAGTTAAGGAAACATCAGGATTGTGAGATGAAAGCATAATAAGACAAGGTGTATTCCATGTTGTGCACTGGTGCGATTTATAGAAGAGAAGAATGAATGTATGAAGTTACGTGCAGATTATCAGAGGTTTAAAAAGTTGACGAATAGGAATAAGTAATTCCTGTATAGAATTGATATTTATATAACCCAATGAAAGGAACGTGTTGATTCTTGGAGGATAACCTAAGATCAGCTACCGTCAGCTAAGGGTATGCCTGAGGTTATACTAAAGACTGTGTTTAGAGTAAAGTATGGATATTGTGAGTTCTAGTGAGGTTATTTGGATTAACGAATGCATTAGTCATATTTGAAGATTTATTGAACAAAGTGTATAAGGAGCACTTGCATAAGTATAATTGTATTTATTGATAACATCCTCAACTATTTAAAATCTAGAAAATCCATATAGAACGCCCAAGGATTTCTCCACTAAGATTGAAAAAAGGAGTAGCTGTATGTTAAGTTTTCAAGGTATGAATTATGGTCTCCTATTAGAGATCACTCAAACAAGACCAGTATATGTGATTAAGATCCCTGAGGAGTTAACAAAAGAATCGGAAAGAGTGAGGGTTGAAGTTTGAACAATCGAAGGTGAAAAAAAGCCTCGGTATGAAGTTCTTCCTCAGTTTAGGTTGATTGAAGAGTTAAAAGAATTATCGAATCTTTAAACCAGTTCACTAGATTATGAATATGGAATACTAGTTGGGAAAGGTTAAAAGCAATTCATGATATATAAGGGGCGAATGCAGATTCGTATTGGAAGGATAGGGATAAAAGTTGGAACATTTATATCGCTGGAAGTTTTGCCTTGAAAAGGAATAGTAAGATTTGAGCATAAAAGCTAAGCCCTAGAAATTCAGGATTGTGTGAGATATTGAGAAAAAAATAAATAAGTTGTCTATAAGCTAGTGTTGTTGCCATAGCGACAACACATTGTGTCAAGGTAAGGTATTCTTTATTTAATTAAAGCAACGTGTATGACCCAATCTAGATTCTAGATCATACAAAGCACGACCTCAGGAATAAGTTTATTCCTATAGTGAGTATGTTCTGGAAGAATTCCCGAGCAGATGGATCTACTTAAGAGTTAGAGTCAGATATGCTTGACAAATATCCTCACTAGATTAGTTAGATCAGGTTATGAGGACATAATCTTTTTAAGGGGGGAAGGATATAACGAATCGTGTATTTTTGTATTATTTAAATGTGTATTTGTGGAATTATTAAATAAATAAACTATGTGTATAGTTTTTGTCAGCTCGGGGTTATTTTATTGTTATGTATGTGTGAATTATGGTGTATCGGGTTGTCCTCGTAATTAATTATGGAATTGTATTGAATTATTTTCACTTTTAAAAGTGAATTTAATGCAAATTTATTTGCATAAATATTTGGAATGTCTCTAAAATTGTTTTTATGATTTTATAATTTCAATAATTATTTTTAGGATTTTATAAACTTTAGAAATAAATATTTCATCAATTATTTAACCCGTATGATTTTCTGATTGCATTTATTTGTAAAATCCGTATTTAATTTTAGATTTCTTTAAAAACTATGAAACTCATATTTATTTAAGTTTGGAATATTCCGAAAATTTTAAAATTATTTTGAAAATTTTTGGGATCAATTTCACCAGCGCGTTATTTCGTTTTATTGATAAAAGTGGGTATAAATTGTGTTTCAGAAATTATTTTAAAATTACGAAATTTATTTTTTTATAAATATTGGGATATTTTTAACATTTTAAGAATAGTTTCGTGATTTTCTAAATTTATTTTAAGTGCAGCTCGGTTCGTTAATTGTGAGATATGGGTACGAGTTGCGTTTCGAAAATAGTTTAAAAATTATGAAAATTTTATGTTATTAGTTTTTATTTATTCCGGAAATTTTAAAATTACTCTGGAAATTTTCCGGGTTATTTTCAATTTCAAATATATCCACTAAAATCCAATTTGCAGGACCAAAACCCGGGTCACGGGAATTTCATATCAGTTTATTTTGATACATGTCCAAATTTTACTACTTCACAGTCATGTATTATGTGTTGGTTGGGGGAAAGGTTATATATATATAAATATAAAAATAAAATAAAAATCACAGTCTCTTTTCTTCCCTTTTCATTCTCATATCTCTCATCGATCTTTCTCCCATCTCTACCTCTCCTTATCTCTCGATAGTTCTGCTCGCTAATCCCTCCCTCACCACGACTATTTTTTTCCGTCTGTTCTCCTCTCCGGTAATCCCCCTGTCTGTCCCTCCTGTGCCCATCGCCGCCTGCCTTGCTTTCCGGCGGGTTATGGTGGCGCGTGGGCGTGGGGTTGCGATTGGGTACTACTGTTGTCGTGTATGTATGGTTGTGTTTATACGTATGCATATATACAGTTTGATTGGTGTGGGTTAGCTTGCTGTTACTGTTCTGCTTTATTTTTTTCTGATTGTTTCATGCTTCTGTGGTGCAGTAGTTTTTGGCGCGTGTGATTACACGCAGTCGATCATGGTTCTCTTAATTATTTTATGTTCTGCAGGAATCAATTTGATTAGTATTCGTGAAGTAATCTTCGTGCGGAAAATTATTTAATTATTTATCGGTGAAATTTCGTGTGGAAACACAGAATTATTCGGGCACCGACGAATTTTACCGCCGTCCGCGATGAAAAATGCGGACGGTGGACCGTGATGATCATATTCTGAGTCCTAATATAATAAATAAATGTAAAATGCGAATAATAATTAATTAAAGTATTGAATTGGCGTTTGGGAATTTGTGGATGTTGGTTGTTTTGATTATGGATTGTTGTGGTGAATTGACATCGATTGTATTCGACGGGTAGTCTGATAAACGAAGGAGACGCTTCCCGATTTTCATGATGTATCCTGTAAAATATTAGAACCACCAGTCGAATGTAAATAGTTATCTAATTATAAATATTTTGTAAAATATAACTAACGACTTGTTTCCTGTAATAGCGAGTATATGTGCTTTCTGAAAATGAGCATCGAGTCGAGTTTTGAGTATGTGAACCATGATTATTGTATGTATTATAATAATATATATAAGTACGAGTCGGGATATGTTACCGTATGGGTAGGGTGTTATCGAGGATATGTCAAGCATACCTAGTCGTCTAATGTGGGGTATTTCGACTCTATAGCTTCCTGTCGAAGAACCCAAGACTTGATATTGAACTAAAGATAACCTAGTATTCAGCCGATAAGCGCAACTAGGTTTCAAGCGAAGGACCCGAGCGTGGAAGTCGGATCCAGGATAGTCTGATAGCAAAGCCAAGTGTCCAAGTCAGTCCAAGGTCAATCAGAGTTAGTCGTAAGCTCTGCAAGGCAAGTACCCCTGACCATTCTTTTATGGTTCAGTATATATGAATAATTAATGTTTTAATCTCGTAAAGGAATATAAAGGTTTTAAGTTATGTATCCCCTGTAACTTTAAATCATTATTTTAAACCTGTTCTGGGGAAAAGTAACTTCGAAAGGTACCTATCTCGAATGAAATGATTTGCGAACTGGATTTTATATGTGTGCTGGTAAAATGAATGGTTTTGAAATGAGATAGGTACAGGTGTTTTTGGAAATTGGATAAAAAGAGTGCTTTGATCCACCTATGTCATGGAATGTGTTGATACCCGTGGCAACACGGATGACAGGTTGATACCCGTAGCAACACGGATAACAGATTGATACCCGTGGCAACACGGATGACAGGTTGGTACCAGTGGCAACACGAACGAGTTGGTGATCCCAGTCATGGGATAGTTGAGTATAAAAATGGAAATAGCATGCTAGTTGCAGAGGTTCAGTTTATGCATGATTTCACTTATTTCGTAGCAAGTTATAATTTTTGTTCCGATAATTGCTTTATCGTAAGTTAATTTACTTGTTATTCATATAGTGGTACTTGATAAGTGGCATTTTATACCACTTAGAACATCTTATAATAGCTTAAATTGGTGTCTTGAAATCAAGTATTTTGTGTATTTGATGTGTTTTTCTAGTATTTGTGCATTTCAGGGTATTAGTTGCATTTCGGGAGAGAATTCATCAATAATAAGCCTTGGCATCTGTTCAGCATTGCAAGTGGGAAGATAGGAGCAGATTGCAGCGAAGAAACGGAGCAAAATAGATCATTTTTCCAGAAGGGGTCTGAGCGCCCGCTCAGCTCTGCTGAGCGGCCGCGCAGGAAGCTGAGCGCCCGCTCAGGAAAGCTGAGTGGCCGCGCAGGGTCGTAATTTCAGAATAAATATTTTAGACTCCTATTTCTGTTTGGCTTCCACCTTTTGAGTTATCTGGGTTTTATGGGACTCCTATATAAGTAGATTTCAGAGACATTTCACAAGGGTTGGATCGTAGTATTAATCAAGGAGCGAAGGAGATAAGGAAGAAGACCGTTTTAGCACACCGCAACGAAGAGGAAGCATATTTTCTTGTGATTCTTTATTTCGTTGTAACGTTGGATGCTAGTTTTCTTCACTTTGAACCTAATTACTCTTGTGACGTACTCTGGTTTAATATAAGTAGTTTTAGTTATTATTCTCTTGTGTTTATTTATCATGTTTTCATATGAACCCATTATGATGATGAGTGCTATCATGGGCTAATCGTGATCATGGGGTCGTAACGGATTTACTATGGAATTCTTTAGTTAGTTGTTTAATACCTTAGTGTGTGATGATTGTATGATATCTAGTATTGGTTGTGCGTATTCGTCTTATGTGCGTCGCGAACATATAAGATAGGGTGTTAATCTCTTGTGAAGCGACGATGGATCTTGGGATTTAGAACTTTCCATGTTAGCATAGGTTCATGTACGAGTATGCATGATTAGTGGGTAACTCTAACCATTTTATTCTCCTTGTGTAGTCAAAAGGAATAATTTGTGTTTAAATCGTTATGTTGTCAATTTCTGTAGACATATAGGGACTCAACATAATTGATGCCTATTCAACTTCTATCTTAATTGTGGATGTTTGGTAGAATGGTATTAGTACAATGTAAGTTGGCTTTTATCAGTTTCGTGTTATTCGATTAATATCATCATTGTTGCATACTAAGGGTAATAACAATAGCTATTGAAGGAAGTAGTAATGAAGTTGTGATCTCATGAGTGTTTTAATATTGTTAAATTAAGTGTTAATTAAGTGGTTAATTATAGTAGTTAATTGCAGTTAATAATTAGTTAATCAAATCTAAGTGTTATTGTCTTAACATTGAGAAGTAATCATACATTGGTGAGTGAGTTTAATTGAACATAATTAGTCTAAGTCTCTGTGGGAACGAACTAGAAAGTATTCTATATTACTTGCGAACGCGTATACTTGCGTGTGTTATTAGTGCGTGTTTTTGCCCTAACAAGTTTTTGGTGCCGCTACCGGGGACTCGGCGTATTTGTTTAGTTTATGTACTTCCCATCATTGGTCATTAGGACTCAGTGATTAAGACGTGTGTACTTATTATTTCTGGTTGTGTTTCAGGTACTTTAGCGAGGGTTTATGCAAACTCGTTCTCATACTCGCAAGAGGACTTTAGATACAGCTGAGGAGACTGATGAAGTTCTTGATATTCTGGAGAAGATAGATTTTGAAGATTCGGATTCAGGAAGTAAGCAGAAAGAACCTTTAATCATGGGTGATCGTATTGTTCTGGCAGATCCAGATCTTATGGACTTTTCTCGGCCTAAAATTGATGACATTCAGTCAAGCATTCTTCATCCGGCTATTCAGGATAACACCTTTGAAATCAAGCCGGGCACTATTCAGATGGTGCAGAATTCTGTTTCTTTCGGAGGTGCTGCGACTGAAGACCCCAACATGCACATAAGGAATTTTGTCGAGATCTGTAGTACTTTCAAATATAATGGTGTGATTGATGAGGCTATCAAGCTGAGGCTTTCCCATTCTCTCTAAGGGATAAAGCTAAGGACTGGTTACATTCTGAACCAGCTGCGTCCATCACTACTTGGCAAGATCTTGCGCAAAAGTTTCTGGTGAAGTTTTATCCAATGGCGAAGACTGCGGCTATGCGGAGTGTTCTTACTCAGTTTACGCAGCAACCTACAGAATCTATGTGCGAAGCTTGGGAGCGCTACAACGAGATGTTGAGAAAGTGTCCACATCATAGAATGCCTGATTGGATGGTGATCACTGGTTTCTATAATGGTTTGGGGGCCCAATCTCAGCCCATGCTCGATGCAGTAGCTGGAGGTGCCTTGTGGGCCAAAAGCTATACTGAGGCTTATAATCTTATTGAGACTATGGCTACAAATGAGCATCAAAACCCAACTCAAAGGATGATGCATGGGAAGGTAGCAGGTATTCTGGAAGTCGATGCAGCCACAGCTATTGCAGCGCAGCTCCGAGCGCTGTCTATGAAGGTCGATTCTCTAGCCACCTATGGGGTAAATCAGTGTTCTCTTGTTAACGAATCTGTTCAGTACGTGAACAATTATCCATGACAACAGCAGCCTGTGCCAGCTACTTATCATCCTAACAACAGAAATCATCCAAATTTCAGCTGGAGTAATAATCAGAATGCTATGCAGCAACCACATCAGCAAGGCGTAAGTAAGCAGTTCAATCCACCTGGATTCCAACAACCGCAGCATTATGCTCAAAGGCAATCATATCCTCAACAGGGAGGTGTAGCTGCACCCACTAGTGCTGATTTTGAGGAACTTAAGCTGTTATGCAAGAGTCAGGCGGTTTCTATCAAGACCTTGGAAAATCAAATTGGTCAAATAGCCAATGCAATGCTTAATCGCCAACCTAGCATACTTCCCAATGACACTGAAGTACCAGGCAGGAAGGAAGCTAAAGAGCAAGTCAAGGATATTACCTTAAGGTCTGGAAAAGTTGCTGATGCTGAAAAAGCAAAAGAAGGTGAAGCTGAAGTTGGTAATGAAGAAGCTAAGGAAAAGGAGAAAGCGGCGGAACCAAGGAAGATTACTGTTGAACACACTCTGCCTGAGGGTAATACAGGGGAGAAACAGCTCTATCCCCCACCACATTTCCCTAAGAGATTACAACAACAAAAGTGGGATAAGCAGTTTGGTAAGTTTCTGGAGGTGTTCAAGAAACTTCACATCAATATACCTTTCGCTGAGGCTTTGGAGCAAATGCCTAGTTACGTGAGATTTATGAAGAGTATTCTTTCAAGGAAGGTGAAACTGGATGACCTTGAGACCGTTGCTCTAATGGAAGAATGCAGTGCTGTGCTACAATAAAAGTTACCTCCAAAGCTTAAGGATCCAGGTAGCTTCACCATTCCTTGCACCATTGGCAAGTTGTCTTTTGACAAGTGCCTTTGTGATTTGGGAGCAAGCATCAACCTGATGCCGTTGTCGATCTTCAAAAAGTTGAACTTGCCTGATCCAAAGCCCACCTACATGTCTCTACAATTGGCTGATCGTTCTATTACTTACCCAAGAGGCATAGTGGAGGATGTGCTAGTAAAGGTGGATAAGCTCTTCTTTCCTGCAGACTTTGTTATTCTGGATTTCGAGGAAGATAAGAAGATTCCCATAATCTTGGGAAGACCTTTCTCGGCTACAGGCCGTACCTTGATAGATGTGCATAAAGGTGAACTTACAATGCGGGTGCAGGATCAGGATGTGACATTCAATGTATTCAAAGCAATGAAATTCCTTACAGAAGATGAGGAGTGCTTAAAATTGGATTTGATTGATTCTGCGGTTACTTCAGAACTCGATCATATACTAATGTCTGATGCATTAGAGAAGGCTTTAGTGGGAGATTTTGACAGTGATGATGAGGAAGGTAATGAGCAACTACAATATCTTAATGCTTCTCCCTAGAGGCAAAAGCTAGATATGCCATTTGAATCTCTTGGTACTTCTGACCTCAAAAATGCTGAAGGAAAGCTCAAACCATCAATTGAGGAAGTGAAAGAGATGTGTCCTAAGTCCAATCATGTATGATGATTTAGGAATAACTTTTATGTAATCTGTTTTGATTTCATTGATATTAATAAAAGACTTGTTTTGGTTTTATTGCGGGCTTTATCTATTTAAGTGATTAAATAAGATATACCATAGTTTAGAGTAAAGCTTTTTATGGATTATGATGATATCATAATAATGAGACCTAAAAGATGATAACTCTAAACTTAAATATTTCCTGGTCGTAGGATTAATAACTGGTAATTAGTAATCCGCAAAGATCGGTACATACTATGCTTGCTTCATTATGAAGGATATCTGTTCTCATAGACATTTGTGTGGTGACACTATAGCTAGTATGTAGGTGCTTATTATAGAATAAATTCACTGAACATGACTCACACAGCTGGACAACTGATGAAGTTCACTCACGTGTCAGCAGTTCTTCACATAGTGATAGTTGTACAAGTATCCTTAGACTTGAGGTCATCATAGTCATCTTGTGTACATTGAACTATGCTTTGGTTTAGTTCTTAGTCTCTAGGGACAATTATAAGGGCTCTACTGGGTACAGGAATTTGTACACGAAGATAGTGTATGATCAATAAAGGATCTACCCCTTCCAGTGAAGGAAGAGAATGTTCAATGCTGATCCACTTATGCTAGTTCAGGAATCTCTGGCCAGAGTAAATGAAATTAGAAAGGAGTTTCTAATTTACATTAAATAGAACTAAACATAGTGAATGGGAAAGCAAATGATTAAATAAGATAGGCTTGACACAAGTTCCATGCCTTATATTTAATCGTGACATTGCAGGGTAGAAGGAATTGATTGTACAGTAACTACTCACTGAATAGGTTCTTGGTATTCTAAGCAGTGAATTCGTATTATCCGGATAGTCGCGATATGCTGAGAAGTATCCCTCACGATGTAGAATAAATATGATTAGTTTATTAATTAATCATATTTAATGAATTAGAGAATTTATATAAATAATGATAAAATAGTTTTATTATTATTTATTTCTACTACCGGCTTAATATTGAACCTACAGGGTCACACCATAAAAGAGAATGATTTAATGGTGGAGGAATTAATTAATAATGGCTGATAAATATTTATTTGTGAAATATATAATTAATTAGCAAATTTAATAATTGATTAAATGAGATTTAATTAATTATAAATTAATTAAGAAAAGTTCTTAATATTATTAATTAAGAATTTAATTTTGGAAATTAAATCAAGTGAGAGAATTATTTTTCTAAAGTGTTTAGAAAAGGGATTAATGATTAAAAGGTGTTTTAATTATTAGTTAATTGGTTAATAAGAATAATCAATTATAGGGTTAATAATAATAATATTTTATGGAAAATTTTCAGCTGAAAATTTTGCCTATAAATATATTATGATAAACCCTATTTGCCTCAACCCAAATAATTAATCCTAATTCAAAAGTAGAACAAGAGGGAAGCAACTAATTCTGTCAACCTCTTCCTCCTCCATCACATTATACTCTTGGTGGAAACCGGTGGAGTACTTCACACTTGAGGAGCAGCTGCTAGGGATTTCCTTTCATCGTTCTTGGATCGCTATTAAAGACCTCAATCTTTCCATTAACGTAAAGTTTCTTAAGGTAAACATATGGAACTACGAATTAAATATTATTTTTCGCATGGATCCTGCGGAGGGTTTCGGTTTTTTTTTAAGATTTAAATTTACGTTTTTGTTGCGTTTATGTGCTAAAAACCAATCAATGGCATCAGAGCTACTTGCGAAAAGTTTTTAATTCGTTTATGTGTTTAACTGTTTTCGATATATTAGCATGTACGTGATTCGCCATGATTTGATGTTGATATAATATGCTTATATATGTATGGTTTTGAATATATGATATTCGTGTGAGTTGTATAATCATAAGATGATTATGTAATCTGTATCTATACTGATATATACATGATTTATGTTTGTTCTAATTATGAGAATCATATTAGATACGGATTCGGAATTGGCTACTGCAGATTTGCTGAAATCTGGGTCTGGTGTCCGATTTACACAAAAGAATACCCTATTCCATAGGTAAACGAGCGTTTGAACAAAACTGATAGCTAAAGCTATCAACGATTCGTCTGTAAGGCGTTTGACGTCATTTATTACCCGTAAACAGTGATTCTTGTTTTTCTGATTTGATTCTAATTTTTCTGATTTTTGTCATATTTTGTTTTATGATTAGATCATGGATAATATGAAATGTTAAGATCAGATTATGTGTTTTAACATGATTTTATGTGTTGTATGAGCATGGTGGATGGTTATGGCCTTTCGACCTTAGTGTAATGGTTTTGGTTTTGGTTTTAAATACGACTTGCATGTCGTCAATCTTTTTAATCATAAATCTCGAATGTAACTCGAGTTATTCTTGTAAGTTCATTAGATTAGTTTTACTTTCAATCTACGTAATGTAATTGAAGACTCAAGAAGGCTATCCAATGGAGGTGATACAAAGAAGAAGACGAGGCATACAAGAAGTCTAAACAAAGAAGAAGACTTATGTAATAAGTAGTTGTATTTATTTCCATCACCATATTAGATTGACCTTGATCTTTATCATGAGCTTGATAAAGATCACATAGAGATGGGGCCATAACCAAACACATTTACTTTATTGCACTTTACATTTACTTGTTTATTTAATTTTATATCTTTATCGAGTTATTGCCTATGTTTACCATGCGATGATAGATTTAGGTGAACTTAAATCAATATAAGGCGTGCTCTAGAAAATCTAGAATATGAATCGTTTCTTGCCTTAACAATAATATTATGAATACAATCATGAGATTCTTGTATTTATGAAACACGTAATTAAATATGAATTTTCAATATTGAGAGAAAGGATGATTATCAAAAGCAGATTTCTATTTGTAAGAAAGGGGTATTAAGTGACGCCTCTTGACAATGCTCCCCCGAATCTGGGAATCATCTGATTATCGATTATTGATTTGAAATATTTAATTTAAAAGGAAGAATCTCTTTATAATATGATTATGATTGTAACATAATATAATCCCTCTAAAATTAAATAATATCAAGTAGTAATTGGCCAATGACACAACGGGCTTGTATCGGTCATAACCTTCCAACATGGTAGAAAGTGGTTCTTATTTTTAAATCATTGCCGTTTCGTGCTACAGCCGAGGGCTTTGATTTTGAAATAAGAAATACTTGTCTATTACATAGAGATGTGTACATTGAATTAGAATCTAAAGGTCGTTACGTGCTACAGCCGTGGGCCGTTGGAGACTGATTCAATTGTACGAAATGTTGGGTTAGACTTGACTTAGAATATTGAGTTTGTTGTGTTACAGCCGTGACTCAATTATTCAAGAGGCTAAAGTTTTATTAGGGAATAACATAAGATGTAATTGACAAGATTTGTCTGCCTATTGAACATCACATGACATTTCGTGCTGCAGCCGAGGTTGTGTGATGGAATGTAGGATCCCTATTCCCACTAGCATTATGAATGCTTAATTTTCACTTAAGGGTTATATAAATTAGATAAACTAGTGGGAGCCACTTATGAATAAAGACCCGATTCATATAGTGTCTTGAAATGAAATTGAATATTTGCTAAGTGTTGTTATGTATTCATCATTTACAGATTTACTATATTCATTATGTCTTCTGCACTATCACTCCGGAGTATACTAGATGCTCACAAGTTGACTGGTCCTAATTTTGCTGACTGGCTTCAAAACTTGAGAATTGTTCTCAGGGTTGAGAAGCTGGAATATGTGCTTGACTCACCTAAGCCTACTGAACCCTCTAGCAATGCACATAATGATGAACATATTGTGTATCATAAGTGGATAGATGATGCAAATGTTGCTCAATGCATCATGCTAGCTTCCATGAACATTGAGCTACAGAAGCCACATGAGCATATGGATGCTCACACTATCCTTATGCATCTACAAGAGTTGTATGATGTGGCAGGGAGGACAGCTCGATATGAGATATCGAAGGAACTGTTCGGTTGTAGGATGTCTGAGGGATCATCTGTGAATGACCATGTACTTAAGATGATCAATTTGATTGAACGTCTTGGACAACTTGGTTTTGCCATGGATGGGGAGCTGAGCCAAGACTTGGTCTTGCAATCACTTTCGAGTTCGTTCTCACAGTTTGTTGTGAACTTTCACATGAATAAGCTGGATGTCAGCCTGCCTGAACTCCACAACATGTTGAAAACTGTGGAATCGAATTTCCCTAAGAAGAGTCCTGTTCTTCTAATTGGTGAAGGTTCCAATATTAAGAAAAGGAAGAAGAACCCTTCCAAGAAGAAGAAAGTAGGTGAGAAAAAGCCGGTTCCACCAAAAGCTGAAGACCCCAAGAGCAAAGCTGTTTGCTTTCACTGTAACAAGGTGGGGCACTGGAAGAGGAACTACAAGGTTTACCTTGCAGAATTGAAGAAGAAGAAGGGTAGTGAGACTACCGCTTCTGATTTAGGTATGTTCATGATCGAAGTTAATATGTCACTAAGTCAAATTTCTACTTGGGTATTAGATACCGCCTGTGGTTCTCATATTTGCAATTCGTTGCAGGGACTAAAGAGAGGTAGGACTCTTGAAGAAGATGAGGTGATTCTACGGATGAGAAATGGAGCAAGAGTTGATGTTGAAGCTGTAGGATCATTTCATTTACATATGCCTACAGGCAAGACTATTGTTCTAAATAATTGTTATTTTGTTCCCTCGATTGTGAGGAATATTATTTCTATTCCATGTTAGACTTGGCTGGATTTCCGTTTGTTATTCAGAATAATAAATGTTCAATTCTTAGAGATAACGTTCTTTATGGAAGTGGTATGTTAAACAATGGTCTGTATGTATGTGGCGTAGAGCATAATTTATTACAAATTGAACATACTAATAAAAGAAAAAGGGATGATGAAAATCTCACTTTCTTGTGGCACTGCGGACTTGGTCATATTAGTGAAAATAGACTGCGGACATTGCATAAGGAAGGGTTACTTGACCCCTTTGATTTTGAATCATATCCTACATGCGAGTCTTGTCTATTGGGTAAAATGACCAAATCTCCATTTAGTGGACATGGAGAGAGGGCTGCAGATTTTCTAGGATTGGTACACACAGATGTATCTGGACCAATGTCTACGCAAGCCATGGGTGGATTTTCACACTTCATTGCTTTCATAGATGATCGATCTAGATTCAGATATGTGTATTTCATGAAACACAAGTCTGAAGCCTTTGAAAAGTTCAAAGAATATAAGTAAGAAGTGGAGAAACAAACCAAACATAGTATTATAACTCTTCGATCAGATCGAGGTGGTGAATACTTGAATGGAGAGTTTCTAGCTTATCTCAAAAAAAATGGTATAGTCTCCCAGCGGACTCCTCCATATACTCCACAGTTGAATGGGGTATCTGAAAGGAGAAATCGAACTTTGTTAGACATGGTTCGGTCCATGATGAGCTATGCGAATCTGCCAGTATTCCTGTGGGGTTATGCATTGGAAACCTCAGCATATTTACTGAATAAGGTGCCTTCCAAATCTGTTCCTCAAACTCTATATGAGATATGGAAAGAAAGGAAACCGAGTCTTAAATACGTTAAGATTTGGGGATGTCCAGCTTATGTCAAGAAAGTTGACCCAGATAAGCTGGAATCTCGATCTGTAAAAAGTAATTTTGTGGGATATCATAAAGAGACTTTAGAGTATTACTTTTACACCGATCATCGGGTGTTTGTCTTCAAACATGCTACCTTCTTGGAAAACCAGTTTATCCTTGAAGGAATTAGTGGGAGGAAAATTGAACTTGATGAAGTTCAAGAAGCATAAACTACTACGGATCAAGTGGAAACACCTGTTCAGACTGAACAACCTTATGTGGAACAGCCCATTCGTAGGTCAGGGAGAGTGTCTCTCCAACCTGAGAGGTATTATGGCCTTGTCATTGAGAATGACAATGAGTTGTCAATCATTGATGATGATGACCATGTGACCTATAATGAGGCTATGAGTAGTGTTGACTCAGAGAAATGGCATAGTGCCATGAAATCTGAAATGGAATTTATGTATACCAACCAAGTATGGACTCTAGTTGAGGTGCCTGAAGGTGTTAAGCCTATTGGGTGCAAGTGGGTATACAAAAGAAAGATTGGAGCAGATGGGCATGTGGAGACCTATAAGGCCAGGCTCGTGGCAAAAGGATTTAGACAAAGGCAAGGGATTGACTTTGATGAAACTTTTTTTCCTGTAGCCCTGTTAAAATCAATTCAGATTTTGCTTGCGATTGCTGCTTACTACGACTATGAGATCTGGCAAATGGACGTGAAAACGGCCTTCCTTAATGGGAAACTTGAAGAGGAAGTGTATATGACACAGCCAGAGGATTTCTTTCCAAGGGAAATAAACACCTAGTGTGTAAGCTGCTGCGAACCATATATGGTTTAAAACAAGCTTCTCGTAGATGGAACATCCGTTTTGATGAGACAATCAAAGAGTTTGGTTTTATCAAAAACATAGATGAACCATGTTACTAGAAAAAGGTTAGTGGGAGCGCGGTAACATTTCTTGTATTGTACTGAAAGAGGAGACGTCAAGAGAGTTGACACGCATAACAACGTAGAAGACCCACTTACAAAGCCACTTTCTCAAAGTCACTTTGATCGTCATAAAGACAAGATGGGTATTAGATACCAGAGTGATTAGCTTTAGTACAAGTGGGAGATTGAAAGAAATGTGTCCTAATTCCAATCATGTATGATGATTTAGGAATAACATTTATGTAATCTGTTTTGATTTCATTGATATTAATAAAAGATTTGTTTTGGTTTTATTGCGGGCTTTATCTATTTAAGTGTTTAAATAAGATATACCATAGTTTAGAGTAAAGCTTTTTATGGATTATGATGAGATCATAATAATGACACCTAAAAGATGATAACTCTAAACTTAAATATTTCCTGGTCGTAGGATTACTAACTTGTAATTAGTAATCCGCAAGGATCGGTACATACTATGCTTGCTTCATTATGAAGGATATCAGTTCTCATAGACATTTGTGTGGTGACACTATAGCTAGTATGTAGGTGATTATTATAGAATAAGTTCATTGGACATGACTCACACAGCTGAGCAACTGATGGAGGTCACTCACGTATCAGCAGTTGTTCACATAGTGATAGTTGTACAAGTATCCTTAGACTTGAGGTCATCATAGTCATCTTGTGTACACTGAACTATACTTTGGTTTAGTTCTTAGTCTCCAGGGACAATTATAAGGGCTCTACTGGGTATAGGAATTTGTACATGAAGATAGTGTATGATCAATAAAGGATCTACCCCTTCCAGTGAAGGAAGAGAATGTTCAATGCTGATCCACTTATGCTAGTTTAGGAATCTCTGGCCAGAGTGAATGAAATTAGAAAGGAGTTTCTAATTTACATTAAATAGAACTAAGCATAGTGAATGGGAAAGCAAATGATTAAATAAGATAGGCTTGACACAAGGTCCATGCCTTGTATTTAATCGTGACATTGCAGGGTAGAAGGAATTGATTGCACGGTAACTACTCACTGAATATGTTCTAGGTATTCTAAGCAGTGAATTCGTATTATCCGGATAGTCACGATACGATATGCTGAGAAGTATCCCTCACGATGTAGAATAAATATGATTAATTTATTAATTAATCATATTTAATGAATTAGAGAATTTATATAAATGATGATAAAATAGTTTTATTATTATTTATTTCTACTACCGGCTTAATATTGAACCTACAGGGTTACACCATAAAAGAGAATGATTTAATGGTGGATGAATTAATTAATAATGGCTGATAATTATTTATTTATGAAATAAATAATTAATTAGCAAATTTAATAACTGATTAAATGAGATTTAATTAATTATAAATTAATTAAGAAAAGTTCTTAATAATATTAATTAAGAATTTAATTTTGGAAATTAAATCAAGTGAGAGAATTATTTTTCTAAAGTGTTTAGAAAAGGGATTAATAATTAAAAGGTGTTTTAATTATTAGTTAATTGGTTAATAAGAATAATCAATTAAAGGGTTAATAGTAATAATATTTTATGGAAAATTTTCAGCTGAAAATTTTGCCTATAAATATACTATTATAAACCCTATTTGCCTCAACCCAAATAATTAACCCTAATTCAAAAGTTGAACAAGAGGGAAGCAACTAATTCTCTCAACCTCTTCCTCCTCCATCACATTGTACTCTTGGTGGATACCGGTGGAGTGCTTCACACTTGAGGAGCAGCTGCTAGGGATTTTCGTTCATCGTTCTTAGATCGCTATTAAAGACCTCCATCTTTCCATTAACGTAAAGCTTCTTAAGGTAAACATACTGAACTACAAATTAAATATTATTTTTTGCATGGATCCTGCGGAGGGTTTCGTTTTTTTTTTAAGATTTAAATTTACGTTTTCGTTGCGTTTATGTGCTAAAAACCCTTCAGGAAGCACCTACCTTGGAGCTTAAGTCATTTCCTGAACACTTGAGGTATGTTTTTTTAGGTGATGCATATACTTTTCCTGTTATTATTGCATCTGATCTTTCAGGTAGTGAGGAGGACAAGCTCTTAAGGATTTTGAGAGAATTCAAATCAGCTATCGGATGGACTATAGCAGACATCAAGGGGATCAGCCCTTCATATTGCATGCATAAGATTCTGCTAGAGGAGGGTAGTAAGCCGACGGTTGAGCAACAGCGCAGACTTAATCCTATCATGAAAGAAGTGGTGAAGAAAGAAATTCTGAAGTGGTGAAGAAAGAAATTATGAAGTGGCTTGATGCAGGAATCATTTATCCTATTTATGACAGTTCTTGGGTGAGCCCCGTGTAATGTGTACCTAAGAAAGGAGGTATCACTGTGGTAGCAAATGAGAAGAACGAGCTCATCCCCACTCGAACAGTCACAAGATGGAGAGTATACATGGATTACAGAAATTTAAATAAGGCCACAAGGAATGATCACTTCCCGCTTCCGTTTATTGATCAGATGCTTGATAGGTTCGTCGGTCATAAGTATTATTGTCTTCTGGATGGCTATTCAGGGTATAATCAGATTTGTATTGCACCAGAGGATCAAGAAAAAACTACCTTCACTTGTCCATTTGGCACATTTGCTTTTCGCAGAGTTTCGTTCGGGTTATGTGGCGCACCGGCCACTTTTCAGAGATGTATGATGGCTATATTCTCTGACATGATTGGAAATAATGTCGACGTGTTCATGGACGACTTCTCCGTTTTTGGACATTCGTATGATGAATGTTTGAATAATCTTCGTGTAGTACTCAAAAGGTGCGTGGAAACTAATTTGGTGCTCAATTGGGAAAAATGTCATTTTATGGTGCGTGAAGGCATTATTCTTGGGCATAAGGTCTCTAACAAGGGTCTTGAGGTGGACAAAGCCAAGGTGGGAGTCATTGAAAATCTTTCACCACCTATTTCTATGAAAGGAATCCGTAGTTTTCTTGGTCATGCGGGTTTTTATTGGCGTTTCATCAAGGACTTTTCGAAGATATCTAAGCCGCTGTGCAACTTGCTTGAGAAGGATGTGCCTTTCAAATTTGATGATGACTGTTTAACGACATTCGAGACTCTTAAGAAGAGTTTGATAACTGCACCAGTTATTACAGCACCTGATTGGACAGAGCCTTTTGAGATAATATGTGATGCAAGTGATTATGCGGTGGGCGCAGTTCTTGGGCAGCGCAAGAATAATCTCTTTCATGTGGTCTACTATGCTAGCAAGACCTTAAATGGGGCCCAAATGAACTACACCACTACTGAGAAGGAGCTCTTGGCTATAGTCTTTGGTTTCGAAAAATTTCGATCTTATTTGCTTGGGACAAAAGTGACAGTATTCACTGATCATGCGGTTATTCGTTATTTGGTTTCCAAGAAGGATTCGAAGCCAAGACTCATTCATTGGGTGCTCTTGTTACAGGAATTTGAGTTAGAGATCAAGGATCGAAAAGGTACTGAGAATCAAGTAGCTGACCATCTCTCTAGATTGGAGAATCCTGAAGCTAGTTCATATGATACAACATTAATCAATGAATCTTTTCCGGATGAGCAGTTGTTCGCAGTTCAGGAGGAAGAGCCATGGTTCGCAGATATTGTGAATTATCTTGTCAGCAATATAATGCCTCCTAATTTGACCACAGCTCAAAAGAAGAAGTTTCTGCATGAGGTGAAGTGGTATATGTGGGATGAATCGTATTTGTTTAGACAGGGAGCTGACCAGATCATCAGGAGATGTATCCCATTCTGTGAGACGGAGGGGATATTACGAGACTGCCACTCCACAGTTTATGGCGGACACTGTGGTGGTGAAAAGACGGCAGCTCGTATTCTGCAAGCAGGTTTTTTCTGGCCTACTTTGTTTAAGGATGCTCATCAGTTCGTTTTAAGGTGTGATCGTTGCCAAAGAGTGGGAAATCTTACGAGAAAGGATGAGATGCCGTTAAATGTGATGCTTGAAGTCGAGGTCTTTGATGTTTGGGGAATCGATTTCATGGGGCCTTTTGTCTCGTTCTGCAATAATTAGTACATCTTGCTGGCAGTCGATTATGTCTCAAAATGGGTAGAAGTCAAGGCTCTACCGGCAAATGATGCAAAGTCAGTGTTGAATTTTCTTCATAAGCAGATTTTCACAAGGTTTGGAACGCCACGAGTAATCATAAGTGATGAAGGGTCGCATTTCTGCAACCGTAAGTCTACTTCTATGATGCAGCGCTATAATGTGAATCAGCGAGTTGCTACTACCTATCATCCGCAAACAAATGGTCAAGCGGAAGTGTCTAACAGAGAGATCAAGCGCATTTTAGAGAAGGTTATTTGTCCGTCAAGGAAGGATTGGTCTTTAAAGCTTGATGAAGCTGTTTGGGCTTACAGAACAACATACAAAACTCCACTTGGGATGTCCCCGTTTCAACTTGTGTATGGTAAGGGATGTCATTTACCTGCGGAGCTTGAGCATAAGGCCTATTGGGCATTGAAGAAGTTGAACCTGGATCTAGCTGCAGCTGGAAAGAAGCGAATGCTTCAGCTTAATGATCTTGATGAATTTCGACTCCAGGCGTACGAAAACAACAAAATGTACAAGGAAAAATTGAAAAGATGGCACAATAGGAAGCTACATCCTAAGTTATTCGTGTCGAGGCAACAAGTTCTTTTATTCAACTCTCGTCTCCGACTTTTTCCTAGGAAGTTGAAATCAAGGTGGTCGGGACCTTTTATTGTCAAAACTGTGTTTCCACATGGAGCGGTGGAGATTTTTGAATATGATCCGGACCAAGCATTCAAAGTTAATGGTTAGTGTTTGAAGCACTACTATGGGGATACGGCAAACCGTGAAGTGGTTAGTGCCGTTTTATTGTCAACTTGAGTAAGGTACGCATCGTCAAGCTAATGACGAAAAAGAAGTGCTTCGTGGGAGGCAACCCATGATTTGTTGTTACAGGAACCCTTAGAAGTTAATAACCTATC
Source organism: Apium graveolens (assembly GCF_009905375.1). Classification (NCBI taxonomy): domain Eukaryota; kingdom Viridiplantae; phylum Streptophyta; class Magnoliopsida; order Apiales; family Apiaceae; genus Apium; species Apium graveolens. The sequence continues at coordinate 121,522,239 of NC_133657.1, forward strand.
CAAAACCACAAAAAAATTAGAAAAACGGAGCCTGGAAAAAAAATTTCCAGAAGCCCCCTGAGCGCCCGTTCAGCAGCGCTCAGCTTGCTGATCGACCGCTCAGGGGTCGACTGGAAGAATTTTTTTAAGGCCAAATAAAAAACAAAAAAAAAGCTGAAAAACAAAAAAATAAAACACAGCCCCATTACCCACGTCCTATTTCCCCATTACCCCATGATTCTAACCCTCAAACCCAATCCTAATCAATTTTTACCCTAATCCCTACCCTATATATACATACACCTATCCCATATATCCTCCATACACTTTCAAACCTTAAACTCTCTCCCAAACACAAAAACACAAATCTTTAATACTTTTACTCAGTTTCGATGGCACCCAAGAGATCAAGGACTATCGATAGTAGCAGCACTGTCCTTACTGCTGATTCTTCGAGGGGTACTGCTGCGAGGCCTCGTTTGAATGATAGGGCTGCTGAGGAGGAGTATACTAGGCTTCTGGGTAAGCCAATTTTGAAGGAGAGGGAGTTCTTACCATCGGGGAGGGATGGTGAGTTGTTGCCTATGATTGCTGAGAAGGGGTGGATTGCTTTTTGTGAGTCTCCTGAAGCAGTGTCGATGAGCATGGTTCGCGAGTTCTATGCAAACGCGAAGGCCGAGAAGAATGGGTATTCTACGGTCCGGGGGATGACGGTTGATTATCACCATGCGGTGATTCACCGTGTGATTGGGCATAGACAGAGGAAGCCCACGGAAGAGAACTGGAACGAGAAGACTACTGAGGATTTTGACTTGGATTTGATTTGTGCTACTCTCTGTAGGCCGGGCACAATGTGGACCTTCAAGACTGGGACTAATGAGTATCGTCACTTTCCAGTGATCGCGATGAATAGGTATGCTCGTGCATGGAATGCTTTTATTTGTGCTAATATTCTACCTACTTCACATGCACATGAGGTCACAGTTAAGAGATCGCAGTTTTTGTGGGGAATTTTAAATGAGGAGTACTATGTGGACCTTGGTGAGTTCATCTACCAAGGAATTCTGAAGTTTTTGAGGGGAGCTAACCACATGAACATCCCTTATGCATCCACGGTTACCAAGCTTTGCCGAGCGGTGGTAGTTCAGTGGCCGTCTCATGAGCAGTTGCAGTTGCCGGCTGCTCCTATTAATTCCGGGACTCTGCATGCGATGCAGGAGTGGACCGGTGGTGAGCCCGAGGATATCCGCCTCTTGATACACCACCCTCTGAGGGTGATGATGATGATCTCTCCGAGTAGGTATACCCTGTGTTCCTTTCTACTACCTTCACTGGGGACAGTGAAGATTTTAAGTTTGGGGGTGGTAGTTAAGGAATATTTTGTGTATGTGTCATATAGTTGCATATTCATGATAGTTTAGTTCATATAATTGCATAAATTTTGCCATATAGTTTTTTTATTTATAGCTTTATTTGTTTATCATGTCATGTAGCTCATGCATATACCATGATCCCTTTTGCGCTGATTGACCAATTGATTTGTGATGTTGATGCAAGTGTAGTGATAGCGTTAAAGTGATGATTGAGTCATGTAGGGTGATATGCATGCTAGAAACACTTGTAATTTCACTAAGTCTTAGAGAATGCTTGAGGACTAGATTGTTGTTATGGTTTAATGGTTTTTGAGGTTAATCTATTGATTATGCTTAGAATTTTATAACAGGTTCTTAGTGATAAAAGGCATGAAAAGAAAAAAATGGAGTGAAAAATGGAATTCATTGCTAATTGTGGCTAGGCGTCAAATGGCTAGTAGCCGGCTCGTATGTTTATGCGAGTAGTCTAGGGTTGAGCAAGAGGGAGTGAAACGCACTTGCTTAGAAATTGAAAAAAAAAGAAAGTAGAAAAAAAATGGAAAAAAAAAGAAAAAAATAAAGAGTATGCATAATTGATCAAGAGTGGGCTCTTTGGTATTCGAGTTATTAAGTTCTTAGGGGACTTTGTGCCTAGTGACCTAAGGCTTTTATAGTCTGGGATCCGCTAACCTAACGCTCGTTACATGGATTCCATTGTATAAGTCTTGTGTGGACCTCACTCATTGCACGGTCAAATAAGCATTTGTTGTTATAAATAAAAAGCAGGATTCCGTAATAAGCTCTAGGATTCTTGAAGTGTTATAAGTCACTTTGTGCCTAGAATTTTTATTCTTCGTATAATCATGTGATTGCCTTGATGATAGTTGAGTCATGATAATTGATATAGTTTCGAAGCATATCTGTTAAGCATCTACACACATCACGTTTCTGGATGTATGTTAGTTTGTATGATTCGATTGATCTTTATTCGCCTAATTGCATTTGTTGAGATGTCGTAAGTTGGTTGGTTTGGTGGTAGTAAGGGGGATCGCTGCATTTCATATAGATTGCATTCATGCATGTTTTTATTTTGTTTTTGAGTCTATGACGCTTGAGGACAAGCATCGATTTAAGTTTGGGGGTGTGATAAGTGGCATTTTACACCACTTAGAACGTCTTATAATAGCTTAAATTGGTGTCTTAAAATCAAGTATTTTGTGTATTTGATGCATTTTTCTAGTGTTTATGCATTTCAGGGTATTAGTTGCATTTCGGGAGAAAATTCATCAATAATAAGCCTTGGCATGTGTTTAGCATTGCAAGTGGGAAGATAGGAGTAGATTGCAGCGAAGAAACGGAGCAAAACAGATCATTTTTCCAGAAGGGGTCTGAGCGCCCGCTCAGGAAAGCTGAGCGGCCGCGCAGGGTCGTAATTTCAGAATAAATATTTTAGACTCCTATTTCTGTTTGGCTTCCATCTTCTGAGTTATCTGGGTTTTATGGGACTCCTATATAAGTAGATTTCAGAGATGTTTCAAAAGGGTTGGATCGTAGTGTTAATCAAGGAGCGAAGGAGATAAGGAAGAAGACCGTTTTAGCACACCGCAACGAAGAGGAAGCATATTTTCTTGTGATTCTTTATTTCATTGTAACGTTGGATGCTAGTTTTCTTTACTTTGAACCTAATTACTCTTTTGACGTTCTCTGGTTTAATATAAGTAGTTTTAGTTATTATTCTCTTGTGTTTATTTATCATGTTTTCATATGAACCCATGATGACGATGAGTGCTATCATGGGCTAATCGTGATCATGGGGTCGTAACGGATTTACTATGGAATTCTTTAGTTAGTTGTTTAATACCTTAGTGTGTGATGATTGTATGATATCTAGTATTGGTTGTGCGTATTCGTCTTATGTGCATCGTGAACATATAAGATAGGGTGTTAATCTCTTGTGAAGCGATGATGGATCTTGAGATTTAGAACTTGCCATGCTAGCATAGATTCATGTACGAGTATGCATGATTAGTGGGTAACTCTAACCGTTTTATTCGCCTTGTGTAGTCAAAAGGAATAACTTGTGCTTAAATGGTTATGTTGTCAATTTATGTAAACATATAGGGACTCAACATAATTTATGCCTATTCAACTTCTATCTTAATTGTGGATGTTTGGTAGAATGGTATTAGTACAATGAAAGTTGGCTTTTATCAGTTTCGTGTTATTCGATTAATATCATCACTATTGCATGCTAAGGGTAATAACAATAGCTATTGAAGGAAGTAGTAATGAAGTTGTGATCTCATGAGTGTTTTAATATTGTTAAATTAAGTGTTAGTTAAGTGGTTAATTATAGTAGTTAATTATAGTTAATAATTAGTTAATCAAATCTAAGTGTTATTGTCTTAACATTGAGAAGTAATCATACATTGGTGAGTGAGTTTAATTGAACATAATTAGTCTGAGTCTCTATGGGAACGAATTAGAAAGTATTCTATATTACTGCGAACGCGTATACTTGCGTGTATTATTAGCGCGTGTTTTTTCCCTAACAAGTTTTTGTCGTTGTAGTATAGTGGTAAGTATTCCCGCCTGTCACGCGGGTGACCCGGGTTCGATCCCCGGCAGCGGCGCCAAAAACTTGTTAGGGCAAAAACACGCGCTAATAACACACGCAAGTATACGCGTTCACAAGTAATATAGAATACTTTCTAGTTCGTTCCCACAGAGACTTAGACTAATTATGTTCAATTAAACTCACTCACCAATGTATGATTACTTCTCAATGTTAAGACAATAACACTTAGATTTGATTAACTAATTATTAACTAAAATTAACTACTATAATTAACCACTTAATTAACACTTAATTTAACAATATTAAAACACTCATGAGATCACAACTTCATTACTACTTCCTTCAATAGCTATTGTTATTACCCTTAGCATGCAACAGTGATGATATTAATCGAATAACAAGAAACTGATAAAAGCCAACTTTCATTGTACTAATACCATTCTACCAAACATCCACAATTAAGATAGAAGTTGAATAGGCATAAATTATGTTGAGTCCCTATATGTTTACATAAATTGACAACATAACGATTTAAGCACAAGTTATTCCTTTTGACTACACAGGGCGAATAAAACGGTTAGAGTTACCCACTAATCATGCATACTCGTACATGAATCTATGCTAGCATGGCAAGTTCTAAATCTCAAGATCCATCGTCGCTTCACAAAAGATTAACACCCTATCTTATATGTTCGCGATGCACATAAGACGAATACGCACAACCAATACTAGATATCATACAATCATCACACACTAAGGTATTAAACAACTAACTAAAGAATTCCATAGTAAATCCGTTACGACCCCATGATCACGATTAGCCCATGATAGCACTCATCGTCATCATGGGTTCATATGAAAATATGATAAATAAACACAAGAGAATAATAACTAAAATTACTTATATTAAACCAGAGTACGTCAAAAGAGTAATTAGGTTCAAAGTAAAGAAAACTAGCATCCAACGTTACAACGAAATAAAGAATCACAAGAAAATATGCTTCCTCTTCGTTGCGGTGTGCTAAAACGGTCTTCTTCCTTATCTCCTTCGCTCCTTGATTAACACTACGATCCAACCCTTGTGAAACGTCTCTGAAATCTACTTATATAGGAGTCCCATAAAACCCAGATAACTCAGAAGATGGAAGCCAAACAGAAATAGGAGTCTAAAATATTTATTCTAAAATTATGACCCTGCGCGGCCGCTCAGCTTTCCTGAGCGGGCGCTCAGCTTCCTGCGCGGCCGCTCAGCAGAGCTGAGCGGGCGCTCAGACCCCTTCTGGAAAAATGATTTGTTTTGCTCCATTTCTTCGCTGCAATCTGCTCCTATCTTCCCACTTGCAATGCTAAACACATGCCAAGGCTTATTATTGATGAATTCTCTCCCGAAATGCAACTAATACCCTGAAATGCACAAACACTAGAAAAATGCATCAAATACACAAAATACTTGATTTCAAGACACCAATTTAAGCTATTATAAGACGTTCTAAGTGGTATAAAATGCCACTTATCAGTACTACTGAGCAATTGATTGCTCACCCTTGCAGAATGTTTTATATTTGTATTGCAGATGCCTAGGAGATTCTTCCGCGGTGGTCAGGGCAGAGTTCCAGTTCCTTCCGTGTCAGGCTCCTCTGAGGTTGTTGTGTCAGACCAAAGGCGGTCTGTCGAGTTACTGTATTAAGTTAGTTGTGTCAGGATTGTTGTTGTAAGTTGGTTTTTTAATAGTTGTAACGTAAATCACACTTAAACCTGAAAAAGATTTTGGAAAAGGGGTTGTGTTTATGTTAAGTTAGATTATATTATGTTGTTATTAATGGTACTAATGACGTCAACTCCTGACCCCGGGGTTGAGGCCGTCACATTCATCTCCAGCTACAGAAGTAGAAACTAAATTTTGCTTTTTACTAAACCAGGATAATAGCTTGTTTTCTAGAAATTGACAGGTTCCTGTTGTACTTTTTCTATCAATTTTACAACCTGCATAATCTGCATCTGAATAACCAGTTGGATCAAAACCAAAATCTCTAGGATACCAAATGTCAAGTTTTGGTGTTCCTTTGAGATATCTGAAATTTCTCTTTATAACTATTAAATGAGATTCTTTAGGATCAGCCTGAACTCTAGCACAAAGAAAAGCAGATAACATTATATCTGGCCTACTAGCTGCTAAATATAAAAGTGAGCCAACCATGCCTCTATAGCTTAAAATATCCACAGACTTTTCAGTTGTGTTTAATTCAAGTTTAGTTGTAGTGGCCATGGGAGTTTTTGCAGATGTGCAATCCATTAGATCAAACTTCTTCAAAAGATCAAGAATATATTTGGTTTGACTAATGAATATTTCATCACTAACTTGCTTAACTTGTAAACCAAGAAAGTAAGTTAGTTCTCCCATCATGCTCATTTCATATTTACTTTGCATCAATTTGGCAAACTTTTTGCACAATTTTTTATCTATAGAGACAAATACAATATCTTCTACATAAATTTGAACAAGTATACTAGAGCCATTAACATTTCTAAAGAATAAGGTTTTATCAACAGTACCTCTAGTAAAATGATTTTCTAAGAGAAACTTTGACAAAGTATCATACCAGGCTCTAGTTGCTTGCTTCAATCCATAAAGTGCTTTCAAAAGATAGTAGACATATTCTAGAAATTTTGGGTCTTCAAAACCAGGAGGCACTTTTAACATCCATTTAATAGACTTTGATATGACATGGGCTGCATATGCTAAGAAGATTCTGATGGCTTTAAGTCTTGCAACATGGGCAAAGGTTTCATCAAAATCAATTCCTTCTTGTTGACAGTAGCCCTTAGTAACCAATCTATCCTTGTTCCTGACTACTATGCCATTTTCATCCATCTTGTTTCTGAATACCCACTTGGTGTCAATGGGATTCTTTCCTTTAGGCTTGGGTACCAGCTTCCAAACTTTATTCCTTTCAAATTGGTTTAGCTCTTCCTATATTGCTAAAACCCAATCAGGATCCAACAGAGCTTCCTCTACCTTTTTAGGCTCTTCCTGAGATAGAGAGCTGCTATATACACATTCATCTTGAGTTGTTTTCCTTGTTTGCACTCTTAAAGATGCATCACCAATGATTAGTTCAAATGGGTGATCTCTAGTCCATTTTCTCTATTGAGGTAGATTAGCTCTAAATGTAGAGGCCTCATTGTTGTCTTGATGTGTGATAGAGTTTTGATTGGAAGAAACTCCCCCTGAGTTTGTGGATCTTTGACTTGTAGTTGGGGTTCTTTCTAATTGTGATCTATATTGGTCCTCAAATTCTATTGAAGGTTCAACAGATGTTGAGTTCTATATTTCGACGGATGATGCAGATTGTCTGCCAACGGATGATGCACTTTGTCTCTCGACGGATGTTAAATTATGTGCTTCATACGTTGTAGACTTTTCTGCATTGTCCTTAGGTCTTTCTTCTTGATCACTATCACCATCACTATCATCACAAATCATCTCAACATTATCAAATTTGAGACTTTCATGAAAATTTCCATCTTGTGAAGGAATTTACGGATGAGCGGAAGCGTGAAATAACAATTATTCCGTAAAAACCATATACCGCACATATAGAAAAACGTATAAAAGGGAAAACTGAGGAATCGAAACCATACCTCGTGAATCGAAGCTTTATAAAATTGGAGTGCTAGCAGTTGCTCCTCAGTGTGTGAAGCACTCTACCGGTATCCACCAAGAACGATCCTCTTCGATGAACCCTTTTACAAAACTAAGCTTTTATAAAATGGAGTTTTAGGAGAGAGAGAGAGAAGAAGAAGATGGAGGCTAGGGTTTTCACAAAACCGAAATTGTGTATCTTGTCAAATGAGCCATCCATCTCATTCTATTTATAGGACTTTCCTAGGGTTTTATAATATATCTATATATATTTTAACCCCCACATTTTATCTTCATAAAATGCTTTAATAATAATTAAAACTATTTTAATCATTATTTCTTTTTCTTAACTATTTAGAAAAATAATTCTCTCTCTCATTATTCATCAAAGGAAACATTCTTTTATGGTGTGACCCTGTAGGTTCAATATTATGCCGGTAGTAGACATAAATAATAATAAACTTTTTATTAATTATTTATATGAATATTAAAATTCACTAAATATAATTAACTGATTAATTATATTTATTCTACATCGTGAGTGATGCTTCTCATCATATCGCGACTATCCGGATAATATGAATTCACTGCTTAGAATACCAAGAACCTGTCAGTGAATAGTTACCGTACAATTAACTCCTTCTACCCTCCAATTTCCTGATTAAATACAAGGCATGGATCTTGTGTCAAGCCTATCTAATTTAATCATTTGCTTTCCCATTCACTATGCTCAGTTCTATGTAAATTAGAAACTCCTTTCTAATTTCATTCACTCTGGCCAGAGATTCCTGAACTAGCATAAGTGGATCAGCTTAGAACATTCTCTTCCTTCACTGGAAGGGGTAGATCCTTTATTGATCATACACTATTTTCGTGTACAAATTCCTATACCCAGTAGAGCCCTAATAATTGTCCCTGGAGACTAAGAACTAAACCAAAACATAGTTCAGTGTACACAAGATGACTATGATGACCTCAAGTCAAAGGATACTTGTACAACTATCACTATGTGAACAACTGCTGACACGTGAGTGAACTCCATCAGTTGTTCAGCTGTGCGAGTCATGTTCAGTGAACTTATTCTATAATAAGCACCTACATACTAGCTATAGTGTCACCACACAAATATCTATGAGAACAGACATCCTTCATAATGAAGCAAGCATAGTATGTACCAATCTTTGCGGATTATTAATTACCAGTTAGTAATCCTATGACCAGGAACTATTTAAGTTTAGAGTTATCATCTTTTAGGTCTCACTATTATGATCTCATCATAATCCATAAAAAGCTTTACTCTAAACTATGGTATATCTTATTTAAACACTTAAATAGATAGAGCCCGTAATAAAAATAAAACAAGTCTTTTATTAATATAAATGAAATCAAAGCAGATTACATAAAAGTTATTCCTAAATCCTCATACTTGATTGGACTTAGGACATATCCCTTTCAATCTCCCACTTGTACTAAAGCCAATCACTCTGGTATCTAATACCCATCCTGTCTTTATGACGATCAAAATGACTTTCAGAAAGTGGCTTTGTGAGTGGGTCTTCTATGTTGTTATGTGTGTCAACTCGCTTTCAATACAATACAAGAAATGTTACCGCGCTCCCACTAACCCTTTTGTAGACACATGGTTCATCTATATTTTTTATAAAACCAAACTCTTTGATTGTCTCATCAAAATGGATGTTCCATCTACGAGAAGCTTGCTTTAAACCACATATGGTTCGTAGCAGCTTACACACTAGGTTTTCATTTCCCTTGGAAAGAAAACCATCTGGCTGTGTCATATTCACTTCCTCTTCAAGTTTCCCATTGAGGAAGGCCGTTTTCACGTCCATTTGCCAGATCTCATAGTCGTAGTAAGCAGCAATCGCAAGGAAAATCCGAATTGATTTTAACAGGGCTACATGCGAAAAAGTTTCATCAAAGTCAATCCCTTGTCTTTGTTTGAATCCTTTTGCCACGAGCCTGGCCTTATAGGTCTCTACCTGGCCATCTGCTCCAATCTTTCTCTTATATACCCACTTGCACCCAATAGGCTTAACACCTTCAGGCGCTTCAAGCAGAGTCCTTACTTGGTTGGTATACATAGATTCCATTTCGGATTTCATGGCACTTTGCCATTTCTCTGAGTCAACGCTACTCATAGCCTCATTATAGGTCATAGGGTTGTCATCATCAATGATTGACAACTCATTGTCATTCTCAATGACAAGGCCATAATACCTCTCAGGTTGGCGAGACACTCTCCCTGACCAACGAATGGATTGTTCCACAGAAGGTTGTTCAGTCTGAACAGGTGTTTCCACTTGATTCGTAGTAGTTTGTGCTTCTTGAACTTCATCAAGTTCAATTTTGCTCCCACTGTTTCCTTGAATGATAAACTGCTTTTCCAAGAAGGTAGCATGTCTGGAGACAAACACCCGATGATCGGTGTAAAAGTAATACCCTAAAGTCTCTTTAGGATATCCCACAAAACTATATTTTACGGATCGAGATTCCAGCTTATCTGGGTCAACTTTCTTGACATAAGCTGGACATCCCCAAATCTTAACGTGTTTAAGACTCGGTTTCCTTTCTTTTCATATCTCATATGGAGTTTGAGGAACAGATTTGGAAGGCACCTTATTCAGTAAATATGCTGAGGTTTCCAATGCATAACCCCATAGGAATACTGGAAGATTCGCATAGCTCATCACGGACCGAACCATATCTAACAAAGTTCGATTTCTCCTTTCAGATACCAATCTGGAGGAGTCCACTGGGAGACTATACCCTTTTCTTTGAAATAATCCAGAAACTCTCCATTCAAGTATTCACCACCTCGATCTGATCGAAGAGTTATAATACCATTTTTGGTTTGTTTCTCCACTTCATACTTATACTCTTTGAATTTTTCAAAGGCATCAAACTTGTGTTTCATCAAACACATATCCGAATCTAGATCTATCATCTATGAAAGTAATGAAGTATGAAAATCCACCCATGGCTTGTGTAGACATTGGTCCACATACATCTGTGTGTACCAATCCTAGCAAATTTGCAGCCCTCTCTCCATGCCTACTAAATGGAGACTACAGTGCCACAATGAAGTGAGATTTTCATCATCCCTTTTCTTTTATTAGTTTGTTCAATCTGAAGTAAATTATGTCACATACATACAGACCATTATTTAAAATACCATGTCAATAAAGAATATTATCTCTAAGGATAGAACATTCATTATTCTTAATAATAAAATGAAAAACCATCCAAATCCAACATAGGAATAGAAACAATATTCCTTACAATCGAGGAAACAAAATAACAATTATTTCAAACAATAGTCTTGCCCGTAGGCATATGTAAATGAAATGATCCTACATCTTCAGCAGCAACTCTTGCTCCATTTCCCATCAGTAGAATCACCTCCTCTTCCTCAAGAGTCCTACTTCTCCTTAGTCCCTGCAACGAATTGCAGATGTAAGAACCACAGGCGGTATCTAATACCCAAGTAGAAATTTGACTTAATGACATATTCATTTCTATCATGAACATACCTGAATCAGAAGCAATAGTCTCACTCCCCTTCTTCTTCTTCAACTCTGCAAGGTAAACCTTGCAGTTCCTCTTCTAGTGCCCCACCTTGTTACAGGGAAAGCAAACAACTTTGCTCTTGGGGTCTTCAGCTTTTGGTGGAACCGACTTTTCTTCACCTACTTTCTTCTTCTTGGAAGGGTTCCTCTTCCTTATCTTAGGATTGGAACCTTCACCAATTAGAAGAACAGAACTCTTCTTAGGGGGAAAATTCGATTCCGTAGTCTTCAACATGTTGTGGAGTTCAGCTAGGCTGACATCTAGCTTATTCATGTGAAAGTTCACAACAAACTGCGAAAATGAACCCGAAAGTGATTGCAAGACCAAGTCTTGGCTCAGCTCCCCATCCATGGCAAAACCAAGTTGTCCAAGACGTTCAATCAAATTGATCATCTTAAGTACATGGTCATTCACGGATGATCCCTCAGACATCCTACAACCGAACAGCTCCTTCGATATCTCATATCGAGCTGTCCTCCCTGCCACATCATACAACTCTTGTAGATGCATAAGGATAGTGTGAGCATCCATATGCTCATGTTGCTTCTTAGCTCAATGTTCATGAAAGCTAGCATGATGCATTGAGCAACATTTGCATCATCTATCTACTTACGATACACAACATATTCATCATTATGTGCATCGTTAGCAGGTTCAGTAGGCTTAGGTGAGTCAAGCACATATTCCAGCTTCTCCATCCTGAGAACAATTCTCAAATTTCGAAGCCAGTCAGCAAAATTAGGACCAGTCAACTTGTGAGCATCTAGTATACTCCGGAGTGATAGTGCAGAAGACATAACGAATATAGTAAATCTGTGAATGATAAACACATAATAACACTTAGCAAATATTCAATTTCATTTCAAAACACTATATGAATCGGGTCTTTATTCATAAGTGGCTCCCACTAGTTTATCTAATTTATTCAACCCCCTACGTGAAAAATTAAGCATTCATAATGCTAGTGGGAATAGGGATCCTACATTCCATCACACAACCTCGGCTGTGGCACGAAACATCATGTGATGTTCAATAGGCAGACAACTCTTGTCAATTACATCTTATGTTATTCCCTAATCAAACTTTAGCCTCTTGAATACTTGAGTCACGGCTGTGGCACGATAAACTCAATATTCTAAGTCAAGTCTAACCCAACATTCCGTACAATTGAATCAGTCTCCAACGGCCCATGGTTGTGGCACGTAACGACCTTTAGATTCTAATTCAATGTACACATCTCTATGTAATAGACAAGTATTTCTTATTTTGAAATCAAAGCCCTCGGCTGTAGCACGAAACGATAATGATTTAAAATATAAGAACCAATTTCTATCATGTTGGAAGGCTATGACCGACACAAGCCCGTTATGTCATTGGCCAATTATTACTTGATATTATTTAATTTTAGAGGGATTATATTACGTTACAATCATAATCATATTATAAAGAGATTCTTCCTTTTAAATTAAATATTTCAAATCAATAATCGATAATCAGATGATTCCCAGATCGGGTGGAGCATTGTCAAGAGGCGTCACTTAATAACCCTTTCTTACAGATAGAAATCTGTTGTTGACAGAATCATCCTTTCTCTCAAAATTGAAAATTCATATTTAATTACGTGTTTCATAAACACAAGAATCTCATGATTGTATTCATAATATTATTGTCAAGGCAAGAAACAATTCCTATTCTAGATTTCCTAGAGCACGCCTTATATTGATTTAAGTTCACCTAAATCTATCATCACATGGTAAACACAGACATATATCTCATATATAAAAATAAATAAACAAGTAAGCATGCAATTAATATCATGTCACACATTGATATAATGATGTATGGATTTATTATAGCATTTAAAACAATTAAAACATGCTTTAAAACACTTTCGGGAATATAAACAGTTCAAAACTTTTATATAAAAAATATTTGACCACTCCATTAGATCTGTCTCGGAAAAACGAATCCAACGATATATTGCACGCCCAAAACGGAGTTAGGAAACTCCCAAAAAATCAAATTTAATGTGGACATACGGGCTGTAACGCATGTACGTAATGCGTTACAACACTGTTGAGCCATTTACGCGTGTAACGCATTCCGTAAATGCGCAACAGTGTGTAACGCATTCACGGAATGCGCAACACACCCCCCCGCCCCGCGTGCGCTGCACGCACCTGCAGCAGCCAACCGATAGCAGATTTTTTTTTTCGTTTATTCCTTCCTGCCGTGGCTGTTTGTCTACCTGCTGTTACAATTAGGAGATGTAACCCCCTTTCCCTTTACTCCCTTATTAATAACTCTTTATTAATATTATCATTATTTTAATTTTATTATTAATAAATTAATTAACAGTTAATTAATAAATTAATAAAAATCAAAATAATATGATTTCTTAAATCAGGGAGTAGCAGAAAAATACCAAATCAGCCATGGGTCTTTGTGCAAATTTTAATCATAATTATTCACATGCATAATTATTTTATGAATTTTAATTAAAACAATTTTTAAAAATTCATAACAAATAATCTACACATCACAAAATTATGAAAAAAATACCTAGACAATCTACAACACTTGTAGAACCCAGATCAGTAGTCAAAATCTCATGCAAAAATTATTTCGAATTAATTCATAATTAAATCCAAATAAACTTGCAAAAATCATAATAAATCCATACATGTATTAAAAAATCTAAATTTTTTTATATGAATCTCTATATGCAGAACCTAGCTCTGATGCCAATGAAGGAATTTACGGATGGGCGGAAGCGTGAAATAACAATTATTCCATAAAAACCATATACCGCACATATAGAAAAACGTATAAAAGGGAAAAACTGAGGAATCGAAACCATACCTCGTGAATCGAAGCTTTATAAAATTGGAGTGCTAGCAGTTGCTCCTCATTGTGTGAAGCACTCTACCGGTATTCATCAAGAACGATCCTCTTTGATGAACCCTTTTATAAAACTAAGCTTTTATAAAATGGAGTTTTAGGAGAGAGAGAGAGAAGAAGAAGATGGAGGCTAGGGTTTTCGCAAAACCGAAATTGTGTATCTTGTCAAATGAGCCATCCATCTCATTCTATTTATAGGACTTTCCTAGGGTTTTATAATATATCTATATATATTTTAACCCCCACATTTTATCTTCATAAAATGCTTTAATAATAATTAAAACTATTTTAATCATTATTTCTTTTTCTTAACTATTTAGAAAAATAATTCTCTCTCTCATTATTCATCAAAGAAACATTCTTTTATGGTGTGACCCTGTAGGTTCAATATTATGCCGGTAGTAGAAATAAATAATAATAAACTTTTTATTAATTATTTATATGAATATTAAAATTCACTAAATATAATTAACTGATTAATTATATTTATTCTACATCGTGAGTGATGCTTCTCAACAAATCGCGACTATCCGGATAATATGAATTTACTGCTTAGAATACCAAGAACCTGTCAGTGAATAGTTACCGTACAATTAACTCCTTCTACCCTCCAATGTCCTGATTAAATACTAGGCATGGATCTTGTGTCAAGCCTATCTAATTTAATCATTTGCTTTCCCATTCACTATGCTCAGTTCTATGTAAATTAGAAACTCCTTTCTAATTTCATTCACTCTGGCCAGAGATTCCTGAACTAGCATAAGTGGATCAGCTTAGAACATTCTCTTCCTTCACTGGAAGGGGTAGATCCTTTATTGATCATACACTATCTTCGTGTACAAATTCCTATACCCAGTAGAGCCCTAATAATTGTCCCTGGAGACTAAGAACTAAACCAAAACATAGTTCAGTGTACACAAGATGACTATGATGACCTCAAGTCAAAGGATACTTGTACAACTATCACTATGTGAACAACTGCTGACACGTGAGTGAACTCCATCAGTTGTTCAGCTGTGCGAGTCATGTTCAGTGAACTTATTCTATAATAAGCACCTACATACTAGCTATAGTGTCACCACACAAATATCTATGAGAACAGACATCCTTCATAATAAAGCAAGCATAGTATGTACCAATCTTTGTGGATTATTAATTACCAGTTAGTAATCCTATGACCAGGAACTATTTAAGTTTATAGTTATCATCTTTTAGGTCTCACTATTATGATCTCATCATAATCCATAAAAAGCTTTACTCTAAACTATGGTATATCTTATTTAAGCACTTAAATAGATAGAGCCTGTAATAAAAACAAAACAATTCTTTTATTAATATAAATGAAATCAAAGCAGATTACATAAAAGTTATTCCTAAATCCTCATACTTGATTGGACTTAGGACATATTTCTTTCATCTTGTAGTCCTTCAATCTTTTTATCATCAAACACAACATGTATAGATTCCATAACAATGTTGGTTCTAAGATTGTAGACTCTATATACTTTTCCAACTGCATATCCAACAAAAATGCCTTCATCTGCTTTGGCATCAAACTTCCCATGCTGATCAGTTTGATTCCTTAAGATATAGCATTTACAGCCAAAGACATGAAGAAAGTTTAGTGTTGGCTTCCTATTCTTGAACAATTGGTAGGGTGTCATGCATTTTGCTTGATTAACCAAAGAAATATTTTGAGTGTAGCATGCAGTATTTACAGCTTCAGCACAAAAATATGTTGGTAACTTTAATTCTTCTAGCATTGTTCTTGCAGCTTCAATAAGAGATCTGTTTTTCCTTTCCACCACACCATTTTGTTGTGGGGCTCTTGCTGCTGAGAATTCATGCATGATCTCATTCTCTTCACAAAATGATCGCATCACATAATTCTTGAGCTCAGTTCCATTGTCACTCCTGATTCTTCTTACTTTGAAGTCTAGATGATTGTTGACTTGACTTATGTGATTGATGATGATTTCACTAGCTTCATCTTGGAATTTTGGAAAATATGTCCAAGAGAACTTTGAGAAATCATCCACAATTACTAGGAATTATCTTTTCCTTGAGATTGACAACACATTGACTGGTCCAAACAAATCCATGTGCAATAGTTGTAGAGGTTCAATTGTTGAATCAAGCTTCTTTCTGAATGATGCTTTGATTCGCTTTCCTTTCTGACATGTATCGCACAGTCCATCCTTTGAGAATTCCACTTGAGGAATACCTCTCACCAAGTCTTTCCTAACTAGCTCATTTATAGTCTTGAAATTAAGGTGGGATAGCTTCTTATGCCACAACCAACTTTCATCTTGACTTGCCTTGCTAAATAGACAAGTGACAGATTCTGCATTAGATGAGTTGAAGTCAGCTAATTACACATTTCCTTTTCTCACTCCTGTGAGAATCACTTTGTTGCTCTTCTTATTGGTCACAACACAGGCTTCTGAATTAAATGTTACTGAGTTGCCCTTGTCACAAAGCTGGTTGATACTCAACAAATTGTGCTTGAGTCCATCCACTAGGGCAACCTCTTCAATGATGACATTATCCTTTGAAATCAAGCCATATCCCACAGTATAACCCTTGCTATCGTCTCCAAAATTAATACTTGGGTCAGCTCTTTCCTTAAACTCAGTGAGCAAGGTAGAATCTCCAGTCATGTGCCTTGAGCACCCACTATCCAAATAATAAAGATTCTTTCTGTTTCCCTGCACATAGCAAAATTAAATCAAGTTGATTTTGGTACCCCAAGTTTCCTTGGTTCCTATTTTGTTAGCCTTTTTCTTAGGTTTCTTAGGTTTGTCTTCATTTGACTTAGGTACTTGAAATTCATCCTTAGTCAATTGAGTGGAACCCTTAAAACCATTCATCATTGCAGAATTATCATGCACAGCTTGATTAACATGGAAAGGTATATTTTGAGAAAACATGGTATTCCTGTATGGCATGATAAATGGCATTTGTGGCATACTGAATGCAGCATAGTAAGGATTTTGTGCAAATGCTATATTAGCATATTGTTCATTCAAATTATGTGCATGCATAATATTCACATGCATTGTTGGCATACTGGGAAATGAAGGAGGTGCAGACATGGAAGCAGGCATAACAAGTTTGCAATTAACAGACAAATAATTAACACTACCACACTTAACATAGATTTTTCTTAGTGCATATTAGGTGTGTAGTTGTTATGTTTGTTAATTCCTACTTTCCCATTTCTATTGTTTTCTTTTTAGACTCTGTTCTCACTTCAATTTTCTCCAATCTGTCATTTAATTGCTTAATGGACATATGCCCTACATTGACTCTCTTGTTCTGTTTCACTTGACTTGTTTCTCTTGGAACAAAGTTCTTAGAAACTGATCCATAGTTTTCATTTAATTTAGCTAGGTTAGCTTTGCTAACTGGTTTACTTGCACTCAACGGATGTGGCTCATTGTCTTTCGACGGATAATCCTTTTGATTATTCGACGGATAATTTTCATCATCCGTCGAATCCATATTCGTTGAAAGTCCTTCAACCAGATTGGAATCAAGGTTCTCCTTGTTCTTTTTCCAGGATGCATCACCAAAGGATTCTATACCTTAAACTTTAGTAATTTAAGCATGGACATCTCTAGATGATTTCCATGCCTTAATTATTTATCGTTCTCGTTCAATCTGCTTTCTTAAAATCTCCTATTTTTGTAGAGATTTAGTCAATTCATCTTTGTCAGTCTTGCATTTTATTTTCAGTTTTTCAGACTCAACAAATTGAGTTTCTAACACAATGTTTCTTTCACTTAAAAATAGATGGTTTTCTGTAAGATTAGTGTTTTCTTTAGTGAGAGACTTGAGTGTAACACGCAATTGATATAATTCAGTAGACATGTCATTTATAGCATCATTACACTCAGCTTTAGACAAATGTGATAGATTAGTGGTGATTACCTGATTACTTGATGATCTGACCTCTGTTTCATCTGATTTGGCCATAAGTGCTAGATTGACATAGCTTATATCTTCATCATCTTCTAATCCATCTACAGCCCAGTCATTTCCTGTGTGATGAAAGCCCTTTCCTTTTTTTGAACAACTCAAAATATTTATGTTTGTAATCAACAGCCTCAAACTTCTTTTTACCAGAATCAGACTTTCGGCATTCACTAGCAAAATGACCAGCCAAGCCACCCTTGAAACATTTGAATTTAGACTTATCAACCATATTTCTGTTGGACTTGGTTGCTCCAAAATTCTTCTTGAATTTGAGCTTGGAAAACCTCCTGGATAGAAAAGCAAGATGCTCATCTATGTCATCCATGTCATCTTGACTAAGCTGGTCTTCATGCTCAGCTACTAGCCCTTTTCCTTTTCCTTCACAAACTCCAGGGTTTGGTGCAGATTCAATAGCTTCAACCTTTGTCTCCTTCTCCTTTTCTTGCTCAACAACTAGTGCAATAGACCCTCCTTTCTTTCTTCCTTTCTCTAGCTTTTCATCTTGCTTTATTTCAAGCTCATAGGTCTTTAGAATTCCATACAGTCTATCTAAGGTGAATTCCTTGTAGTCTTGAGAGTTTCTTAGTGAGACTGTCATGGGTTTCCAATCCTTTGTTAGAGATATAAGAAATTTGAGGTTTGAGTCCTTTGTTTGATAGAATATTCCATGCAATTTTAGAGCATTTAGTAGCTTTTGAAATCTACTAAATATATCAGTGAGTGACTCACTTTCTTCATTGTGAAAATGCTCATATTGCTGAATCAAGAGTTGCATTTTGTTTTCCCTTACCTGCTCAATTCCATCACATATGACTTGAATTGTTTCCCAAACATCCGTAGCATTTTTGCAGTTTATGATGTTATCAAACATGTCACCATGAACACCATTAAACAAAATGTTCATGTCCTTTTTATCTTTTCAAATTTGTTCAATGTCTGGATCAGACCATTCTGCTCTAGGCTTTGGGACAGATGCTTCATTTCCTGTAGCAACTCTCATAGAGACATGTGGACCTTTCTCAATACAGTCCATATATGCTTCATCTTGAGATAGGAGATGCAGGTGCATCTTCACCTTCTAATGGTGATAGTTGTCTTTGTCCAGAAATGGAATATTTACTCCAACATCCTTTTTACTCATCTTGTTAGTTGTTGTGATCTTTAAACTCTTTGTTCTTTAAGAGCTTGCTCTGATACCAATTGTTATTCCCAAACAATCAAAACAAGAATTACCGAAGGGGGGTTGAATGTAATTCTGGCTTCCTTTTAATTTTAAGAATAGTTCTACTATAAATATATAACTGTGTTTGATTTAGCAATTGTGCGGAATGAAAGTAGTAAAGAAATCAAATCACAAAGTAATCAAATACAAGTATTTAAAAACTTTTTGGTGGATTGAACTTTTCCACCAGATATATATATATATGTTGGTGAGATTGCGTAGCTGTATGAACAGTTATGTGATAACTCAACACGAGAACAACACTAGAACAGGACAGGCTAATAATACTACGTCTATATAAGAAATCAGGAAGAATGAAGACAAGGCAAATACAAAGAATTAGAAGATTAGAAGAAAGCCTAAAGTCTGTCTGCAGGTCACTGAAAGAAGTTCATTAATATGATCATGCCTTAGTGAAGAACTAAGGTTAAAGACTTTCAGGGTTTCAGAATTGTTAAAGATTCAGTATACAAGTGCTATCGAAAGATTTCAGTGTATTGGCATTGATTGAAGATAGACAGTGTATGAAGCATAGGAATCTAAAGAATTGAAGACAGGGTATAGACAGAGGTTAATGAAAACGTTGTCTAAAGTACCATAAAGGATTCCAGTGAAAGTATAGTTGTTTATTGACAGTCAGTGTCTGAAGCGATAAAGTTGTTGTAAGCTTAACAATTTATTCAAGCCTATAATACGAAGACTTGAATCGGGGTTAGTCGTCTGTGAACCAGACCAGTTGCACTAGGCGTCAACAGCTCGCGAAAGAAATCTGGGTATTATTTATAGAGGAATTGTTAAGTTGAGGAACGTACTTGGATTGAACGTTTATCTATTAAAGTACGAGAAGTGGTGCGCGGGGTATACAGCTAAACAACTCAGGGGACTGGCGAATCTCAAAGTTTAATTGGTAAATTAAATAAATTTATTTAGTGGACTTTAATATAATTTATTTGATAAAATTAAAATAATTTATCTTATAAACTTTAAATAAATTTATTTTATAAATCTAAATTAGTTTATTTATATAAGTTATATTTAAGTTTATTTTATAAATTAAATTTAGCTACAATTTAAACTTAAAAAGAAAAAAAGAAAAGGAAAAAGTAAAAGTAAAAGAAAATAGAAAAAGGAAAAGGAAAACAAAACAAAACGAAAACAAAAAGAAAATAAAAAAAATGAAAAAAAGAATAAAAAGTAACCAAGTGTGGCATTTCCCTGGTCGCCACAGAAGGTGACTTGATTTTAATTACTAAGTACATATACATGTACTTGTAGTAAGTCGCCACAGGAAAACAACTATTCCCCCTCCTAGTCGCCACACAGAAGCTGTACTTGATCACCACAGAGAAGTTATACCTGGTCGCCATAGAATCCTCAGCCACATAATTTTATTGGATAAAGACTACACTTTGTAGCAGAAGACATTCAGCCATTCATTTTTGATTAATTTCTGTTCATCTTCTCTCCCAAGATAGTAGTGAAATGGCAACAAAGATTTACAGAGAAGCTTAAGCTTTTTGTATATCCGTTTAACTTTTCACTGTAGTAACGTTATAATGCCTGATTTAATTCTTGTATATTCTTAGAGGCATTATAATCGTTACCCGGGAAATTAAATCCTAGTACAAATAAAAGCTAGATCATTGTATAGGACTTAATTTGTAAATCTTTGTAGTAGCTAGGAACTTTGTTGTTCTTAGGTTGTAGCCAGTTAATTTATTTATCGGAGTTTAGCAACACCCTCGAGGATTTATATATGAATATATATTTCCCTGAATATCTTGTGTTCCTCGTTTTTATCGTTCCAAACACTATTTTTCTCAAGAACACGAAACCACTAACCGAGCACTAAATCTATATTCTCTAAAGATTCGAAAAAAATTTTAATTTAGTGATTATCGTATTCAACCCTCCCTTCTATGATAATTCGGGACCTAACAATTGGTATCAAAGCTGACTGATTGATACACAAATCAGGATCCTTAAATAAATTTATTTTATTAATTTAAATTTATATAATTTATTTTATAAATTTGGTTTAGGAAATTTATTCTATAAATTTAATTTAAATAAATTTATTATTTAAACTTGAATAAGTTTATCTTATAAACTTAATTTTAATAAATTTATTTTATAAATTTGATTTAAATTAATTTATCATTTAAATTATTGTAAATAAAAAATTTTAACCTTTTTTATTTTTCGGGTGTAGCTGCCAGATTTGTTTGTATATTTAGCTGCCATTTTTAGGTGTCATTTGTTTAGTTAACTTGGCAGCAAATTGTGATCATTTGTTTTGGTGATTGGCACCTCCCAAGACTAAAATCAAATGTTGAACTTCATGTGCAAAGTAAGGCAGCAAAGAATTTTTGTACGCGCCTGGTAATACCTAACAGCTGACAGTCCCGCGCTTGCAAGTCACGCGCTTGTACGCGCCAAGCGGTGCACACATGAAAATTGGAAGCCACGCGTAGAAAAACAGTTGTCGCCATAGAACCTACTGCTTCTCAGTTAGTCCTCCTATTTAGTCGCCATAGAATGAAAAGAAAAAACGGCGCACAAGTAGTACCGTAGTCGCCTCACACGAACAAAAGACGGCGCACGGTACAAGAGGTCGCCACAGGGTTATGAGACGAGAATAATTCTAAAGCAAAGACTCTATTGCGACCTGTACTCACCTGTAGAAGACTGGGTCAATTCTTAAACAATTTTTTTATTGACCTTAATTTTTCTATTCTGATTTATTAATTTTTTCTATAAAATATAAAATTTTTTAATTTAAATTTTTCTTAGATAATAATTTACGTTTTATTTAATTTTTAAGAAAATTTGAAATTCTTGAAAATTAGATTTTACGTAAATATTTATTTTTGATTAATTTATTTTCTAAGAAAATTAAAAATATTGGAAATTTAAATTTCTCTTAAATATTAAATTAAGGGTACTCAACGGATTGGTAGACTCAGGATTCCTCCGAGCTTTTAAATTGGATTTTAATCTTTTGAAAACGAAGACCATGTGTTATTCAGACGGAAAATTCCTGAACACGGAAATTATAGGAAATGGTTTTCTTACTCCGATGGAACTGATTTCAAGACCTACAGACGAAATTTGTGGATCTTCCTCAAATGCTTACTCCATAGGATACCACTAGTGTAACACCCCCAAATCCGGGTTCGGTGATCCGGGTTGTCACGAGTTCCATTTCCCTTAATAACACCCAATCTTAATAAACAACCAACTACTGCGTACTGTGACCCCACAATAAACAAACACACCACAAGTTATAGTCTCAGAGATGAATACCAAAATAACACAAGTCATTTTATTCCACAATTATAAGTCATTATACCTCAAAAGGGTTTCTAAATAAATTTACATTTCTTTACCATTATTACAATTCATAAAGATACATAAGTCTGGTACATCAAAAGTTGAAAGTCTGGCCTATTGGTAGTTCCTACCTCAGCTACAGTGGCATCAACGCCTATAGGAAACTGCGGAACGTTTCATATCCGCTCGCAAATTGGGAGCTTGGTCATGTTCATCTTGTCTATCTGTTGTTGTGTAATGAAAGAAGAAAGCAAGGGTGAGCAACAAGCCCACCGAAATAATATGTATAATAATTAACAATATATGAGCATTCTCATAGTACTCATGAAAGTCTTGGTCAAGAAGAAATGAACCAAGTTGATATCTTAATGCGACGAAGTCGCAAAATATTCAGTACATATATACATATATACTTCTCAAAATCTTTGAAATCCTCTGACATGTAAAATGTACACAGAGTTCCAGTTTATAACTGTATAAAATATCGTTGCAAGGTGATCTCATACATCTAACCTTATCTCAACGTTTTTCTGAAAATCTTTGTCATGCATAAGATAATCCTTTACTAGATATAAGATGAAAAGATGAAGTTACAAGATACTCCAATATACTTATATCTTTTACGAATACTGCTTGAACTACCACCGTTCAAGGTAAAATCATTTTCAAAAGTTCATCACATAGATGAGACTACAAGATAAGACTTGAATAGATTCAATCTTTGAAATATCATTTAAAAGGAATGAAGTTACGAGATACTTCATTGATTTCCGATATATATACACCTATATATATATCTCATACACTTCTTGAAAACCTCTGTTATGAAAAGTATAAACAGAGTTGTAATATCCAATGAATTTGGAAAGAAGAAAACTTTGGCATAAACCTGATATCTTGCTGATCATGCAAAGATACCAATTACGTCACCTTTTCTACGAGTAGATGGATGAATTCCCCACTGGTCATCACCCTGGCCGCATTAGGACCTTAAGTTGGACTGCCACTCAGCCACTTACGCTTTGATGGACTGCCACTCAGCCACTTACACCTTGATGGACTCCCACTGAGCCCATTTCGCTTATGCCGACGCATTTAGATGGACTTACTTCCCGAACATTGGGCAAGTAATCAAACTCTTTTATCAAAACAGCAACCTCGATGCGAATATAAAATACACCACAGAGCCGTATCCCTAAGATTTTTAAGCGAGTATTTAAATCCCCTTCGAAAGGAAGATCTTAATTTTGAAAACAAGTTTAGGGATCCGCTCTAGCCTTTAAAATCATTTTGTAGACCCGAAAATATTTTTGAAAGCATTTGGAATAACGATGATTTGATAGAATAAATCAATTCCAAGATAATCAAAGAATATCTAAATATTATGCTATAAATAATATTCCAATAATGAATAGCTTTTATCAAAGCATATGAAGTAAAAGTTTTGAAAATAACTTTCTGTAAATATTTAAGGTAAGAATGATTGACGATATCAATCATTTCTCGAATATTTGGCGAATAACGAAACATTATTCTTTAATAAAATAAAGAGTATTATTTAATAAAATAAGCAGAGTCATAAGTCCTCGAATGAATATTCAAAATAATATTAATTAAATAAACTAAGCGGAGTCATAAGTCCTCGAATGAATATTCAGACTAATATTCATTTATTAAAAGAAATAAAATAAGTTTCATAAGTAGAAACTCTATTCAAATAATTAAACTAGTCTTTGATCGTAATTGGAATCTTAAATGAATATTCAAAAAAATAATATTTACTTATAATATAAAAATATCGAATAAAAATTATTCTATTAATAGTTTTGAAAACTATATATATATAATATACTCGGGAATATCGCCTCCCGGTTTAGAAAAATGTTCACCTTTGGGTCCCCTATACTAAGGGTATACGCAACTACTGCTTATCTCTAGCATAGATATTATGCAGTTTATAAGCATTTGAATTGATAATAAAATATCAATATTTCACAACATGCATATATATACCATATCAACATGCTCAATATATCGCAAGATTTGCTAATAAAAACCATGCACTTATTTCAAGATAATGCATCAATATATTACATCACAACAACAGTATAACGGGTAGAAAACTTGCATGAGCGTTCCGGGGTAGACTTAAACTTAGAGTGGGTCCGGTAACCTATGAACAACAACATAAGCCGGAATTAGACCACGGTCTCTTAAGAAACTAGTTAAAACTCACTCATACCCTATCGGTCGCTTTCGGTCGCTTATACGCTTAACGATATGCGTTAATCGCTTGCGTACCCTCGGCTCCACCAATTTTAATAAATTAAATGTTACGAATCTTAAGGCTACTCTTTCGCGAGTACTTTACCAACTGCCTAACCCACCTTACATAATTGTTTCGTAATCAAATTAGTCTTTTAAGAGCCTTAAAAAAGGTTTCAAAGTTACTCGAGGTTTTGGGGTTCGCTCGCGAAACGCCGATACTTAAAATGGTCGTTTCTCATCACTCGTAACTCGGATTTAGGCGAACGACATATCAAAACGAATCTCGTAACATGAACTATCTAATAATTTCAAAGTTTAGAATCTTATAGTGAGTTCACGGGTCCTGAAGCTAAGCACAAAAATAGTCTAATGTAAATCAGGCATTATGACGACTATGTTTACGCGATTTCCAAAATAATTACCACTCTAAAACCTCATCAATTCACTCCCATCCTCCAACAATAAATAACACAACAAATACAACTTAAGCCACAGAAAAATCAGTCCACACTCCAAGGTTTTACCAACTCATTCAATCACTACAAATTCACCATTCAAAATCAACACAACTTCACAAAAATCACTACTAAGTGTGGATCTAACTATACATTTACCAATTCATCTAAAACTCAAACAATCAAGCTTAGTACTAAAGGTAAAGAAGTTTTTGTACCTTTATTTGTGAGTGAAAAGTTTCTAGGGAGCCTTAAAACCTTGATCAATCCTTATACAAGCTTGGATCTCACAAAAAATCAAGAAAACATAAAGTTAGATTTTGAAGTTTCTAAAAGTCCTATTTAAAGAACTGTAAAAATGAAGGTCTTACCATGATTATTTAGACGAGACTTGTGAACAAGAGTTGTAGGCCATCTCAATACCTTTCCAAAGAGCTATAGAACACAATATTCGAGAGAGTATTTAATGAGATATGACAGTTTGAAGTTGCTAATATCATTTTGGCCGAGAGCAAAATGATGAAATGGAAAAAAAATGGAAAAGCTTCTTTGATTTCCTTGCATAAATATCTTCTCCCTTGATGACATCATCCATCATGCATAACTTTTTTGCCATGTGTCAAACCCTTGTGGTTTGATGATGTCATAATCCTTGGCTTCTTGTACAAGCTTGTCCGTTGGTCGCTTATTTATTTTACGGTTCGCTTAACTCTCTTTCTCGTTAATAGTTTGAGGGATCATATCCGGGATCTTATTACTTGGGCTTCCCTGAACCTTTATTAATATCTTATATTCCTTTAATGATCATCTGCTATAATCCTTAAATAAAAAATCCTTTTAATCATGTTACCTTATACTCAATTCTTTCGGTATCTGGTGGATTTTCGGAAAAAATTAAAGTGTCCGGATTCGAATTTTGACGGCCTTTACATACACTCATTTACTTTGTGGAATAGTAATACGATCTCAGAATTTCCATAACAGTACTCCTATATAGTGTGGCCTGATAATTTTCCTTAAACAGCATAATCAGAAAAAAAAAATTACTATTCATCAGGGTTTCAAAATTTTCCAAAAATTGGTGTTATTATGGTCTCCCCTCCTTAAAAGGATTTCGTCCCGGAATCAGATAGAAAATAGTTGGGATGCTTTTCTAGCATTGCACTTTCTAACTCTCAAGTAAAAAAAAATTCCACATTGTGGTTTTGCCACAAGACTCTGACTAGTCTGATAACCCTGTTCTTAAGCACTTGCCCCTTTAATCCATGACCCTTACTGGTTGCTCCATATAGGTCAAGTCCGGTTGCATGTCTATGCGCTCATATTCTCCTATGTGTCCGACATTCGGATTATGCTTCCTTAATATTGATACGTGGAACATGTTATGGACTTGCTGCAGGTTCGCGGGTAGGGATAGTTCATTTGATAACTTTCCAATATATCGTAATATATCTAAGGGTCCAACAAATCGTGGACTTTAGCTTTCCTTTATTTCCGAAGCTTATCAATCCTTTCCAAGGCTTTCCAAGGGGATACCTTTAACAACATTAGGTCCCGTATTTCATACTCTTTGTCCTTTCATTGTCAAATCAGCATACTTCTTATGTCCATCTCGGGCTACTACCAGCCGTCCTTTGATTAGATCTATTATATCCTTGGTCCTTTGGACCACTGCTGGTCCGAGCATCTTGCGCTCTACAACTTCATCCTAACATAAGGGAGATCGATATTGTCTTCCCTCAAGGATCTCATAAGGCGATATCTCGATACTGACAAATGATTTGATTGTCGTAAGAAAACTCAATCCGCGTTAAGTGATCATTCCAAATTCTTTCAAGTCTATTGCACAGACTCTCATCATAGCTTCTAGCATTATAGCTTTTGCTTCTCAATACCCACTCTTTTCCAGTTCATAATCGTTACTATCTTCCGTACAGAATACTATTCTAAATATATCATGAACACTATGATATATTGAGAGATCACTATGATCATAAACACTTGTTATATCGCATAGTTAGTACAGAAGGTGGCCATCCTTTAGTACTTGACAAGTAATTAAATAATAGATGGTATCCTACTAGGCTTCTATCACATAGATAGATAGTAATTCAGCAATACCTCCCCTCTTGGAAGGGTTGTTCTTCTCAGCTTATACAAAATGAAAAGGAGAGAAAAGAACGAATTTAAGAGCATTATATAAAAAATATACTGCCACAAAATATCTGGCTTGGAATCTACCTCTGAACTATAGAGGTTTATCAAAGGAGAATGAAACTTAAGTATCTCTATCAATATCCAGTATTATCGCATCACAATTCACGTGTCTGAATATTTTTGCTATTCCGTTCATCATTCTATGAACCCATGCTCTTGCTCGAGCTTATAAATAATCACCGTTGAAACTCCCTCGACAACGAAAATCAAATCTGGGATTTCATTCTAGACATCATCGTTACTAGAATTCTACGCTTTCCCCACAACCTTCCTCGTATAGTAATACGACTCTCTGTCGATAAGAAAGAATAAATATTCAATAGGTAGATAATCCACTAGTTAGTCTATCAATGATAACTTATACATCACCATGACTTGATTAGTGGTACTTCATCTTAACATCCATTACAATACAACTCTCACGATTGTTATCGTCTCATTATTCAAAGAATTGTTGATGCATTACTATAGTCTACCACGGACCTACTGTAGTCATTCATTTTCCATGAAATCTTAATATCTAACCATACAGAGTCCATACCTACTGTATCGAATTCTTCTAAGGAGGTAACATAATCGCCATTCATGATTCATGAAGAACACTCCTGAACTTGACGTACATATGAAATGAAGAAGATAAAATTGCAGAACGGTTTCAATAAAAGCAACGATAGCAGGCTAATACCATTATTAATCGTATGTCTTTATTAGGAGACATGAAGCTCAAAGGTTCATTTAGTCCTTTTGTAACATAGTCCTGGCTTATCTCAAGATAAGACCTTCTAAGATAGATAGCCCGCTCACGCTGATTACATGAATTAAATCTTTACTAAACTACTATTACGGTTGAGTATCGCACCATCATCAGAAGGAATATTAATCTTTCACAATATAATACAACATTCACGACTTTAACCATCATCACTGTATCCTTTGGGACGAGCGCCTATAATTGCTCTCTTACACTTAGAGTGTCGGCCATCTCATTGGCCTTTCCTTATAGTAATAGTTCCTTATAATCAATGTCTTTTGAACGATCTCCAACTAAATTTTCTACCTCATTCCAATCACTGCTTGTATGAAAATGCTCTTTCTTAAGCTTTGGTGAGAGAGAAAAAATATCACCATTTTTGCAAAAGTTACTGCCTCAGTCTTTAAAGGTTAACATTGTCACGACTAACTCTCGATCATACTTAGGATGTCTCTTATCTTGGGTCCTTCTTGTTTTCACCAATCTTGACCTTCATTGGGTCGATCCATACTTTCTTATGGTTTAACACATGCCCACCTGGCATTATTATAATTACGTCATATTTCCTTTATCAAAATTTCTATTCTTCAGAACTTTGAATATTACCTTTCTCCTTGTAAGACCTCTAAGGTTATCCTTGAATCGTTCCTCCTGTATTCCCTAGATACAGGGCATATCAAAATACCATTTACTAATACTAGAACCATTGTCTATATACTTCTGAAAAATTTCTCTACTGATCCTTAAAGGTTGTTGTTACCTTAATCCTTTCCAATTCATACTGTCAAAACTCATAATGTCCCTATTAAGGGCGAAATGCCAACCTTTATGCATTCCCCTAGGGTTCATCTCAAGTTATCGAGGTTCTATCCTTAATTCCACCTTTAAAAAGGTACTTGCATCCTTCCATGGATAAATCAAGTCATATATCCTTGATAGATTATCTTATTCAATCATTCCCACCTCGATAGTGTACACCAAATTTGATAATAGCATCCTTATTCAAGCTGAGGTCAATCCATATGGCCTCCAAAAGATAATAATGGTTATCCGCTTTTCTTTCCTGATTTGGTAATAATAACAAGGATGTTCTGGAAGATATTGGTCGTGTTCAATATGAACTTTTTAGTTATAACTATTCATTTATCTCCATTATTTATCTCAACCGTTATCTCAATGTAGGGATATCTTTTATACCTGGCGTCTCCCTTTCTGGGTATCAAGCCGCCGGTCTTACCTACACTTCACATTCTTGAAGGTCACTTCTTTCATCCAATTTCCTAATTTCTTACTTTCCTGTCTCCTCAATACATCCGTATTTTCTTATTAGCCCGTCAATCTATCTCGAAGTGTCTTCGAATACTCCCAACTTAAAGGGGATATATATATATCATTTATGCCTTCAACCATCAACTTTAACTCATGGTGAATCACCCTCATCCTAATGATCACCTACTTTTCTATTTCTATTACTATGAGTCTTTAGGTTTTCCTCATACCCAACTCCCTTATCATTCCTCAAACTCTATTGCCTTTATATTCCTTTCCACTTTAGTTTCTATTTATTTTCCTTTCTATTACAATCATTTCATGAATCAACATAACATAAACATTGATTTCAAACATCCCGTCATTCTGGATTCGTGTCCTTCAGACGAACCTTAATGACTTTCACAACCTAGATTCATGATTCATCATACTTGTCCGCCTCTAGCCTGGTTTTAAAACTTTTACCCTATCTCTATATCTTCCTTAGCCTTCCACCAGCGGGTGGCCTCTCTCTTAGGAAGGTAGGTGACAAAAATAGTCTTTTGCGCTTCGTCAATCATTTAGAATCTCAAATGATTCCTCTATTTCCTTTAGCCAGGCTCTTTCCTCGACTGGGTCAACTTGTTCCTTGGAACTTTGAGAGCTTAGCGACTTAAAGGTCCTGAAAGAATTTCCCACCGCATTATTTCCTCAGGGTGGTGGTTAGGGATAATATTCTAAATTCTATTTAGACAGGTCCATGAATTGCCGTATAGGAGTACCGTCTCGGGTCTCCTTTCCTTACTCGACTTCTGTTTCCTTAGTATGAATATGAAGGAATTTACGGATGAGCGGAAGCGTGAAATAACAATTATTCCGTAAAAACCATATGCCGCACATATAGAAAAACATATAAAAGGGAAAAACTGAGGAATCGAAACCATACCTCGTGAATCAAAGCTTTATAAAATTGGACTGCTAGCAGTTGCTCCTCAGTGTGTGAAGCACTCTACCGGTATCCACCAAGAACGATCCTCTTCGATGAACCTTTTTATAAAACTAAGCTTTTATAAAAATGGAGTTTTGGGGGAGAGAGAGAGAGAGGAAGAAGAGGGAGGCTAGGGTTTCCACAAAACCAAAATTATGTGTTTTATCAAATGAGTCATCCATCTCATTCTATTTATAGGGCTCTCCTAGGGTTTTATAATATATCTTTATATATATTAACCCCCACATTTTATCTTCATAAAATGCTTTAATAATAATTAAAACTATTTTAATCATTATTTCTTTTCTTAACTATTTAGAAAATAATTCTCTCTCTTATTATTTCATCAAAAAAAATATTCTTTTATGGTGTGACCCTGTGTTGGATTTTAAACGCAGCGGGGTCATGGTAAAACACTTTTACACATACAAAATCCAAATAAAAGCATATAAATCGTGAATAAAAATTCGAGGGATCGAATCTAACCTTCTAAAATAATTCGGAGACAACGATCAGAGATCCTTAGCAGTTGCTCCTCAAGTGTGAAGCACTCCACCGGTATCCACCAAGAAAACGATGTTAAGGAGGAGGAAGGAGGTGGAGAGAATTGGGTTTTCCAAACTTTTTGGGTTTTCGGGTTCGATGTGGGTTGGAATAAAATAGGGTCTATAATAGTGTATTTATAGGCAAAATTTTCATCTGAAATTTTCCCATAAATAATATTATTATTATCCCATTTATTATTCTCATTAATAATTAAAACACCTTTTAATTATTAATCCTTTTTCTAAACACTTTAGAAATAATTCTTTCTCTTGATTTAATTTCCAAAAATTAAATCCTTTAATTAATAATATTAAGAACTTTTCTTAATTAATTTATAATCAATTAAATCTCATTTAATCAATTATTAAATTTTCCAATTAATTATTTATTTCACCAATAAATAATTATTTAGCCATTATTAATTAATTCCTCCACCATTAAATCATTCTCTTTTTATGGTGTGACCCTGTAGGTTCAATATTAAGCCGGTAGTAGAAATAAATAATAATAAGAATATTTTATCATTATTTATATAAATTCTCTAATTTATTAAATATGATTAATTAATTAATCACATTTATTCTACATCGTGAGGGATACTTCTCAGCATATCGCGACTATCCGGATAATATGAATTCACTGCTTAGAATAACAAGAACCTATTCAGTGAATAGTTACCGTACAATAAACTCCTTCTACCCTACAATGTCCCGATTAAATATAAGGCATGGATCTCGTGTCAAGCCTATCTAATTCAATCACTTGCTTACCATTTACAATGCGTAGTTCTATGCAAATTAGAAACTCCTTTCTAATTTCATTCACTCTGGCCAGAGATTCCTGAACTAGCATAAGTGGCTCAGCCTTGAACATTCGCTTCCTTCACTGGAAGGGGTAAATCCTTTATTGATCATACACTATCTTCGTGTACAAATTCCTATACCCAGAAGAGCCCTAATAATTGTCCCTGGAGACTAAGAACTAAACCAAAGCATAGTTCAGTGTACACAAGATGACTATGATGACCTCAAGTCTAAGGATACTTGTACAACTATCACTATGTGAACAACTGCTGACACGTGAGTGAACTCCATCAGTTGTTCAGCTGTGCGAGTCATGTTCAGTGAACTTATTCTATAATAAGCACCTACATACTAGCTATAGTGTCACCACACAAATGTCTATGAGAACAGACATCCTTCATAATGAAGCAATCATAGTATGTACCGATCTTTGCGGATTATTAATTACCAGTTAGTAATCCTATGACCAGGAACTATTTAAGTTTAGAGTTATCATCTTTTTAGGTCTCACTATTATGATCTCATCATAATCCATAAAAAGCTTTACTCTAAACTATGGTATATCTTATTTAAACACTTAAATAGATAGAGCCCGTAATAAAAACAAAACAAGTCTTTTATTAATATCAATAAAATCAAAACAGATTACATAAAAGTTATTCCTAAATCCTCATACATGATTGGACTTTGGACATATTCCTTTCACCCTGTAGGTTCAATATTATGCCGGTAGTAGAAATTAATAATAATAAACTTTTATTAATTATTTATATGAATATTAAAATTCACTAAATATAATTAACTGATTAATTATATTTATTCTACATCATGAGTGATGCTTCTCAACATATCGCGACTATCCGGATAATATGAATTCACTACTTAGAATACCAAGAACCTGTCAGTGAATAGTTACCGTACAATCAATTCCTTCTACCCTCCAATGTCCTGATTAAATACAAGGCATGGATCTTGTGTCAAGCCTATTTAATCATTTGCTTTCCCATTCACTATGCTCAGTTCTATGTAAATTAGAAACTCCTTTCTAATTTCATTCACTCTGGGCAGAGATTCCTGAACTAGCATAAGTGGATCAGCTTTGAACATTCTCTTCCTTCACTGGAAGGGGTAGATCCTTTATTGATCATACACTATCTTCGTTTACAAATTCCTATACCCAATAGAGCCCTAATAATTGTCCCTGGAGACTAAGAACTAAACCAAAGCATAGTTCAGTGTACACAAGATGACTATGATGACCTCAAGTCTAAGGTTACTTGTATAACTATCACTATGTGAACAACTGCTGACACGTGAGTGAACTCCTCAGCTGTACGAGTCATGTTCAGTGAACTTATTCTATAATAAGCACCTACATACTAGCTATAGTGTCACCACACAAATATCTATGAGAACAGACATCCTTCATAATGAAGCAAGCATAGTATGTACCGATCTTTGCGGATTATTAATTACCAGTTAGTAATCCTATGACCAGGAACTATTTAAGTTTAGATTTATCATCTTTTAGGTCTCACTATTATGATCTCATCATAATCCATAAAAAGCTTTACTCTAAACTATGGTATATCTTATGTAAACACTTAAATAGATAGAGCCCGTAATAAAACAAAACAAGTCTTTTATTAATATCAATGAAATCAAAACAGATTACATAAAAGTTGTTCCTAAATCCTCATACGCAATTGGACTTAGGACATATCTCTTTCAATCTCCCACTTGTACTAAAGCCAATCACTCTGGTATCTAATGCCCATCTTGTCTTTATGACGATCAAAGTGACTTTCAGAAAGTGGCTTTGTGAGTGGGTCTGCTATGTTGTTATGTGTGTCAGTTCTCTTTCAATACAATACAAGAAATGTTACCGCACTCCCACTAACCCTTTTGTAGACACATGGTTCATCTACGTTTTTGATAAAACCAAACTCTTTGATTGTCTCATCAAAACGGATGTTCCATCTACGAGAAGCTTGCTTTAAACCACATATGGTTCGCAGCAGCTTACACACTAGGTTTTCATTTCCTTGGAAAGAAAACCATCTGGCCATTTTCCAGATCTCTTAGTCGTAGTAAGCAGCAATCGCAAGCAAAATCCGAACTGATTTTAACAGGGCTACAGGTAAAAGATTTCATCAAATTCAATCCATTGCCTTTGTTTGAATCCTTTTGCCATAAGCCTGGCTTTAAAGGTCTCCACCTGGCCATCTGCTCTAATCTTTCTTTTGTATACCGTATACATAGATTCCATTTCGGATTTCATGGCACTTTGCCATTTCTCTGAGTCAACACTACTCATAGCCTCATTATAGGTCATAGGGTCATCATCATCAATGATTGACAACTCATTGTCATTCTCAATGACAAGGCCATAATACCTCTCAGGTTGGTGAGACACTCTCCCTGACCTACGAATGGGTTGTTCCACAGAAGGTTATTCAGGCTGAACAGGTGTTTCCGCTTAATTCGTAGTAGTTTGTGCTTCTTGAACTTCATCAAGTTCAGATTTGCTCCCACTGTTTCCTTCAAGGATAAATTGCTTTTCCAAGAAGGTAGCATGTCTGGAGACAAACACCCGATGATCGGTGCAAAAGTAATACCCCAAAATCTCTTTAGGATATCCCACAAAACTACATTTTACAGATCGAGATTCCAGCTTATCTGGGTCA
Source organism: Apium graveolens (assembly GCF_009905375.1). NCBI lineage: Eukaryota > Viridiplantae > Streptophyta > Magnoliopsida > Apiales > Apiaceae > Apium > Apium graveolens. The sequence goes on from NC_133657.1 coordinate 121,556,776, forward strand.
ACTTTCTTGACATAAGCTAGACATCCCCAAATCTTAACGTGTTTAAGACTCGGTTTCTTTTCTTTCCATATCTCATATGGAGTTTGAGGAACATATTTGGAAGGCACCTTATTCAGTAAATATGCTGAGGTTTCCAATGCATAACCCCATAAGAATACTGGAAGATTCGCATAGCTCATCATGGACCGAACCATGTCTAACAAAGTTCGATTTCTCCTTTCAGATACCAATCTGGAGGAGTCCACTGGGAGACTATACCCTTTTCTTTGAGATAATCCAGAAACTCTCCATTCAAGTATTCACCACCTCGATCTGATCGAAGAGTTATAATACCATTTTTGGTTTGTTTCTCCACTTCATACTTATACTCTTTGAACTTTTCAAAGACATCAGACTTGTGTTTCATCAAACACATATCCGAATCTAGATCTATCATCTATGAAAGTAATGAAGTATGAAAATCCACCCATGGCTTACGTAGACATTGGTCCACATACATCTGTGTGTACCAATCCTAGCAAATCTGCAACCCTCTCTCCATGTCCACTAAATGGAGATTTGGTCATTTTACCCAATAGACAAGACTCGCATGTAGGATATGATTCAAAATCAAAAGGGGTCAAGTAACCCTTCCTTATGCAATGTCCACAGTCTATTTTCACTAATATGACCAAGTCTGCAGTGCCAAAAGAAAGTGAGATTTTCATCATCCCTTTTCTTTTATTAGTTTGTTCAATCTGAAGTAAATTATGTCACATACATACAGACCATTATTTAAAATACCACGTCAATAAAAAATATTATCTCTAAGGACAGAACATTCATTATTCTTAATAATAAAATGAAAAACCATCCAAATCCAACATAGGAATAGAAACAATATTCCTTACAATCGAGGAAACAAAATAACAATTATTTCAAACAATAGTCTTTCCCGTAGGCATATGTAAATGAAATGATCCTACATCTTCAGCAGCAACTCTTGCTCCATTTCCCATCAGTAGAATCACCTCCTCTTCTTCAAGAGTCCTACTTCTCCTTAGTCACTACAACGAATTGCAGATGTAAGAACCACAAGCAGTATCTAATACCCAAGTAGAAATTTAACTTAATGACATATTCATTTCTATCATGAACATACCTGAATCAGAAGCGGTAGTCTCACTCTCCTTCTTCTTCTTTAACTCTGCAAGGTAAACCTTGCAGTTCCTCTTCCAGTGCCCCACCTTGTTACAGTGAAAGCAAACAACTTTTCCCTTGGGGTCTTCAGCTTTTGGTTGAACCGGCTTTTCTTCACCTACTTTCTTCTTCTTGGAAGAGTTCCTCTTCCTTTTCTTAGGATTGGAACCTTCACCAATTAGAAGAACAAAACTCTTCTTAGGGGGAAAATTCGATTCCGCAGTCTTCAACATGTTGTGGAGTTCAGCCAGGCTGACATCCAGCTTATTCATGTGAAAGTTCACAACAAACTGCGAAAACGAACCTGGAAGTGATTGCAAGACCAAGTCTTGGCTCAGCTCCCCATCCATGGCAAAACCAAGTTGTCCAAGACGTTCAATCAAATTGATCATCTTAAGTACATGGTCATTAACGGATGATCCCTCAGACATCCTACAACCGAACAGCTCCTTCGATATCTCATATCGAGCTGTCCTCCCTGCCATATCATACAACTCTTGTAGATGTATTAGGATAGTGTGAGCATCCATATGCTCATGCTGCTTTTGTAGCTCAATGTTCATGGAAGCTAGCATGATGCATTGAGCAACATTTGCATCATCTATCCACTTACGATACACAACATGTTCATCATTATGTGCATCGTTAGCAGGTTCAGTAGGCTTAGGTGAGTCAAGCACCTATTCCAGCTTCTCCACCCTGAGAACAATTCTCAAGTTTCGAAGCCAGTCAGCAAAATTAGGACCAGTCAACTTGTGAGCATCTAGTATACTCCGGAGTGATAGTGCAGAAGACATAACGAATATAGTAAATCTGTGAATGATAAACACATAACAACACTTAGCAAATATTCAATTTCATTTCAAAACACTATATGAATCGGGTCTTTATTCATAAGTGGCTCCCACTAGTTTATCTAATTTATTCAACCCCCTACGTGAAAAATTAAGCATTCATAATGCTAGTGGGAATAGGGATCCTACATTCCATCACACAACCTCGGCTGTGGCACGAAACGTCATGTGATGTTCAATAGGCAGACAACTCTTGTCAATTACATCTTATGTTATTCCCTAATCAAACTTTAGCCTCTTGAATACTTGAGTCACGGCTATGGCACGGCAAACTCAATATTCTAAGTCAAGTCTAACCCAACATTCCGTATAATTGAATCAGTCTCCCACGGCCCACGGCTGTGGCACGTAACGACCTTTAGATTCTAATTCAATGTACACATTTCTATGTAATAGACAAGTATTTCTTATTTCGAAATGAAAGCCCTCGGCTGTAGCACGAAACGACAATGATTTAAAATATAAGAACCACTTTCTATCATGTTAGAAGGCTATGACCGACACAAGCCCGTTGTGTTATTGGCCAATTACTACTTGATATTATTTAATTTTAGAGGGATTATATTACGTTACAATCATAATCATATTATAAAGAGATTCTTCCTTTTAAATTAAATATTTCAAATCAATAATCGATAATCAGATGATTCCCAGATCGGGTGGAGCATTGTCAAGAGGCGACTTAATAACACTTTCTTACATATAGAAATCTGTTGTTGATAGAATCATCCTTTCTCTCAAAATTGAAAATTCATATTTAATTACGTGTTTCATAAACACAAGAATCTCATGATTGTATTCATAATATTATTGTCAAGGCAAGAAACGATTCCTATTCTAGATTTTCTAGAGCACGCCTTATATTGATTTAAATTCACCTAAATCTATCATCGCATGGTAAATACAGGCATATATCTGATATATAAAAATAAATAAACAAGTAAGCATGCAATTAATATCATGTCACATATTGATATAATGATGTATGGATTTATTATAGCATTTAAAAGCAATTAAAACAATTAAAACATGCTTTAAAACACTTTTGGCAATATAAACAGTTCAAAACTTTATATAAAAAAATATTTGAACACTCCATTACATCCGTCTCGGAAAAATGAATCCAACGATATATTGCACGCCCAAAATGGAGTTACGAAACTCCCAAAAAATCAAATTTAATGTGGACATACGGGCTGTAACGCATGTACGTAATGCGTTACAACACTGTTGAGCCATTTACGCGTGTAACGCATTCCGTAAATGCGCAACAGTGTGTAACGCATTCACGGAATGCGCAACACACACCCCCCCCCCCCCGCCCCCGCCCCCGCCACGGCAGCAGCCGATAGCAGGTTTTGCAATTTTATTTTTTTTTCTTCCTTCCTACCGCGACCTGTCTGCTTCCATCCAGCTGTTACAAAAAAAAAATTGTAACCCCCTTTCCTTTTACTCCCTCCCTTAATAACTCCTTATTAATTTATTATTTTAATTTTATTATTAATAAATTAATTAACATTTAATTAATAAATTAATAAAAATCAAAATAATTTGATTTCTCAAATCAGGGAGTAGCAGAAAAATACCAGATTAGTCATGGGTCCTTGTGCAAATTTTAATCATAATTATTCACATGCATAATTATTTTATGAATTTTAATTAAAACAATTTTTAAAAATTCATAACAAATAATCTACACAACACAAAATTATGAAAAAAATATCTAGATGATCTACAACACTTGTAGAACCCAGATCAGTAGTCAAAATCTCATGCAAAAATTATTTCGAATTAATTCATAATTAAATCCAAATAAACTTGCAAAAATCATAATAAATCCATACATGCATTAAAAAATCTAAATTTTTTTATATGAATCTCTATATGCAGAACCTAGCTCTGATACCAATGAAGGAATTTACGGATGAGCGGAAGCGTGAAATAACAATTATTCCGTAAAGACCATATACCGCACATATAGAAAAACATATAAAAGGGAAAAACTGAGGAATCGAAACCATACCTCGTGAATCGAAGCTTTATAAAATTGGAGTGCTAGCAGTTGCTCCTCAGTGTGTGAAGCACTCTACCGGTATCCACCAAGAACGATCCTCTTCGATGAACCTTTTTATAAAACTAAGCTTTTATAAAAATGGAGTTTTGGGAGAGAGAGAGAGAGAGGAAGAAGATGGAGGCTAGGGTTTTCACAAAACCAAAATTGTGTGTATTATCAAATGAGCCATCCATCTCATTCAATTTATAGGGCTCTCCTAGGGTTTTATAATATATCTTTATATATATATTAATCCCCACATTTTATCTTCATAAAATGCTTTAATAATAATTAAAACTATTTTAATCATTATTTATTTTCTTAACTATTTAGAAAATAATTCTCTCTCTCATTATTTCATCAAAGAAAATATTCTTTTATGATGTGACCCTGTAGGTTCAATATTATGTCGGTAGTAGAAATAAATAATAATAAACTTTTATTAATTATTTATATGAATATTAAAATTCACTAAATATAATTAACTGATTAATTATATTTATTCTACATCGTGAGTGATGCTTCTCAACATATCACGACTATCCGGATAATATGAATTCACTGCTTAGAATACCAAGAACATGTCAGTGAATAGTTACCGTACAATCAATTCCTTCTACCCTCCAATGTCCTGATTAAATACAAGGCATGGATCTTGTGTCAAGCCTATTTAATCATTTGCTTTCCCATTCACTATGCTCAGTTCTATGTAAATTAGAAACTCCTTTCTAATTTCATTCACTCTGGCCAGAGATTCCTGAACTAGCATAAGTGGATCAGCTTTGAACATTTTCTTTCTTCACTGGAAGGGGTAGATCCTTTATTGATCATACACTATCTTCGTGCACAAATTTCTATACCCAGTAGAGCCCTAATAATTGTCCCTGGAGACTAAGAACTAAACCAAAGCATAGTTCAGTGTACACAAGATGACTATGATGACCTCAAGTCTAAGGATACTTGTACAACTATCACTATGTGAACAACTGCTGACACGTGAGTGAACTCCATCAGTTGTTCAGCTGTGCGAGTCATGTTCAGTGAACTTATTCTATAATAAGCACCTACATACTAGCTATAGTGTCACCACACAAATATCTATGAGAACAGACATCCTTCATAATGAAGCAAGTATAGTATGTACCGATCTTTGTGGATTATTAATTACCAGTTAGTAATCCTATAACCGAAAACTAATTAAGTTTAGAGTTATCATCTTTTAGGTCTCACTATTATGATCTCATCATAATCCATAAAAAGATTTACTCTAAACTATGGTATATCTTATTTAAACACTTAAATAGATAGAGCCCGTAATAAAAACAAAACAAGTCTTTTATTAATATCAATGAAATCAAAACAGATTACATAAAAGTTATTCCTAAATCCTCATACGTGATTGGACTTAGGACATATCTCTTTCAGAACGTTCCCTCCTCCTCCCCATAATCGGGGTCATCCTACATGTTTTAAATCCTTATTTTTCACTTCATTATGTTATGGTTTCCTTCTATCTTGATGGTGACCTCCCTGACTATCACATTCCAGGGTTTGCTCTAAATCTTATTCCTTAAATTAGGGCTTTCGTCTAAGATCTCTTCTTTAAGCTCTTGAACATTGAAACCCAATTTTTATCAGAATACCTCATTATTCCCTTATCATCTTTCTCGGTATTAATTTCTTCTCCCGTCATTGGCTCTCTGCCTTCATTCATCACTTTTTCTTGGCACAATATGATCTTTTCCAATAATTCGGGCTGCATTACAATCTCAAATAGCTTTTCGGTAGCGGCTCCGGTTACCTTCACTTCTATTTATATTTTCTCGAAATCTCTTACCAATTCTTCCGAAGAAATTATCATCTCGAGTCTCTCCTTTCTACTAAGGGCGTCAGCCACCATATTGGCTTTACCTGGCTGATAAATAATCTCATAATCAGAATCCTTGATTAGCTCTAACTACCTCATCTGGCGCATGTTGAGGTCTTTCTGCGTAAAATTATACTTGAGCTCTTATGGTTTGTGTAAATCTCACACTTCTCTCCATACAAGTAGTGCCTCCAATCTTTAGGGAAAAACTATTGTCGTGTGCCCAAGATCATGGGTGGGATATCGAATTTTATATTCCCTTAATTGTCTTGACGCGTACGCGATTTCCTTGGCGTGCTGTATAAGAAAGGAGAATTGGCCATTCAATCTTGTGAACTAATCGAGACCAAAATTGGAGAAAGAGATACAAACATGGATTTTTGAGTTTTCTCCATTGGTTACTGGTTGAGCAGCACACCCTAATTCCTTATGCGAAGCGTCAATACAAATCACAAAATCTCTTTTTCCATCCGGCAATGCCAACATAGGGGTCGTCACAAATCTTTGTTTCAGTTCTTGAAAGTTGTTCTTGCATTTTTCTGTCCATTCGAACTTCTCAGTCTTACGAGTAAGCCGCGTTAAAGGGGATACTATCTTTGCAAACTTGAACGAACCTCCGGTAGTAACCGGCCAATCCTACCTCTGGTAGTCGCCCTGGCCATGGTCCTCAATTCCTCAGTGGTCCTTTCTTCATTCTTGTCAGGATCCTCCACGGGATCCTCTTCAGCAATAATCCCTTCTGGGATAACATCCTCAACCGCTACATCCTCAATATGAACATCATCCGGTCCCTCATTAGGGTACTCCATCGGATCCACTATCTGATCTCCAATATGTAATAAAACAACATCGCGTTATTGCTCCTCAACCTTAGGGTTCGGTGCCCCGCTACATCGATCTATGTTACTATCTTGATATTTATAAGGGTTCCTATAAGGGTTTTAACTATCAGTACTACGCTAGGTAGTCCGACTATGAACTTGGCAAGAGTTCTTATTATCTTAGGTGAACTTATCATTTTAACGACACATCATCTATGAGGTTTATAACACTTAGCTCTGATACCATTTCTATAACACCCACAAATCCGAGGTCGGGGATCCGGGTTGTCACGAGTTCCATTTCCCTTAATAACACCCAATCTTAATAAACAACCAACTACTGCGTATTGTGACCCCACAATAAACACACACCACAAGTTATAGTCTCAGAGATGAATACCAAAATAACACAAGTCATTTTATTCCACAATTATAAGTCATTATACCTCAAAAGGGTTTTTAAATAAATTTACATTTCTTTGCCATTATTACAATTCATAAAGATACATAAGTCTGGTACATCAAAAGTTGAAAGCCTAGCCTATTGGTAGTCCTACCTCAGCTACAGCGGCATCAACGCCTATAGGAAACTGCGGAACGTTTCCTATCCGCTCGCGAATTGGGAGCTTGGTCCTGTTCATCTTGTATATCTGTTGTTGTATGATGAAAGAAGAAAGCAAGGGTGAGCAACAAGCCCACCGAAATAATATGTATAATAATTAACAATATATGAGCATTCTCATGGTACTCATGAAAGTCTTGGTCAAGAAGAAATGAACCAAGTTGATATCTTAATGTGACGAAGTCGCAAAATATTCAGTATATATATACATATATACTTCTCAAAATCTTTGAAATCCTCTGATATGTATAATGTACACAGAGTTCCAGTTTATAACTGTATAAAATATTGTTGCAAGGTGATCTCATATATCTACCCTTGTCTTAACGTTTTTCTGAAAATCTTTGTCATGCATATGATAATCCTTTACTAGATATAAGATGAAAAGATGAAGTTACTAGATACTGCAACATACTTATATCTTTTACGAATACTGCTTGAACTACCACCGTTCAAGGTATAATCAGTTTCAAAAGTTCATCACATAGATGAGACTACAAGATAAGACTTGAATAGATTCAATCTTTGAAATATCATTTAAAAGAAATGAAGTTACGAGATACTTCATTAATTCCTGATATATATATACACCTATATATATCTCATACACTTCTTGAAAACCTCTATTATGAAAAGTATAAACAGAGTTGTAATATCCAATGAATTTGGAAAGAAGAAAACTTTGGCATAAACCTGATATCTCACTGATTAGGCAAAGATACCAAATAAGTCACCTTTTCTACTAGTAGATGGATGAATTCCATACTGGTCATCACCCTGGCCGCATTAGGACCATATGTTGAACTACCACTCAGCCACTTACGCTTTGATGGACTGCCACTCAGCCACTTACACCTTGGTGGACTCCCACTGAGCCCATGTCGCTTATGCCGACGTATTTAGATGGACTTACTTCCGGAACATTGGGCAAGTAATCCAACTCTTTTATCAAAATAGCAACCTCGTTGCGAATATAAAATACACCACAGAGCCGCATCCCACTGATTTTTAAGCGAGTATTTAAATCCTTTTCGAAAGAAAGATCTTAAATTTGAAAACAAGTTTAGGGATCCGCTTTAGCCTTTAAAATCATTTTGTAGACCCGAAAATATTTTTGAAAGAATTTGGAATAAGGATGATTTGATAGAATAAATCAATTCCAAGATAATCAAAGAATATCTGAATATTATGCTCTAAATAATATTCCAATAATGAATAGCTTTTATCAAAGCAAATGAAGTAAAAGTTTTGAAAATAACTTTCTGAAAATATTTAAGGTAAGAATGATTGACGATATCAATCATTTCTCGAATACTTGGCGAATAACGAAACATTATTTTTTAATAAAATAAATAATATTATTTAATAAAATAAGCGGAGTCAAAAGCCCTCGAATAAATATTCAGACTAATATTCATTTATTAATAGAAATAAAATAAGTTTCATAAGTAGAAACTCTATTCAAATAATTAAATAGTCTTTGATCGTAATAGGAATCTTAAATGAATATTCAAAAAAATAATATTCACTTATAATATAAAACTATCGAATAAATATTATTCAGTTAATAGTTTTGAAAATTATTTGTATATATATAATATACTCGGGAACATCGCCTTCTGGTTTAGAAAAATGTTCACCTTTGGGTCCCCTATACTAAGGTTATACGCAACTACTGCTTATCTCTAGCATAGGTATTATGCAGTTTATAAACTTTTGAATTTATAATAAAATATCAAGATTTCACAACATGTATATATATACCGTATCAGCATGCTACAATATATCGCAAGTTTTTCTAATAATAACCATGCACTTATCTCAAGATAATGCATCAATATATTACATCACAACAATAGTATAACGGGTAGAAAACTTGTTTGAGCGTTCCGGGGTAGACTAAAGCTTAGAGTGGGTCCGATAACCTATGAACAACAACATAAGCCGGAATTAGACCACGGTCGCTTAAGAAACTAGTCAAAACTCACTCATACCCTATCGGTCGCTTTCGGTCGCTTATACGCTTAACGATTTGCGTTAATCGCTTGTGTACCCCGGCTCCACCAATTTTAATAAATTAACCGTTACAAATCTTAAGGCAACTCCTTCGTGAGTACTTTACCAACTGTCTAACCCACCTTACATAACTGTTTTGTAATCCAATTACTGTTTTAAGGGCCTTAAAAAGGTTTCAAAGTTACTCGAGGTTTCGGGGTTATCTCGCGAAACGCCAATACTTATTGGTTGTTTCTCATCGCTCGTAACTCAGATTTAGGCGAACGACATATCAAAATAAAGCTCGTAACATGAATTATCTAATCATGGAAAAGTTCAGAATCTTACAGTGAGTTCACGGGTCCTGAAGCTAAGCACAAAAACAGTCTAAGGTAAATCGGGCATTATGACAGCTATGTTTACACGATTCCCAAAATAATTACCACTATAAAACCTCATCAATTCACTCCCATCCTCCAACAATAAATAACACAACAAATACAACTTAAACCACTGAAAAATCAGTCCACACTCCAAGGTTTTACCAACTCATTCAAACACTACAAATTCACCATTCAAAATCAACACAACTTCACAAAAATCACTACTAAGCGTGGATCTAACTATATATTTACCAATTCATCTAAAAACTCAAAAAATCAAGCTTAGTACTAAAAGTCAAGAAGTTTTTATACCTTTATTTGTGAGTGAAAAGTTGCTAGGGAGCCTTAAAACCTTGATCAATCCTTATACAAGCTTGGATTTCACAAACAATCAAGAGAACACAAAGTTAGATTTTGAAGTTTCTAAAAGTCCGATTTAAAGAACTGTAAAAATAAAGGTTTTACCATGATTATTTTGATGAGACTTGTAAACAAGAGTTGTAGGCCATCTCAATACCTTTCCAACGAGCTATAGAATATAATATTTGAGTGAGTATTTAAGGAGATATGGCAGTTTGAATTTGCTGGTTTCATTTTGGCCGAGAGCAAAATGATGAAATGGAAAAAAATGGAAAAGCTTCTTTGATTTCCTTGCATAAATATATTCTCCCTTGATGACATCATCCATCATCCATCACTTTCTTGCCATATGTCAATCTCTTGTGGTTTGATGATGTCATAATCATTGGCTTCTTGACAAGCTTGTCCCTTGGTCGCTTATTTATTTTACGGTTCGCTTAACTCTCGTTCTCGTTAATAGTTTGAGGGATCATATCCGGGATCTTATTACTTGGCCTTCCCTGAACCTTTATTAAGATCTTATATTCCTTTAATGATCCTATGCTATAATCCTTAAATAAAAAATCATTTTAATCATGTTACCTTATACTCAATTCTTTCGGTATCTGGTGAATTTTCGGGAAAAATCAAAGGGTCCGGATTCGAATTTTGACGACCTTTACATACAGTCATTTACTTTATGCAATACTAATACGATCTCAGAATTTCCATAACAGTACTTCTATATAGTGTGGTCTGATAATTTTCCTTAATCAGCATAATTAGAAAAAAAAATTACTATTCGTCAGGGTTTCAAAAATTTCCAAAAATTGGGGTTATTACAACTGGGTTTTCAGAAGCAGGAATTGAATAAAATTTATACGGGTACAATTTTTCTCGAAGATTTTTAAGACAACTCTTTGATTCCAGATTATACAGTCACACAGTGGTTTGTACCAATGTTACATTTATCCGAAAATCAATGAGATCATACAGGTAGGAATTGTTGAGGTCAGAGAGAATAGTGGGGACAAACAAACATCTCAGTCACAGGTAGTAAAGTTGGAACCTTTGGACAAAATGTAAGAGTTACTAATACCTGAATCAGAAGAAGCTCAGGTAGAAGTACTTGAGGGACTGGACATCAAGGAAGTTTAGTCGCATCAGATTCACAAGGAGTACATAAGCTATATCCAAGGATCAAGCCTATCTATTCCGTAGCAGAGGTTCTTACATATTCAGTTCAAGGGGTGATTACAAGACTGAGATTGAGACACAAACAAAATTTGATAGCTACAGGTTTGACAAGCAATATGTCTCAAGTAACTATTAGGGGTTTTGCTACAATAGAACAAGAAGCTTAACAAACAAGAATGAGTAGGGATTCATTTGAAGAGTCGAGACAAAGGTGGAATATTTTCTTAGGGAAGCAGCCAGTCAAAACTCATAGTGCACGGGAAAGAGTTGGGATGGATCAGATAGCGAGAATAATGAATTTCTTGCTTTCATAGCAATCTCTGAAGATGGTCCAACTCACATATCTCAGGTTTCAAATTCTTGAACCACTACAATACTTTGCTCTCAATATTCAATGCATGATAAGATCATATTGTTTAAATGTTTAACACTCGCACAAGCATGATAGCAGATAATGCTAAACTAGTTCACTAGACTATTTTTCTTGTAACTAGGATTGATGTTTACTTGTGCATGTTACTTTAGATGATCTTAAATGTGATTTTGAATATTTGTTGAAAATGATTAATTGCTTTAGTGAGATATATGTTTTCCAGCACTTAAGACCTTTGTTTTTGCTTATTCTCTCTATCCTATTATAAATTCTGAATTGTTTGTTAAGATGTGTTAGTTTATAATTGGATTGAGATAGATAGATGAGATACATCAACAGGATTAGACTAGATAGAATTAGTGATTTGTTTGTTAATTCTGCTTGTTCCATATCATGCCTATATTGCTTAATTCTTATGTGTAATGTTTCTGAATGAATGCCATGTATTCCCAATATAATGCTTGCTTATTCTTTATGCCATGAATGCATCTCTTAGTAATTTCATTAATTGTAGAAAAATCATGATTAGGATTATAATAGGGCAAAGACTGCTAGTCCTCCTTATACAAGGTTGGAACCATTTTCCCCTAGCCTAGAGACAAATCTGTCAAGGGTATTAAAATGGAGAAAATGGTCAGTCAAAGATAAGAATTAACATGATAAGGTTGCATCTGTTGTTATCTCTGATTATAATAATATCTCTAATCCATCTGGACCCAAACTGATAAGTTGGGTACCAAGAACTGTTAATCCATTTGTGAGTGTAGGACATAATAGGTTAATTGATTCATATATATTCTTGGTAATTCATACTCAAGGCATATGATCAAAGAAAGAGCCTCACAATCAAATGTGATTGACAAAAGCTATTCCGTCAATAATCTTTGGAGGTGACAGCAAAGGTTTTCATTACGGGACAAGCTATGCAGAAAAGGGATGTCATCATGGACTCAACAATTGCTCTCACTGATAACAACTAATCATTGGAGTCACTAATAACAGTTAAAGCATCTTTCTTGCTGGTGAATCAAGGCAAAAATCCTCTTATCAGACAATTCTGCATCAAAGGACAAAATGTCAATTTAAAGAAGGATTAGTGTCTTATCTGAAGCAGGAAGGTTGAGAAGCTTGCTCTTCTTAGAGTAAGGAAAGGATATGCTCGTGGCTAGACTATCAGGAAAGGTGAAGTCAATGGTTTCTACTGTAAAGCTTCATCTGACAAAAGTTTAGATATGGCATTAGAAGCTCTCACCCTTGAACATCAACACAAGGAACTCTTTTGTGAAAAGGGATTAGTGAGAGGACTGCCTCATCTGGAATTCAGAAGATGATAAATGTGAGGCATGACAACATCATATCAAAGTAAATATATACCTTAGTGATGGTGGTTGATTACTCTTATTAAACAAAGTTGGTGTTCGTGCATTCTAAAGACAAGACATCACAGATGGTGATTGATCACATCAGAAGATCAAGCGGGAAGCAACTGTAAAATAAATGATCTTGTGGTCAGATAATGGGACTGAATTTAAGAAGCAGTTCTGATTAATATCTGTAGTATGAAAAATATTTTGAGACATATTCAGCACTGGGAGCTCCGTGTCATAATGGAGTGGTATAAAGGAAGAACCAAAACTTGATTAAAGCTACAAGGGAAATATCAAGCTAATCAAGACTTTCTAAATACCAAAAGGCTGAAGCAGTCAATACAGTTTACAACAAGTAATATCAAGCCTTGGTCTGGATGTATACATGAAGACCACTAATGAGTTAATGGCCAACAGGAGCAGACACTGGATAACCTGAAAGTGTTTGGAGAGAATGTTCTACAGAAGCAAACATTTAAATGTTATCAGTTGTTTGAGGATCTTGGCATTTGAAGCTAAGACTAGATAGGATATTTTTTATGGCTACTCAGTAGAGTCTACAACCTACAGGGCATTTGTGGTTAATCAACTAAAGATGGAAGAAACAATTTTTTAGGAAATACTTCTTTATTTGGTGCAAAATTTCGTGGAATATAGGGAAAGTGTAAGTGCACAGTTCAACAACTCAATGCTCCAAGCTGTTAAAGGAGAAATTAATGGTATTGATGATTCATATCCAAGCAGTGGAATGGCAGTGGATAATACAACTCATTATTTCAATGAAGCCAGTAAACAAGGGTAAGGATTTTCAGGAAATCCCACTAACAGCTTAGGGGGAGCAAAAGAAGGGTCAATTAGTCAGACACAACACCACATTGAAAATTCAGAGGACACAACAAGAACATATCTGCCGAGATAAAGGGTTTGATGTCAAGTCTATTCCCAGAGTCTAGTTTTTAAGTGATCCAGATGATGGAGTAATGATTAGCAGGGCTACTGAGTGCGAATGATTATTTCTCTAGTTTTTTATGTGAAGAAAACTATGAAAGTTACAGAAGCTCTGATAGATCCGGATTGATTGGGTGATTGCAAAGCAAGATGAGCTCAATCAGTCAGCAAGCAGATTAAAGGGAAGCTGGTATCCAAACCAAATGACAATATTATAAATGGTACAAGGATAACCAGAAGTCAAAACTGGATGACAATGGCATTGTTACGAGGGATAAGGCCAAACTGGATGCTAGGTTATTATCTGGAAGCAATATCTGACAGAAAGCACCAGTGATGAGACTTGAGGATATTACGACATATCAGGCACATGATGCTCATTACACTTGGAATTGGACTCTAGTAGATGTGTTACTCTTGGTTGGTGAGTCAGAGGAAGTCAATACACAAATGTTCATGGACTTTGCAGTTGCAGATCTATTGGACTATGTATATCTCTTCTTCACCAGCTCACTTCAGGTTGGTATGAAAAGTATCTTACTCAAAAAATCGTCAAGGACATGGTATGGCACTCTAACTGAAGTTACAATTTAATGTGAACTAGTAGAGTCGTCATATTAATAACTCTCTTATCACTAGGCACAAACATAATGTTATATATGTGCAGTGATATAATGATAATGTTATATGTTGGTCTACTAACAAAGACTTGCGCAAGATTATTTGCTAAGTTATTGTAGAGTAGGTATGGAGGAGCATGTTGGGAAGGTTACAATTCTTTTTGGAATTACTTTAAGCAAGCCATTAGGATAATTCTTTTAGGAGCTCAAGCAAGCCAAAAGAACAATTCTTTTAGGAGCACAAGTAAACCAAAAGAATGATGGCAATACAAGTAAGTTAAGGATCTTTTGAAGATGCAAAATTTGGAAGATTCTGAACATGCCAAGACTACTTACCAACGGAAACCACTTAAGCTTGATCGGTGCGACTCAGGTAACAATGACAAGATATAGAGGTATGACAAGCGCACTCTGTTACTCAAATGCTAATAGACAACATATAATGTTCTCAAGATGCCAAAGTGCAAGGTTCTAAGTAGATCCTAGAGAATCCAATCTTATAGTTATTAACAAGATTATTAGATATCTTAAGGGACTACCAACTCTTGGAGTAAAGTACGATAAAGATACTATGATTAACATGTTTGGCTATATACATACATATTATGCAGGTTGTAAGAAAGACAGGAGAAGCATCTCTGAATCTTTCAACCTAAATGACAGGAGAAGCATCTCAAGAAGCTGTCAACTTCATCGAAGAAGATTGATTTCCTGTTATAATAAGAAACAACTTCAAATTCAACAACTTTGTGGAACACTCTATGACAAGGCTCCTTCACACCAGGTATCATCACTTTAGAGAGCATATCACTTTAGTCAAAGAGTTACTGACAGAAATATTTATTAAATCACTTGATAAAGTTAATTTTTCAAGACTGATTTGTAAGTGTGGGATATCATTCATTGCATATTAGTTGGAAATCTCATTTGTAAGGAATTCTTTATATAAGTTCACAAGTATTAAATCTTCAAAATTTAAAGGACTTGTGAATTTATCAGTAATCCAATACCTCGTACTTAGTGCTATTATATTGATTATCATGATTACAATGACATATACATGTGTGGTAGTTAAGTATTATAGCATTAAGTTTGAATACTGTTTTAATTGATTTAAATTATGACTGTAGACAATTCCATCTATATCAGTCTCATAATTTAAATTATATTTAAATAATATGCAGCATAGTTATTTGTTTCTTGTACGAATAATTGTGATACTTTTAGTATTAGTGATATTATTTAGAATTTTTGTTCTAAGTAATCAATGCTTATTTCAAAAATCACTGATATTGAAAGTTGAAGTATTTTCTAAGTTATGTGTATAAAACTCCCAATATTTTATATGCTTAGAAAGTATTTCTAAAATTACTAATTATCCAAAGAGTGATTGCCATGTATATAAGTCATATATAAATTGGTGATTATTCAAGGATAATTATAAAAATATTTAAGTGCTAATATCTACCTCATATATATTTAGTATTTATTTATTTAATACTTATTTTGGGTAGTTTGGATTATGGAAATTGAAGCAATTCAATGATGTTATTTGCTCCATAATTCAAACTAACTTAAAATAAATAAGCAGCATGATTGATTATAACTAAATTTGTCAACAATTGATATCTAGTATATTGATTGTAACTTGTGTTATAAGTTATTTATGAGATTTTGGTTTTAGTGAATTTAGCAATGCTTATATCTCAAGAATTCACTGAAATTAGAACATGATTGTAGCATGATTAGTTGTGTGTAAATTCTTGACTTATATCAGTTAATGATATTTAGTTAAGAGTTTAACTATGAACTATTTATGAAGTATTAGTGTTTGTGACATTACTTTGAACTCCTCTAAGTAATCAATGCTTATCTTTAGTCACTTATACTAATATAGAAAGTGTGAAAAATTTTCTTAAGTATACATATGGTTAAAATGTTTGATTGCTTTATTAGAAGTAACCATATATTGTCAAGTTAGTATAATTTTTATACTTATTTGCAAATTCCTAAACACTTTGATAATAGATGCAATACTCAATGGATCAAAGTATATGGAACTTAGAATATTTTTCTAAGATTGCAAACAAGACAATATTGGTTAATGTTGCTTTATTTATCGAATCAGTATTGTTTGAGATATTACAGTTGTTAGGAGTTAACAATTGTACGATATATGAAATTTAATGCTGATGTCTTTTTGATAGATAATTGGTATTTAATTCATTGATATCTTATTTTAATATTTAAAATAGAATGCAACATAATTATTGGTATCTAAAGTACTTAACAAGTATCAGTCAATGATATATTGTTAATATTTTATTACAGATAATTGTGAGATTTTAAGTTGTAGTGAATTTATATAAGTTGCTATATCTGACAAATTCAATATAATTTGAAATCAGCAGCATAGTCATTCTTATTAAGATTATTTATCAATAAACAATGTTGTTGGTAATAGTTTTATAAAGATAGATTATGGAGCTTTTGACATGAATGAGAATTGCTTAGACTTTACCCTAAGTGATCAATGTTGTTACAAAAACTCATTCATATTGAAAGATAAAATCTTTCTTTCTCTTCTTAATACTGCTAGATCATCAGTCTGTGTCTTATCAAATCATTTATCTTTGTAGGCATAAAAAACAGACTTATGCACTTGAACAGTTTTAGGAGAAAATCAAACTTCTTTTTATAGTGGTGATAACTTATTTCATTAAAATCTTTGTGAAATCACTATTGTACATCATTTCTCTCAAAAGATTAAATGCATAATTTTCATTCATTATAGATCTTAAGTGCATTTTATCTCTATATTGCCATATGTTCCGTGATATAGGTTCATCCTCCAATGGCCTTCTTTCACTGATAGTCATGAGGTTGAAAACCCACAACTTCTATCCCAGACTGTAAAGACAAATACAGAAACAGAACCAACCAACACTCTCTTACCCCTAAAATGAATTATGAATGAGTGTGAGGGAGAAAGTACCTTAGTGCACCACATAAAGAAGGTTCTGAAGTCAACCCAGCAGCTCTGTCTCCTACAAAGTTGAGAAAAATCAAAACTGAGACAACTATTAGCCCCCATACATCTTCTCAAAAAGATGTCATAGATAAAAAGGCATAAAACAGTTACTAGATTCATCCTCTCAACAGGGTGCGTCTATTAAAATTCGCTTGTCAGCCAAGGCATCCGATGTAGTGTCACCACCTCAAATATAAACAATTCTTGATTCACAAGGATAGGTTACATACACAAAGGAAGAGTTGATGGAAACAAGAGTTTCGACCATTTTAAGGTCAGATTCGATTGTTCAAGGTTCTTTAATGGATCAATTGCCTTTACAGGTGTTAGGAGAGGATACTGATCCAATAGCCATATGTCAGTGGTCAGTGTCTACCTCCCCAGGCTTAAATCGTCTAGATGTATCTACAGATAGTGGATATGACATAGGTGCAGATCGGCAACTTGTTGGCAATGATTCAGATTTACCTGATGAATCACAAGGAAATGTCTTCACAGATATTAGAAGGGAACTTTGATCTTTATGCTAAATTCTTTGGATCGTTGTTGTTATTCCCAGTGAACTAACAATGAGATTTACAGAAGGGGGTTGAATGTAAATCTCAAAACTTTTTCAAGTTTTGAGCAGTTTCTAGGCTATGTGTTTTAATGAACAAGTGTGTGTGAATTGCTTTCAGCTAATGCAGACAGATATATATTCAAACACAAATGTAAAGAACACAACAGACTTAAAAACTTTTCTCGTGGATTTGTTTTTCCACCAGAGATGTGTTATTTTAGAAAATCTGTGATTCAAAGAATTAAATCACAGCTGCGTCCTAGTACAAACTAGATGATTTTCTCTCTGGATTTTTCTAAACAGCTCTGGAAAATTCTTATCTAATTAGTAGCTGCTACTTGGTTTATATACCACCAAGTTTACAAGTGAAGACAAAACTGTAAAATACAAATAAAAGATTCTTCACATGTTTCTTCTTCATTTCTCTATCCAATGCAATTTAGGTTTAGCTATGAATCTTTGAATACTTCCTTGTTTGCACCAGAATGGAAATGCTGCATTTTCTTGATTCCTCCTAGAGGCTGCCACATTCCAGTTTGTCTCTGTCAACCCATGTGCCTCTGTCAGCTAATGAATTGTCACTATCAACTGCTATTGAACTAAGCATCCGTTGAAGCTTTTATCCGTTGATACTTTATCCGTTGAAGCTTTATCCGTTGATGCATTTAGCAGTTGAAGCTTTATCCGTTGAAGCACTCATCCGTTGATGGATGTTATCCGTTGAAGCTTTAGAGACATCCGTTGAAGCTTTGTTTCTCATCCGTTGAAGGCCTTTAATATCAGTTGATATAACTTCATTTATACAAAATTACAAGGCATGAAATATTTACAATTAGCCATCTCATTTGCATATCCACTAGTAGTCAACATGACTGATAATTTCCCACAACATCTAAGAATTACAACTTAAATGCAGAGAATGAAATGTGCTACAATACTAAACTTATTTCTAAGTAAAGCTACTCCTTCAAGGATAGCCAAAATGGTCTTGTCCGTTGAGGCTACAAATACTAGATTTCTACTTAAGTGTTTTGTTTAACTTATCATCAAACTAATACACATATACCTAACAATCTCCCCCTATTTATGTCTATTAGAACTGTAGGCATAAATTTGGGTTTAACTTGATGATAATAAAACACTTAACAAACATATTAACTGAAATAAAGTGGAAATTCACAAGTGCTGCAAAAGTGTGTATACTAAGATAGAATTGAAGAATTACATTGTTTCCAAGGGTGCTCCTTTAGCCTGAGCAGATTAATTTCTTTTTCTTTGATCTCTTGTTTTATTTCCTAGCCTCATGTCATTCTCCTCTATTTGGAGTTGGAGTTGTCTGTAGAATTCAGCTTCATCTTCTTCATTGATGTCCAACTTAAATTGCATATCCTTGAGAGTTTTATTACTGGCAATCTTGAGCTGATCATCAAGTCTGAAAAATCTTCTAACTCCTTTATTGTCTTCGAACTCCATCAACCAATGAGGTGATTTATGAATTGTAATTCCTCTTTCTTGCATGAGTAATGTTCTAGGCAAGGCATTGGGCTCCCACCAAGTTTTCCTTATGCTGGCAATCTTGTTCAGAATCTCAGTTTTGGCAGTCCTGGTAAAGCCAGAATCCCTTTTTATGGCTGAGTAGACTCTAACCAAGGTAGAATAGCCTTCATTCAGAATCCTGTAGAGAGGCCAAGTCCTTTCCCCACTTCCTTTATATTTGAACACTAGTCTTTCTGGAAGCTGTCTGTAGGCATCTATTCCCCTTACTTCCTCCAGCTCATCCAGTTAGAGTTCAATGTCTGAAAATTCCTTTATGTCACAAATGTGAACATAATCATCCTTTGAGGCTTGTGACTTAGGCTTAGGCTTCTGAGTGAATTTGATTGAGGTTAGAGGAGGTGTTGATTTGATTTTCCTTTTCTGTTTCTTTGATGGTGGAGAAGTGGTTAAGAAGGTGGGCAATTTGATGGTGTCCCAATCAATTGGTTCCTCTTTAGGAGTGATTGTTTTACCATGGATGTTTATGAAGGGGTTAGGCACAATGGGTTCAGGAATAGAAGGTAGTGGTAAGGATTTTGATTGGGTTTCTTCAGTTTCATCTACCATCTTCCTTTTTACATTGGCCTTCTTTATGTTCCCTTTCTGCCATTCCTTTCTTTCCTTACTTCTTTCTTCCACATCATCACTAATCATGTCCCCCATACCTACATCTTCACTCTTGTCTTCAATTTCTTTCTTTTCTTCAGCTTGACTTGACTTTAGCTGTTTTTCAAGCTTTACTTGTGCTCTTTTGTCAGCCTTTAGCTTTTTAGCTTCTTCCTTCAACCTTCTGGTTTCTTCCCTCTTGGCTATTGAGAATTTGGGATGTCCTTGTATCACACAGATACTCTTTCCCTCTCTAACGATAATGGCCATGTTCATCCTTTAAACCACATCATTGGTGTCCTTGTGCTTCATGATATTACCACCCAAAATCTTGTCTTCATCAGGCTTTGGAAGAGGAAAGTCCACTTCTTTCAACTGAGCAGGGCTTAGAGGGTTCTTTGTAGAGTCCTTATTGGATCTGTTGTTGGGCTTGAGAACCATAGGTTTCAGATTCTTGGAAGAAGTCTCTCCAACCTTATTCCTCCTTACTAGCTTGAGCTCCATAATAATTGGCTCCACCTTTGTGCTATGCTTCACAGATTGTGATTTAGAAGTTGTAGAACCAAAGATTTGTTGCATCCTTTCATCAATTTTCTTCCTTTGCTCTTTAACTTTCATCTCAGCTGATGCTATCTGGATTAGATCAATTCCATCAAGCTTTCCTTTGATTTGAAGAGTTGGAGAAGTGGTGATGGCAGGAACTAGCACTTTAGATATTTGAACTGTTGTTGATGGCTCTCCTTCCCCTTCCCTTTTATTCTCCCCCTTTTTGTTATCATCAAGGATAGGGGTCAAGCCTTGTGCTTTTGCCAGCTACAATAGTAGATTTGTCTGAGATTGTTGATTTTGAAGAATGGTGACCACAGAATCTTCAATGACTTAAACTCTTGTTTCCAACTTGGCCAGCCTCTTGTCAGCATCAGATTTTCTCCTCAATCTTAGCAATAAATCTTGCATTATACCATAAGGCATAACTGAATCCAACTTCTCATAATTGTAGGATTTCAGATCAGCAATATCCTGTTTGAGTTCATCCACACTTAAATTCTGTCTGATATGCTGCAACTGCAAGAGATGCAGAGAGTCTAGATGAGCTTGAAGAATAGCCTTTGTACCAGCATCTGTAGTCTCCTGAAGGGCCTTTTGAATAGCCATTACTTGCTTGACCAAAGCTATACCAAATTGTCCTGGTGTAGATTTCTTTGTCCATGCCCATTCAGGTAAATCTGGAACAGAACTTGGGCCTGCATCTCCCCCTAAGTTCATGCTCCCATCCAAAGAATCAGAGTCATCATCATTAGAATTTACTTCAAATTCTTCAGATGGCTCACCAGCTTGAGTAGACATCCTATTAACAGCAGCTTTATCTCTTTGAAGAGATTCTGAAGTGTGCACTATGTTCAAAGTCTGCTCTGCCTCCACATTGCCCTGAGCAGCCAACATTTGATAGGCTGAAACAGGATGAGTAAAAGAGTCAGCATCCAAGGAAATGTTATCAATTTCAGCTTTGTAATGTTGCTGAAATTGTCTTTCCTTTTCAGCATCATCCACAATCATCGACTCACTAGCAATGGCTGGATCCACCCTTATAGCTTCTGTACCTGCTTTTCTCTTATTTTCTCTATATTCTTGCATCAGGGGCTCCCCCTGGCTCACACACACCCTCACACCCTCACCTTCACCTACTAAGGTGGCACTCCCCTCACTTACTTTTGCCATGCTGGAAGAAATAGCATGCATATTTTGACTCTCAACCTCTCCTTTTGCCTGGGAGCAACCCAGCCTCTCACTCAAATTATCATTCCCTTCCCTCAATCCTAGAAGTGATTGTACAGTAACCATGTCTTCTATACTTGGAATTGAATCAGTTATATGTGTAGAGACCATCAACGGATAGGGAGTATCCGTTGAAGTGGAAACTGATGATATCAACGAATAACTGTTGTTAAGCTTATCCGTCGAAGAACAACCACTTGTCAACGGATGAGAGATATCTGTTGAAGAAGGAAAAGATGTGGATATTGAAAGTGACATAATTGTTGAATCTGTGTGAATTGATATTAAGTGAGGTGACACAGATTCTTTAACTAAGTCTGAAAGAATTGGCTGATGATCCAACAAGTTATCTAACAGATGATGATTACCAGGATTTGAGTGGGGCTCCTCCCTGAGTTTTAAAGAGGGAGAATCAGGAATTGATGTGAATATCATATCCACATCCAGAGATGGTGATGGAGAATTTGGTGATTGTTGTGTGTCTATTATGAGAGAATGGGGCTGTGACTCCACATTTGCTGGAGCCACATCAACCTGAATTTGAGAAGGCAAAGATACATGTGGATGTATCTGTGCAGTGTGTGCCCCCTGTATGGAAACTAGGGTTTTAGCCTTCTTTCTTCTTGAAAAAAGCTTTGACAGGTGAATGTGTGGCTTCAGTGTCCCTCCCTCTTTTGTTCTGTGTCCCTGGTTGGGGACTATTTTCAATAGCTGCATCCTTTTGGGAGGATGCAACTAGGGATGTGTTTGACTCCTTTTGAACCACCACAGTCTTTTGAGAAACTGTGGCTTGGCTGGCTAGGGTACCACTCACCTCTCCCACCTTATCCTGGGGGGTTTCTTGATGTTCACCCCTCCCCTCACCACTCACACACTGCTCACTCCCTTCAGGGTTTATGGTAGTTGTTACAACTGTTATCTTTTGAGAAACAACAGAGGTGGTTTTCTTTGACTTGTGTTTTGGAATTTTAGTTTTGGTGGCTTTGGTAGGAATCTATTGGGACAAAGACACAGATTCCATTGCCACACTAGAAGGCAAAGAAACAATGGGGGTGGAAGATGTAGGAGTTGCAGAAGTATTTACCTCACTTACCTGAGGTGCATTCATTATTGGTAAATATACCAATGACACCTGGCTGTTGAGGTTAATTCTCAAAAGGTCTGCAAGGACCCTTTTCTCTTGTGCCCAGCATTTGAGTTTATTGCTCTCATTAGTTATGACCAAACCTTCAGCAACATGGTTAGCCAATAACATAAAGAATCTAGCATAGTAGATGTTATGAGGTCTATTAGCTTTGTTACCTAACCTGGAACCTAATTCTAGCATGACATGTTGCTAAAATTAAAGTACCTATCAGAAATTAGCATATGGAGCATATTAACAAGAGATGAAGTTATGGCATCAAAATTGCTAATCTTCCCATAGAAAACCTTGATAAAGCCATCTCCAAGAAAACTCCATTCTTTCCTAAGGCCCTTTCTTCTAATACTCCCTAAACTAGCAGAATCAAAATAATAGCCTATAGAATCTAACATAGCAGATACATCATTATCAGTGTGTGGTGTCATGGCATTATTCTCAGGTAACTTAAAGCATGACTGTATATCATCACAGTTAATACAATAATCCTTACCTTTGAGAGAGAAAGCAATGGTCATATCTGTGGAGTTGAACTCTGCAGTTGTCCAAATCTCCTCAATTACCTCACAATAGATAGTTGGGGCTTCCAGCATTGCATAGCTTAGTTTGTAGTTCTTGATGAAGTCCATCATCTTGTGATAATCTAAATGGGCTTCATTCTTTTCCACTAAGGTTACGAAATTGTTCTTTTCATAAACAAAGCCAGATTGAGACATAATCTTGACTACTGGTGCCATTGTTGTGAGTAGAGGTTGCAGAGAAAAGATTGAGAGTTTTGGGAGAGAAAGAGAGTAAAAAAAATTGCAAGAAAGCGTAAAGTGAAAATAAGAATTCAATGGGCTTTTATACTTTCTCGAATTAAAATGTAAATAAAATGATTAAATGATACTTTTAAATAAATTACAATCATTTGAAAATAAAGAAAACTGTAGAAATTCTGAAAACTGCCTTTAATACAAATACATACAACAGGGTATATATATGTATCAACGGTTAAGTAAACAAATCAACGGTTGTGACTCACTTAAAGTAACTGATGTGACACTTCAACGGATGAGGTAAATAGTTATGCGTTGAAGGTTAACACTGTTTTATCCGTTGAAGGATAAAATTACCAGAAATGTATTTGTCTTTCAACGGATGATGAACATCCGTTGATAGAACAATTTTTTCTTTCAACTGATAGGGAATATCCATTGATAGAATAATCTTTACTTAAAGCCAATTTTGTTCTTGCCACAAATTCATTTCAGGCTTCAAAGAAGATTATAATGAGGACATGAATTTATGAATAATTAAGCATACCTAGCTCACTTACTAATCTTGTGAATGTCGATTCATCATGTGGCTTGGTAAATATGTCTGCAATCTGCTTTTCACTTGGAACAAAATGAAGTTCCACTGTACCTTTCATCACATGTTCCCTTATGAAGTGGTACTTGATGTCAATGTGCTTGGTTCTTGAGTGTTGCACTGGATTTTCAGTAATGGCAATGCCACTTGTGTTGTCACGGAATATAGGAATTTTGTCAATAGTTAGTCCATAGTCAAATAGTTGATTTCTCATCCACAATATCTGTGCACAGCAACTACCAGCAGCAATGTACTCAGCTTCAGCTGTTGATGTTGAAACAGAATTTTGCTTCTTGCTGAACCATGACACAAGTTTATTCCCTAGAAATTGGCAGGTGCCAGTTGTGCTTTTCCTGTCTATTTTGCAACCTGCATAATCTGCATCTGAGTAGCCAATTAGATCAAAACCAGACTCTCTAGGGTACCAAATTCCTAGATTTTGAGTCCCTTTGAGATATCTGAAAATCCTTTTAATAGCCACTAAGTGAGACTCTTTAGGGTCAGCTTGAAATCTAGCACAGAGACATGTAGAAAACATTATATCAGGTCTACTTGTAGTTAAATATAAAAGTGAGCCAACCATGCCTCTATAACTTGAAATGTCTACAGACCTTTCAGCCTTGTTTAATTCAAGCTTGGTGGCAGTGGCCATGGGAGTTTTTACAGATGAACAATCCATTAAGTCAAACTTCTTTAAAAGATCATAAATATATTTAGTTTGACTAATGAAAATTCCACCACTAACTTGTTTAACTTGTAAACCAAGAAAATAAGTTAGTTCTCCCATCATGCTCATTTCATATTTACTTTGCATTAACTTAGAAAACTTTTTACAAAGCTTATCATCTGTAGATCCAAATATAATATCATCTACATAAATTTGAACAAGTATTGTAGAGCCATTAACATTTCTAAAGAAAAGAGTTTTGTCAACAGTACCTCTTGTGAAGTGATTATCTAGAAGAAATTTTGACAAAGTCTCATACCAGGCTCTAGGTGCTTGCTTTAGTCCATAGAGTGCTTTCAACAGATAATACACATAGTCTGGAAAATTTGGATCTTCAAATCCTGGAGGTTGGCTTACATAAACTTCTTCCTCCAATTCCCCATTCAGAAATGCACTCTTGACATCCATTTGATAGACCTTGAAATTGGCATGGGTTGCATAGGCTAGAAAGATTCTGATGGCTTCAAGTCAGGCAACTGGAGCAAATGTCTCATCAAAATCTATTCCCTCTTGTTGAGAATAGCCTTTAGCAACCAATCTGGCTTTGTTCCTTATGACAATGCCATTTTCATCCATCTTGTTTCTGAATACCTATTTTGTGTCAATAGAACTCTTGTCCTTTGGCTTGGGTACCAGCTTCCATACTTTGTTCCTTTCAAATTGGTTTAGCTCCTCTTGCATTGCTAAAATCCAATCTGGATCCAATAGAGCTTTTTCCACTCTCTTAGGTTCCTCCTGTGATAGAAAGCTACTATACAGACATTCATCTTGAGTAGCCCTTCTAGTTTGCACTTTAGATGTAGCATCACCAATGATTAGTTCAAAAGGGTGATTCTTGGTCCATTTCCTTTGAGGTGGTAGATTAGCTCTAGATGAGGTTGCCTCAGTATTGTCATGATGTGAGATAGAATGTTGATTGGTTAACACTCCCCCTGAGTTGCTGATCCTTTGAAAGGAATTGGGAGTTCTATCAACTGATGAAGTGAAATGATTATCCGTTGACAGACTGTGATCAACGGATGCTTCATTATGAACTTCAACGGATGATGCACTTTGTCTTTCAACGGATGCTGCATTGCTTCTATCAACGGAAGCTGAATTATGACTTTCAACGGATGCAGCATTTTATGCATTATCCAAGGGCAAATCTTGAATTCTTTTCGAGGTGCCTTCTTCATCATTCTCATCTTCACTATCATCACAATATATCTCAATGTTGTCAACTTTGAGTCCTTCATGATGTCCCTCATCTGTTAGTCCATCAATCTTTTTATAATCAAACACAACATGCACAGATTCCATGACAATGTTGTTTCTTAAATTGTAGACTCTATATGATTTTCCAGCAGAATAACCTACAAATATTCCTTCATCAGCCTTTGCATCAAACTTCCCTTTGTGATCAGGTTGATTCCTTAGAATGTAACATTTGCAACCAAAGACATGCAGAAATTTTAAAGTTGGTTTTCTTCTCTTGAACAATTGATGTCATGCCTTTTGCCTGATTAATTAGAGAAATATTCTGAGTGTAACATGCACAGTTAACAGCCTCAACCCAAAAGTATGTTGGGAGTTTTGACTCTTCAAGCATTGTTCTTGCAGCTTCAATTAGTGATATGTTCTTCCTTTCCACCACACCATTTTGTTGTGGAGTCCTTGGAGCTGAGAACTCATGCATGATCCCATTTTCTTCACATAACAACGTCATGGTTGTATTCTTGAACTCAGTTCCATTGTCACTCCTGATATTCCTTACTTTGAAATCTGGATGATTGTTGACTTGCTTGATACGGTTGATGATGATTTTACTAGCTTCATCCTTTGATCCAAGGAAATAAACCCATAAAAACTTTGAGAAATCATCTGCAATCACTAGGCAATATCTTTTCCTTGAAATTGACAATACATTGACTGGTCCAAAAAGATCCATGTGTAGCAGTTGTAATGGTTCATCAATTGCAGATTCAAGTTTCTTACTGAATGATGCTTTCTTTTGCTTTCCTTTCTGAAAAGCATCACACAGTCCATCCCTTGTGAATTCCACTAGAGGGATTCCTCTAACTAAGTCCTTTTGACTAGATCATTCATTGTCTTAAAATTCAAATGGGACAGCTTTTTATGCCATAGCCAACTTTCATCTGGACTTGCTTTGCTGAGAAGACAAGTAATTGATTCTGAATCTATAGAGTTGAAGTCAGCTAAGTATACATTCCCTTTTCTAACTCCAGTTAGAACCACTTTGTTTTCCTTTTTACTTGTGACAACACAGGCTTCAGAACTGAAGGAAACAGTATTCCCTCTGTCACATAGTTGACTGATGCTCAATAGATTGTGTTTGAGACCATCAACTAATGCAACTTCATCAATGATGACATTTTCTTTTGAAATCAAGCCATATACTATAGTGAACCCTTTGTTGTCATCTCCAAAGGTTATGCTAGGGCCAGCTCTCTCTTTGAACTCTGTGAGCAGGGTGAAATCTCCTGTCATGTGTCTTGAACAGCCACTGTCCAAGTACCATAGATTCCTTCTTTTTCCCTACACACAACAAAATCAATCAAGTTGATTTTGGTACCCAAGTTTCCTTGGGTCCAGCCTTGTTAGTATTTTTCCTAGACTTCATTCCTCCTGCATCTTTTGATTTAGGTAACTTTGGGTCAACCTTGATCTCAGATGTAGTTGGTTGAAGTGTAGGGTTAGTCACAGAATCATTTAGCACATTTGATTGAATTTGATAAGGCATGGATTGTGCAAACACATTATTCCACATAGGCATGTTGTATGGCATCTGAGGCATACTGAATGCAGTAAAATAAGGATTATTAATATATGGCATGTTTGCAAAATGTGCATGAGGGTTCTGATGAGACATAACAGGCATAGAATGCAGAGGTGACATAGACATGTTAGGCATGGAGGGAGTTAAAGGCATGGGAGCATTCTTAACAGATTTTCAGTTATCAGATAGATGATTAACACTTTTACAATGCACACAGCTTTTTCTAGGAGCATACTTATCAGGTGTGTAATTGTTGTGTTTATTAATCCTTACCTTCCCATTTCTGTTAGATTTTCTTTTAGTCTTCTTTTTATCCTCAACCAATTAAAGCCTATTTTTCAGCTGATCTAAAGTCATGTGTCCTATATTCACCTTATTGGCATCTTTGGATGTGCTAGCTCCTTCTTTGACAAAGTTCTTGAAAGTTGAACCATCCTTCTTATTGAGATTTTTCTTTTTAGAATCACTTACCTGTTTTAATTGATGAGCCTTCAACGGATGCTCTTTTTCTTCCTTCAACGGATAACTTTCATCATCCGTTGATTCCACATCCGTTGACAATCCATCAATTAATTCTAACTCCTTTTTGTTTTTCTTCCAGGCATTCTCACAGAATGATTCAATTCCCTGAACCTTGACAATCTGAGCATTAATATCCCTAGATGTTTTCCAGGCCTTGATTACCTCTTGCTCACTTTCTAACTGTTTAGAAAGAATTTCTACTTTCTTAACAGCTTCTTCTAGTTCACTCTCAACAGTCAAGTATTTAATCTTAATCTTTTCAAGCTCAATTACATGATTCTCTAACACAACATTCCTATCACTTAAAAACAAATTATTCTCTTTGATTCTTATGTTTTCTTTAGCTAGTGATTTAAGGGAAACACGCAAATGATATAATTCATTGGACATATCATTTATGGCTTCATTGCATTCAATCTTAAAAAGTTTAGAGAGATCAGTAGTAATTACCTGGTTGCATGATGAACTAGTTTCATTTTCATCAAAATTAGCCATCAGGGCTAGGTTGACATATTCCATATCATCATCTTCATTGGCTCCATCTGCTGCCCAATCCTCTTGAGTCAGAAAAGCTCTTTCCTTTTGTTTGAGCAAATCAAAATACTTCTTTTTGTAATCAACTTGCTCAAATTTCTTCTTATCAGAAGTTGGCTTCCTGCACTCATTTGTAAAGTGTCCACTAATGCCACAGTTATAACATTTGAACTTAGATTTGTCCACCATGTTTTTGTTTGGCTTAGTGAATTTTGTATTTTTCTTGAATTTCATCTTTGCAAACCTCCTGGACAGAAAGGCCAGATGTTCATCAACATCATCAGAGTCATCTTGACTGGAATTGTCTTCATCCTCAGCTACTTGCTCATTTCCCTTGCTTGATTCTGATTTGCTTGTGCCAATTTTGAGACTTGGCATTGTCTTTTCCTCATTTCTGGCTTCAATCTTCTCATTGTCAGCTACAAGTGCAACTGATCCTCCTTTTCTCTTTCCCTTTTCCAACAGCTCATCTTGCTCCATCTCAAGTTCATATGTCTTCAAAATTCCATATAATCTTTCAAGTGTGAAGTCCTTATAATCTTGAGAATTTCTTAGAGAAACAGTCATAGGCTTCCATTTCTTTGGTAGAGACCTCAGAAATTTTAAATTGGAGTCCTTGAATTGGTACACTCTTCCATACAGCTTCAATCCATTCAACAGTTTCTGAAATCTGTTGAAGGTATCATTCAATGATTCTCCTTCTTCAAAATGAAAATATTCATACTGTTGAATGAGAAGCTGCATTTTGTTTTCTCTAACTTGCTCAGTACCTTCACAGATAAGTTATACAGTATCCCAAATTTCCTTAGCAGTTTGGCTGTTGATGACATTGTCAAACATATCTTGATCTAGGCCATTAAACAAAATGTTCATGGCTTTCTTGTCCTTGTGAACCTCTTCAATATCTTCAACAGTCCATTCTGCTTTTGGCTTGGGAATAGACTGTCCAACAGCAACTGTTGTAGTAGCAGCTGTGGCCACCTTGTGAGGGATGTGAGGACCATTTTCAATGCAGTTGATGTAGCATTCATCTTGAGAGAGAAGATGTAAATGCATCTTCACTTTCCAGTGATGATAGTTATCTCTTTCCAGGATTGGAATCTTTACACCAATATCCTTCTTACTCATGATGTTAGCAGGATAGATCTTTAAACTCTTTGTATGTTAAGAGCTTGCTCTGATACCAACTGTTATTCCCAGTGAACTAACAATGAAATTTACAGAAGGGGGTTAAATGTAAATCTTAAAACTTTTTCAAGTTTGGAGCAGTTTCTAGGCTATGTGTTTTAATGAACAAGTGTGTGTGAATTGCTTTCAGCTAATGCAGACATATATATATTCAAACATAAATGTAAAGAATACAACAGACTTAAAAACTTTTCTGGTGGATTTGTAGTTCCACCAGAGATGTGTTATTTCAGAAAATCTGTGATTCAAAGAATTAAATCACAGCTGCGTCCTAGTACAAACTAGATGATTTTCTCTCTGGATTTTTCTAAACAGCTCTGGAAAATTCTTATCTAATTACTAGCTGCTACTTGGTTTATATACCACCAAGTTTACAAGTGAAGACAAAACTGTAAAATACAAATAAAAGATTCTTCACATATTTCTTCTTCATTTCTCTATCCAATGCAATTTAGGTTTAGCTATGAATCTTTGAATACTTCCTTGTTTGCACCAGAATGGAAATGCTGCATTTTCTTGATTCCTCCTAGAGGCTCCCACATTCCAGTTTGTCTCTGTCAACCCATGTGCCTCTGTCAGTTTATGAATTGTCACTATCAACTGCTATTGAACTAAGCATCCGTTGAAGCTTTCATCCGTTGATGCTTTATCCGTTGAAGCTTTATCCGTTGAAGCTTTATCCGTTGATGCATTTAGCAGTTGAAGCTTTATCCGTTGAAGCACTCATCCGTTGATGGATGTTATCTGTTGAAGCTTTAGAGACATCCCTTGAAGATTTGTTTCTTATCCGTTGAAGGCCTTTAATATCAGTTGATACAACTTCATTTATATAAAATTACAAGGCATGAAATATTTACAATTAGCCCTCCCATTTGCATATCCACTAGTAGTCAACAAGACTGATAATTTCCCACAACATCTAAGAATTATAACTTAAATATAGAGAATGAAATATGCTACAATACTAAACTTATTTCTAAGTAAAGCTACTCCTTCAACGGATAGCCAAAATGGTCTTATCCGTTGAGGCTACAAACACTAGATTTCTACTTAAGTGTTTTGTTTAACTTATCATCAAACTAATACATATATTCCTAACAGTTGTTGACCTTTCAAGAGTTCAAATCTAGAACCCTAAAAGGGAAGCTAGCAACTTGTAGATTATGACTCATATTCATTTGACGAGTCTAACAAGGATGGGGATTTGTGAACTCCCATTGTACCACCTGTGACCTCCTTAAGGATGGCTAAGGTGATTTTCCTTGCAGGTACAACTGGATTTTGGAGCTATAAGAAGAGTGATACACTTGTGAGAATGAGTTTAAACATGAGTGGAGAGAAGAGTGAAACACTTGTGAGGTACATGAAACAGAATCACACACTCACAGTGAGGAAGAAAGAGAAACACAATATCCCATTCCCTATCCCTTAACATGGTTCTTGATACTTCGAGTCTCGATTCTGTTTATGATTGGAACTTAACTCTTAGGAACCTAACATTTACAGAATGGATTAGAATACTTCGAGACCTAACAAGTTGGGAGCTAATAATTGATAACAATTGGTGATCTCACAGTTGGGAGGTATAAGGAGTTGGGAATATTGGTTAACAGGATGATCAACAGTGAAGCCATTTTGCAGAATTTCAAGGGACATGGTTGATCAGACTATGACTTGTTATTTCTTTTCCAACCAAGTGAAATATGAGAACTCCTTCAGACGATAGCATACATTCCTTCTCTAAGGGGGAGATAAAAGCTTATATAATAGTTTGGAGGATTCCTCAACTAAGGGGGAGAAATAGCAGGAAGGAGGAAAAAGGTAAAGCACATGTACACTACACCACACCATTGTTGTTTGTAACTAAGGATCCTATTGTACGGAAGAGGTGGTAAACACAAGGTGATTTCCTAGTGATTCCTAGTGATCAGAAGAAGTGGTTTGGTTGTACACTACACCACACCATTGTTGTTTGTAACTACGGATCCTATTGTACGGGAGAGGTGGTAAATACGAGGTGATTTCCTAGTGATTCCTAGTGATCAGAAGAAGTGGTTTGGTTCATCACTATTTTTCATAAGGGAAGAAGCTATTTTCCAAAAGGGGAGCACCATTAGTTTTTATCTGCGGGTCCTATTGTACGGGAGAGGTGGTACCGAAGGTGATCTTCTTTAAGTTGTTGATTCTCATAGGGGGAGATGTAATAACCCCAATTTTTTTTGGAAATTTTTGAAACCCTTATGAATAGTGTTTTTGCTGAATGAGAAAACTTTTCATGCCATACTATGTAGGGGTTCTGTTATTGATATTCTGATATTTTATTAGTACTCTATATGGTATATAGGTGTATGTAAAGATCCTCAGAATCCAATTCCGAACACTTTGGTTTTTCCCGGAAATCCACCAGATACAGATTGAATTGAGTATAAGGTAACAGAATAAAAAGGATTTAAATTAAAGGATTATAATAGAGGATCATAAAAAGGAATATAATGTATTGAGGAAGGTTAAGGGAACCTAAGTAATAAGATCCCAGGTATGATCCTTCAAACGATAAACGAGAACGAAAGTTAAGCGAACCGTATAATAAATCAGCGGTCATTAGGCAAACAATTAGGAAGTTAATCAAAGGGATTAGAGAGAGTGATGTCACCCAACCAATGAGAAGAGGACAAGGAGGGAAACATGACATCACCACATGACATGGGCATGACATGGGAAGGAAGGAGATGTGGTGGCTTTTAAACCACACAAAATCAAGGGCAACTAGGTAATTAACTAAATCAAACACAAAAACAAGTCAACCAAGCCAAGCAAATTCATTCTTCATCAAAATCAAAAAGAAACCAAGGCATGGTTCATCTTTGCTCTCGGCTTTTTATCATTTTAAAGGGCAAGAAATTCAAAACTCAAGATCCAAGCCTCCTAAATTGGTAAGATAATTCCCTAATCATCTTTATGCTTAGTTAGGGATATATCATGAGTTTAAGCCATCAATTCCTTCTCAATCTTCTTCATTTAATCAAAGAAGAAGACAATGAATAGTGTTTTCAAGTTTTTAACTTGAAATTTTTCTTGTTTTCCTTGAAGATCCGAGCATTCCTAAGACTTCTCAAAGCTTCTTAAGGCTTCCTAGCTCCTCCCACCACTTCAAGGAAGGTATATCATCTCCAAACCCTAGATTCCTATGTATTATAAGATGATTTTGATTAGTAGGGTGATATTGTAGCTTGATGTTTGTGATTTAGAGTTTGGGATTGAAATGGTATTGAAATGGAATGGTAAATGTTGTTGTTTTGATTAAAAGAACTTAAGCATGGTTAAAGTTAAGCTTAGGCATAAGTATGAATGGTAAAATTGAATTGGTTGGGGTTGTTATGATGTGATAAGGATGGATGTTGGTTGTATGTTTGATTTGAGGTTGAATTGGGTTGGTTTTGAATGGTTTAAAATTGGGAAATCGCGTAAACATAGCCGTCGTAACGTCCGATTTTCTTTAGACTGTTTTTGTGCATAACATTAGGACCCGAGAACCCCCTGCTAGATTATGACCATTGCCATGTTTAGATAGCTCATGTTACGAGCTTCGTTTTGATATGTAGTTCGTTCGATTCCGATGCACGGTTTAGGAGAAACGACCGTTTCATGTAACGGCGTTTCGCGAATGAAACTTTTCCCCTCGCCTTACTTTGAAACATAGGTTAAAGACCAAAAAGGGTTAATTAATGTATGAAACATTTATGGTAAGTGTGTTAGGCATTTGGTAAGACACTCGCGAAGGAATCGCCTTAAAAGTCATAAAGGTTAAATTATTAAAAATGGTGGAGCCGAGGATACCCGAGTGA
The DNA here is from genome assembly GCF_009905375.1 of Apium graveolens. Lineage (NCBI taxonomy): Eukaryota > Viridiplantae > Streptophyta > Magnoliopsida > Apiales > Apiaceae > Apium > Apium graveolens. Next base: position 121,590,991 of record NC_133657.1, read on the forward strand.
CTTAAGCGAGTCAGTAAGCGCAAAACAAGCGTTAGAGTCTAAGTTAGTTAAAGTATAGATTTACAAGTGACTTTGGTTTAATTCCAACTTACTTGTTGTTTATAGGTTACCAGACTCGTCCCGAGCCTTTTATCACCCCAAGTCGCTCAGGCAAGTTTTCTACCCGTTATAACTGTTGTTGTGATGTATATATGTATATGCATTATCTTGCGATAGATGCATGTTGGTTAATTAGCAAATGTTGCAATATATTGAAGCATGCTGCTATGGTATATATATATACATGCCTGTTTCGTATTCTTTCCATATATATCTGTTGATTCAGTTGATAATACCTATGCTAGAGGATAGCGGTAATTTGCATATACCCTTAGTATAGGGACCCAAAGGTGAAAACATATTTCTAAACCGGGAGTCGATATTCCCGAGTATATTATATATATATACATATATATATATATATGGATATAGTTTTTAAAACTATTGATCGAATAAGGTTTATTCGATACCTTTATTTTACTTAATTGAATATTAATTCTAGTATTCATTCGAGGGCTTATGACTCAGTTTATTTTATTATTTGAATATTATTTGAATATTCATACGAGGGCTTATGACTCAGTTTATTTTATTATTGAATATTACTTGGATATTCATTTGAGGATGTATGACTCCTTTATTTTATGAATATTATTTATAGTATTCATTCGAGGTATTATGACTCCGCTTATTACTTAATAATATTCTTTATTATATTAAAGAATAAGGTGTCGATAATTAAACTTATTTTTGATTATTCAAATAAAGATATTACTTTCGTATAAGTATATCTTTGATTATTTGCTATTCATTCGAGTATAAGTTTTCCAACTTCTACCTCCATTATTCTTTATGGGAATATTATTTAAATAATAATATTCAGACATTTTCTATATATATGGGGACTGATTTACTTCATTAAATCAGCTTTACTCCAAACACTCTTTAAAGTGTTTTCGAGTCTTCAAAATGATTTTTAAAAGTTAGAGCGGATCCCAAAACTCATTTTTATATTTAAGATCTTCCTTTTTAAGGGGTTTTAAATACTCGCTCAAAACCTGAGGGATCCAGCTCTGTGGTGTATTTTATATTCGCAACACGGTTGCAGTTTTGGTAAATGAATTGATTACTTACCCAATGTTCGGGAAGTAAGTCCATCTATTGAGTCGGCATAAGAAACATGGGCTCAGTGGGCGTCCATAATAGTGTAAGTGGCTCAGTGGGAGTCCATCAAATGCATAAGTGGCTGAGTGGCAGTCCAGCATAAGGTCCTATTACGACCAGGGTGATGACCAGTGGGGAATTCGTCCATCTACTAGTAGAAAAGGTTACTTATTGGTATCTTTGCCTGATCAGCAAGATATCTGGTTTATGCCAAAATTCTTTTCCTTTCCAAATTTATTGGATATTGCAATTCTGTTCATACTTTACATGACAGAGGTTTTCAGGAAATGTATAAAGAAGATGTATATGTGGATATATATATATATATATATATCAGAAGTAAATGAAGTATATCATAACTTCATTTCCTTTAATAATATTTCAAAGGTTGAATCTATTCAAATCTTGTCTTATAGTCTCATCTATGTGATGAACTTTTGAAACTGATTATAACTTGAACGGTGGTAGTTCAAGTAGTATTTGGGAAAGATATAAGTATATTGGGGTATCTTGTAACTTCGTCTTTTAAACTTATATCTAATTAATAATTGTCTTATGAATGACAAAGATTTCCAGAAAAACGTTGAGACAAGGTTAGATATATGAGATCACCTTGCAACGATATTTTTTTTATACAGTTATACACTGGGACTTTGTGTATATTATGCATGGAAGAGGACTTCCAATATTTTGTAAAGTATATATGTATATATATATATACTGAATATTTTGTGACTTCATCGCATTAAGATATCAACTTGGTTCATTTCTTTTGACCAAGACTTTCATGAGTATTATGAGTAGGCTCATATATTGTTAATCATTATACATAATACTTTGGTGGGCTGGCTGCTCACCCTTGCTTTCTTCTTTCATCACACAACATCAGATAGATAAGATGAACAGGACCAAGCTCCCGATTCGCAAGCGATTAGGAGACGTTCCGCAGTTTTCTAGAAGCGTTGATGCCGCCATAGCTGAGGTAGGAGCTACCCATAGGCTAGGCTTTCAACTTTTGATGTAACAGATTTATGTATAATTATGAATTGTAATAAGGGCAAAGAAAATGTAAATTTATTCAGAAAACCTTTTAAGGTGTATTGGCAGATAATTGTGGAATAAAATGACTTGTGATTATTTCTGGATATTCATCTCTGAGACTATAACTTGTGGTGTGTGTGTTATTGTGGGGTCACAGTACAGAGTAGTTGATTGTGTATTAAGATTGGGTGTTATTAAGGGAAATGGAACTCGTGACAACCCGGATCCCCGACCCCGGATTTGGGGGTATTACAGAAGTGGTATCAGAGCTAAGCGTTATAAACCTCAGAGATGATGTGACGTTAAGATAATAAGTTCACTAAGATGATAAGAACTCTTGCCAAGTTCATAGTCGGGCTGCCTAACGTAGTACTGACAGTTAAAACCCTTATGGGAACCCTTATAAATATCGTGATAGTAACATAGTTCGTTCTCGTATAGGGCAGCGGGGCACCGAACCTTGCGGTTCAGGAGCATCAGCATGAGGATGTTTTATTACAAGTTGGAGATCAAATTGTGAATCCGATGGAGTACCCTAATGAGGGACCGGATGAGGTTCAGATAGAGAATGTTGCGGTTGAGGATGTTATTCCGGAAAGGATTGTGGCTGAGGAGGATCTCATGGAGGATCCTGATGAGAATGAAGAGAGGACCGCTGAGGAACAGATGACCGTAGTCAGGGCGACTACCAGAGCAAGAATGGCCGCGAGGGTGGCAATAGAGGATAAAGAATTACCAAGGGCACAAAGGTTAATGAGGGCAGAAGAAGTGGGGCCTTCCACGACCCCAATTATACCAGTATCAGACCCTCTTCCAGAGGCTCCTGTAGACATCCATAAGGTTCCACCAATTCCTGTTCCCTCCCCTGTACAGAGCCCAGCACATACTGAGGAAATGCCACCTTTATCCCCTGCACCATTGTCACCTGATACCGTGCTTGGTTATCCATTTGGATCTCCTGGGTCTGCACCACCTGCACCCCATGAACTGCTAGATGCTACCACTCAGGCTTCTCTTATCGCTGATTATCATATGACTTTGGGTGGCCTGTCAGAGGCCCGGAATGTTAGGAGTGATCTATTGGATCGACTTACTGCACCAAGGATTGAGGGTGGGATACTTCCGGCAGGATTAGCGTATAGCATGGAAAGGATTGAGGCTACCACCCGTGTTACAGCTAGAGGCCATCTTGAGGGTCAGGTTGATCCAGCTCTACTTGTGACTATCTTAGACCTCATCACCTCTGTGATGGAGCAGGTTAGGGATGTCGTGCGTGCTCGCATCCCTTAATCCATGGTAGTGTGCAGAGCCAGAGCAATCAAACAAGGGTTTCATGTAGCACCGCTTTTGGAGGATTAGCCTAAGTTATGAATGATTAGTTTTAATGACGAGATGACTATCTATGGTAGTACTTTTGGGATAGGAGCGATAAGTTCATATGATGTAATCCTCTTTAATATGTTCAGTTGTTGTACCCTCGAACAAATGGTTATGTATATATTTGTTAATTTCAGTTCAGATCAGTTTGTTTGTGATAAAATCACATTGTTAATTGCTCTATTAACACTTAAGAGAGTGTCATGAAGTTTATCGAACTTGAGAATTCATAATTTGCAATCGTGCAAGGACTAAACGAGGGGAAGACTTAAGCAAAGTAAGTAAGACAAATATCCGGAGATTCTCAAAATTTTCCAAGTAATATGCCCCCACAAGGAATAAGATTAGGGGCAAACCTTGAATGTGATAATCAGGGAGGTCGCAATTAAGATATAAAGAATCCGGAATATAATAAAGTGGAAAATGAAGATTTTAAATTAAAAGATGACCCCAATTATGGGGAGTAGGAAGAAATATTTAGACTAAGACAGCAGAAGTCGAGCGAGATAAGGAGACCCGAGACGGTACTCCTATACGGAAATTCATGAACCTGTGTAAACAGAACTTATATTTTATTCCCAACCACCACCTTGAGGAAACAATGTGGTGTGAAATTCTTTCAGGACCTCTAAGTCGCTAAGCTCTCAGAGTTCCAAGGAACAAGCTGACCCAGTCGAGGCAAGAGCCTGGCTAAAGGAAATATAGGAATCATTTGAGATTCTAAATGATTGACGAATCATAAAAGACTATTTTTATCACTTACCCTCCTAAGAGAGAGACCACCCGCTGGTGAAAGACCAAGGAAGGCACGGAGCAAGAGATTATAATAAACTGATTTAAGTTCAGTCAATTGTTTTCAGGAAGTACTTCCCAAGGTTATAGAGATAGAGTAAAAGCTTTAGAGCCAGAACAAAGGCAGACGAGTATGATGAATTATGAATCTAAGTTATAAAAGTTGTCAAGATTCGTTCTAAGGACACGAATCCAGAATGACGGGATATTTGAAATCAATGCTTATGTTGTGTTGGTTCATGAAATAATGATAAGAGAAAGGGAAATAAAAAGGAACTGAAGTGGAAAGGGATATAAAGGCAATAGAGTTTGACGTATGATAAGGGAGTCGGGTATGAGGAAACCCTAAAGACTCGTAGCAATAGAAATAGGAAAGTATATAATCATTGGTATGAGGGTGATTCACCATGAGTTAAAGTTGATGGTTGAAGGCATACGAGTTATGTCATTTTATCCCCTTTAAGTTGGGAGGATTCAAGGAAACCTTTAGATAGTTTGAAGGATAAATAATAAGACGCGGATAGACTAAGGAGACAAGAAAGTAAGAAAGTAGGAAAATTGGATGAAGGAAGTGACCTTCAATAATGTGAAATGTAAGACCGGTGGCTCGATACTTAGAAAGGGAGATGCCAGGTATGAGAGGTATCCCAACATTGAGATGACTGTTGAGATAAACAACAAAAGTAAATAAGGAATTATTAAGAAGAAGTTCACGTTGAACATGACCAATATCTTCCAGAACATCCATGTTATCATTACCAAATCAGGAAAGAAAAGCGGATGACCGTTGTTATCTTTTGGAGGCCATATGGATTGACCTCAATTTGAATAAGGATGCTATTATGAAGTTAGGTATAGACTATCGAGGTGGGAATGATGAATAAGATAATCTATCAAGGATATATGACTTGATTTATCCATGGAAGGATGCAGGTACCTTTTAAAGGTGAAATTAAGGATAGAACATTGGTAACTTAAAATGAATCCTAGGGAACTGCATAAAGGTTGGCATGTCACCCGTAATAGGGACAGTATGAGTTTTGACAGTATGATTGGGAAAGGGTTAAGGTAACAACAACCTTTAAGAATCAGTGGAGAAATTTTTCAGAAGAATATAGACAATGGTTCTAGTATTAGTAAATGGTATTGTGATATGCCCTGTATCTAGGGAATACAGGAGGAACAATTGAAGGATAACCTTAGAGGTTTTACAAGGAGAAAGGTAATATTCAAAATTCTCAAGAATAGAAATGTTGATAAAGGAAATATGATGTAATTATAATGTTGCCAAGTGAGGCACGTGTTAAACCACGAGAAAGTACGAATCGAACCAGTAAAGGTCGAAATTGTTCAGGGCAATTAGGACCTAAGATAAAAGATGTTCTAAGTATAATTGAGAGTCAGTCGTGACACTGATTAACCTCTAAAGATTGAGGCAATAACTTATGGAAAAATGGTGATATTTTTTTTATTTTATTTACTCATCAGATATTAAAGAAAAGCATCTTCACATAAGCTGTGATTGAAATAAGGTAGAAAATTTATTTGGAGGTGGTTAAAATGACATTGACTGTAAGGAAATTTTACTATCAGGAAAGGCCAAAGAGATGGCCGACCCTTTAAAGGTAAGAGGATAATTATAGGCGCGTGTGCCAAAGGAATACAGTGATGATGGTTGAAGCCGGGAAGGTTGTATTACGGTTCAGAAGATTGACATTCCTTCTTATGACTGTGCAATACTCAACCGTAATAGTAGTTGGGTAAAGGTTTAATTCGTGTAATCGCCATTAGCGGGCTATCTATCTTAGAAGGTACAATCTTGAGAATGAGCCTGGACCATGTTTCAAAAGGACTAAACGAACCTTTGAGTTAAGTCTTCTGTCGAAGGCATATGATTAAGAATGGTATTATCCTGCTATCGTTACTTTGATTGAAACTCTTCTGCAATTTTATCTACTTCATGTCATGAAAGTACGTCAGAGTTTGGAGTGTTCTTCATGAATTGTGATTGGTGGTTATGTTAACTCCTTAGGAGAATTAGATACGAGATGTATGGACTCCGTATGGTTAGCTATTAAGACTTCATGGAAAATGAATGACTACAGTAGGTCAGTGGTGGACCATAGTAAGGCAGCAATGATTCTGCGAGTAATGAGCTGATTACAACCGTGAGAGTTCTATTGGAATGGGTGTTGAGATTGAGTACCACTAATCGGGTCGTGGTAGTGTATAAGTTATCATTGATAGACTAATTAAGTAGAGTATCAACCTATTGAATATTATTCTTTCTTATCAATAGAGAGTCGTATTACTATACGAGGAAGGTTGCGGTGCAAGCATAGAATTCTATTAACGATGATGTATAAAATGAGATTCCAGATTCGATTTTCGATGTCGAGGGAGTTTCATAGGTGACTGAGTATAAGCTCGAGGAAGAGCATGGGTCCATAGAATGATGGACGGAATAACAAAAATATTTAAGCATGTGAAATGCGATGCGATAATACTTGATGTTGATATATATACATATATGTTTTGTTCTCCTATGACAAACCTCTATAATTCAGAGGTAGGTTCCAAGCCAGATATTTTATGGCAATATTTTTTTCATATATACAATTCTCTTCAGTTCGTTCTTTTCTCTCTTTTCATTTCATGTAAAATGAGAAGAACAACCCTTCCAGAAGGGGAGGTATTGCCGAATGACTATCTATATGTGTGATAGAAGCCGAGTAGGATACCAGCTATTGTTTAATTGCTTGTCAAGTACTAAAGGCTGGCCACCTTCTGTACTAACTATGCGATATAACAAGTGTTCATGATCATAGTGATCTCTCAACAAATTCATTTACTTCTATATGATTGATCAAACTTTGGGTAATGGAAACAGCTGAAAAAGGAGTAATAAAGTTGTGGTAGTATTCGGAATGGAAACACATTCGTGATACTAAGGTTGACGCGTGTATTAAAAGGTTATAGAATGCTAACGAGCAAAGGTGTAACCAGTATAATATTAGGAACGGAAGGTAGTAGCGATTACGAACTGGAAAAGAATGGGTATTGAGATGCCAAAGCTATAGTGCTAGAAGCTGTGATAAAATTCCATGCAATAGACTTGAAAGAATTTGGAATGATCACTTAACGCGGATTGAATTATCTTACGACAATAGATCATATGTCATTATCGAGATATTGCCTTATGAGATCCTTGAGGGAAGACAATGTCGATCTCCCTTAGGTTAGGATGAAGTTGTAGAGCGCAAGATGCTCGGACCAGTAGTGGTCCAAAGGACCAAGGATATGATAGATCTAATCAGAGGACGGCTGGTAGTAACCCAAGATGGACATAAGAGGTATGCTGATTTGACACGAACGGACAAGGAATGGGAAGTAGGGGACCTAATGTTGTTATAGGCATTCCCTTGGAAAGGGTTAATGAGATTCGGAAAGAAAGGAAAACTAAGCCCAAGATACATTGGACCTTTGAGATATTAAGACGGATTGGAAAGTTAGCTTACGAGCTAGCCCTACCCCCGAACCTGTAGCAAGTCATAACGTGTTTCGCGTATCAATCTTAAGGAAGTGTAATTCGGATGCCAGACAAATAGGGGCATATGACCACATAAACATGCAACCCGACGTAACCTATATGGAGTAACCAGGAAAGGTTATAGATTTAAAAAGGAACAAGTGCTTAGGAGAAGGATTATCAAACTATTCAGAGTTTGATGGAAGAACCACAATATGGGAGAATTTCCTTGAGAATTAGAAAGTGTAATGCTAAGAGAGTATCCCTATTCATTTTCTATCTGATTCCGGGACGGAATCCTTTTAAGGAGGGGACACTGTAATAACCCCAATTTTTTTTTGGAAATTTTTGAAACCCTTGTGAATAGTGTTTTTGCTGAATGAGAAAACTTTTCATGCCACACTATGTAGGGGTTCTGTTATTGATATTCTGAGATTTTATTGGAACTCTATATGGTATATAGGTGTATGTAAAGATCCTCAGAATCCAATTCCGAACACTTTGGTTTTTCCCGGAAATCCACCAGATACAGAAAGAATTGAGTATAAGGTAACAGAATAAAAAGGATTTAAATTAAAGGATTATAATAGAGGATCATAAAAAGGAATATAATGTATTGAGGAAGGTTAAGGGAACCTAAGTAATAAGATCCCGGGTATGATCCTTCAAACGATAAACGAGAACGAAAGTTAAGCGAACCGTATAACAGATCAGCGGTCATTAGGCAAACAATTAGGAAGTTAATCAAAGGGATTAGAGAGAGTGATGTCACCCAACCAATGAGAAGAGGACAAGGAGGGAAAGATGACATCACCACATGACATGGGCATGACATGGGAAGGAAGGAGATGTGGTGGCTTTTAAACCATACAAAATCAAGGGCAACTAGGTAATTAACTAAATCAAACACAAAAACAAGTCAACCAAGCCAAGCAAATTCATTCTTCATCAAAATCAAAAAGAAACCAAGGCATGGTTCATCTTTGCTCTCGGCTTTTTATCATTTTAAAGGGCAAGAAATTCAAAACTCAAGATCCAAGCCTCCTAAGTTGGTAAGATAATTCCCTAATCATCTTTATGCTTAGTTAGGGCTATATCATGAGTTTAAGCCATCAATTCCTTCTCAATATTCTTCATTTAATCAAAGAAGAAGACAATGAATAGTGTTTTCAAGTTTTTAACTTGAAATTTTTCTTGTTTTCCTTGAAGATCCGAGCATTCCTAAGACTTCTCAAAGCTTCTTAAGGCTTCCTAGCTCCTCCCACCACTTCAAGGAAGGTATATCATCTCCAAACCCTAGATTCCTATGTATTATAAGATGATTTTGATTAGTAGGGTGATATTGTAGCTTGATGTTTGTGATTTAGAGTTTGGGATTGAAATGGTATTGAAATGGAATGGTAAATGTTGTTGTTTTGATTAAAAGAACTTAAGCATGGTTAAAGTTAAGCTTAGGCATAAGTATGAATGGTAAAATTGAATTGGTTGGGGTTGTTATGATTTGATAAGGATGGATGTTGGTTGTATATTGGATTTGAGGTTGAATTGGGTTGGTTTTGAATGGTTTAAAATTGGGAAATCACGTAAACATAGCCGTCGTAACGTCCGATTTTCTTTAGACTGTTTTTGTGCATAACATTAGGACCCGAGAACCCCCTGCTAGATTATGACCATTGCCATTTTTAGATAGCTCATGTTACGAGCTTCGTTTTGATATGTAGTTCGTTCGATTCCGATGCACGGTTTAGGAGAAACGACCGTTTCATGTAACGGCGTTTCGCGAACGAAACTTTTCCCCTCGCCTTACTTTGAAACATAGGTTAAAGACCAAAAAGGGTTAATTAATGTATGAAACATTTATGGTAAGTGTGTTAGGCAGTTGGTAAGACACTCGCGAAGGAATCGCCTTAAAACTCGTAAAGGTTAAATTATTAAAAATGATGGAGCCGAGGATACCCGAGTGACTTAAGCGAGTCAGTAAGCGCAAAACAAGCGTTAGAGTCTAAGTTAGTTAAAGTATAGATTTACAAGTGACTTTAGTTTAATTCCAACTTACTTGTTGTTTTTAGGTTACCAGACTCGTCCCGAGCCTTTTATCACCCCAAGTCGCTCAGGCAAGTTTTCTACCCGTTATAACTGTTGTTGTGATGTATATATGTATATGCATTATCTTGCGATAGATGCATGTTGGTTAATTAGCAAATGTTGCAATATATTGAAGCATGCTGCTATGGTATATATATATACATGCCTGTTTCGTATTCTTTCCATATATATCTGTTGATTCAGTTGATAATACCTATGCTAGAGGATAGCGGTAATTTGCATATACCCTTAGTATAGGGACCCAAAGGTGAAAACATATTTCTAAACCGGGAGTCGATGTTCCCGAGTATATTATATATATATACATATATATATATATGGATATAGTTTTTAAAACTATTGATCGAATAAGGTTTATTCGATACCTTTATTTTACTTAATTGAATATTAATTCGAGTATTCATTCGAGGGCTTATGACTCAGTTTATTTTATTATTTGAATATTATTTGAATATTCATACGAGGGCTTATGACTCAGTTTATTTTATTATTGAATATTACTTGGATATTCATTTGAGGATGTATGACTCCTTTATTTTATGAATATTATTTATAGTATTCATTCGAGGTATTATGACTCCGCTTATTACTTAATAATATTCTTTATTGTATTAAAGAATAAGGTGTCGATAATTAAACTTATTTTTGATTATTCAAATAAAGATATTACTTTCGTATAAGTATATCTTTGATTATTTGCTATTCATTCGAGTATAAGTTTTCCAACTTCTACCTCTATTATTCTTTATAGGAATATTATTTAAATAATAATATTCAGACATTTTCTAAATATATGGGGACTGATTTACTTCATTAAATCAGCTTTACTCCAAACACTCTTTAAAGTGTTTTCGAGTCTTCAAAATGATTTTTAAAAGTTAGAGCGGATCCCAAAACTCATTTTTATATTTAAGATCTTCCTTTTTAAGGGGATTTAAATACTCGCTCAAAACCTGAGGGATCCGGCTCTGTGGTGTATTTTATATTCGCAACACGGTTGCAGTTTTGGTAAATGAATTGATTACTTACCCAACGTTCGGGAAGTAAGTCCATCTATTGAGTCGGCATAAGCAACATGGGCTCAGTGGGCGTCCATGATAGTGTAAGTGGCTCAGTGGGAGTCCATCAAATGCATAAGTGGCTGAGTGGTAGTCCAGCATAAGGTCCTATTACGACCAGGGTGATGACCAGTGGGGAATTCGTCCATCTACTAATAGAAAAGGTTACTTTATTGGTATCTTTGCCTGATCAGCAAGATATCTGGTTTATGCCAAAATTCTTTTCATTTCCAAATTTATTGGATATTGCAATTCTGTTCATAATTTACATGACAGAGGTTTTCAGGAAATGTATAAAGAAGATGTATATGTGGATATATATATATATATATATATATCAGAACTAAATGAAGTATATCATAACTTCATTTCCTTTAATAATATTTCAAAGGTTGAATCTATTCAAATCTTGTCTTATAGTCTCATCTATGTGAAGAACTTTTGAAACTGATTATAACTTGAACGGTGGTAGTTCAAGTAGTATTTGGGAAAGATATAAGTATATTGGGGTATCTTGTAACTTCGTCTTTTTAAACTTATATCTAATTAATAATTGTCTTATGAATGACAAAGATTTTCAGAAAAATGTTGAGACAAGGTTAGATATATGAGATCACCTTGCAACGATATTTTTTTAATACAGTTATACACTGGGACTTTGTGTATATTATGCATGGAAGAGGACTTCCAATATTTTGTAAAGTATATATGTATATATATATACTGAATATTTTGCGACTTCATCGCATTAAGATATCAACTTGGTTCATTTCTTTTGACCAAGACTTTCATGAGTATTATGAGTAGGCTCATATATTGTTAATCATTATACATATTACTTTGGTGGGCTGGCTGCTCACCCTTGCTTTCTTCTTTCATCATACAACATCAGATAGATAAGATGAACAGGACCAAGCTCCCGATTCGCAAGCGATTAGGAGACGTTCCGCAGTTTTCTAGAAGCGTTGTTGCCGCCATAGCTGAGGTAGGAGCTACCCATAGGCTAGGCTTTCAACTTTTGATGTACCAGATTTATGTATAATTATGAATTGTAATAAGGGCAAAGAAAATGTAAATTTATTCAGAAAACCTTTTAAGGTGTATTGGCAGATAATTGTGGAATAAAATGACTTGTGATTATTTCTGGATATTCATCTCTGAGACTATAACTTGTGGTGTGTGTGTTATTGTGGGGTCACAGTACAGAGTTGTTGATTGTGTATTAAGATTGGGTGTTATTAAGGGAAATGGAACTCGTGACAACCCGGATCCCCGACCCCGGATTTGGGGGTGTTACAGGAGAAGTAAGAGATATATGCGCTTCTCAATAGGAAATGTGGTTGTATAAAAGAAGTTGTTGATGATTACTTCAAGACTGAAAAGTATTATCTGGCAGAGATTTGAAGATGCAAGGAAATGAAGATGAAACTACATGAAGATCAGTTCAGTGCTAAAGGAACAAGCATCTTTCATTTCAGTTAATCAAGAAATATGGAAATGCAGTATTTGATCCAGAAAAGCAGTAGCAATATTTACAATTCCTGGTACATTACTTTTTCTAGTTGTTAGTTGAGTTATCCTCTCTATTTAATTTGTTTGTTAAGTTTAACAATCAAATATAGGGATATTGTTGGTGATACTGCGTAGCTATAAGAACAGTTACGTGATAACTCAATACGAGAACAACACTAGGACAAGACAGGTTAATAATACTACGTCTACATAAGAAATCAGGAAGAATGAAGACAAGGCAAATACAAAGAATCAGAAGATTAGAAGAAGGCCTGAAGTCTATCTACAGGTCACTGAAAGAAGTTCATTAATATGATCATGCCTTAGTGAAGAACAAAGGTTAAAGACTTTTAGGGTTTCATAAATGTTGAAGATTTAGTATACAAGTGCTACCGGAAGATTTCAGTGTATTGGCATTGATTGAAGATAGTGTTAGATATATTTGAGATGTCATGTCTAATATGTTTCATGTTTAGTTTTCAGATCTTAACAAACAGGAAATATCAGTACTTACTGGAAGTCAGAACTTAACGATATCAGGACTTAGATTATCAGAAGATAATATCAGAAGATTGATATTAGAACTTAAGTACTAGAGGACTAACAGTTAAGGAAAGAAGCTGATTTACAGGAAAGAAGATCGAGACTAATACAAACTCAAGATATGCATGGAAAGAGTTAGAGGACTTAAAGAATTGTATAAGATATCTGATTGATATATTTTAGGAGACAGAATTATATTCCATATCAATTAGAAGTTATCTTGTAATTGTGTACTATATAAACATAGACATAGGTTTACACTATATGTGTTATTATTATCGAGAAGATTATACATTGTAACCTAGCAGCTCTCATGATATTTGTTCATCACTGAGAGAGAACAGTTCCATTATAACAGAGTTTATTATATCGAATATATATATTTACTGTTACTTGTGTTCGAAATCGATTTGATTATATTCTACACTGTATTCAACCTCCTTCTACAGTGTTGTGTGACCTAACAAGTGGTATATGATACTGCAAGGTGTGGGCTGCCAGACCCAATAAAAAGATATATGATACTCAGACCAGAAAGGTTAAGCCTGATGGACCAGATCAGGCCTGATGAAATAAAGAAGGCCCAAAAGCCCTGATTATTAATTAATTAATAAGGGAAAAATCAGCTATTGAGAAGAGTCCCGATAAGGATATAAATCCTTATAGATTAGTCTCAAGGGGACCTAAAAGGATAAGGAATCAGTTTTCTACTATCTAGGACTCCAAAGTCCATTCTAATTATGAGACTTGCCCACCAAGTCTCCTATACCAAGTCCAATTCAAGGACTCCCAATATCTATATAAGGGGCCTCACCCCACAAATCAGAACTACATTTTTTGGCTTGATTCTCTAATTCACAGAGATACGTAGGCATCTCGTAAAGGCAGATCGAGCCACGAAACACGAGAGCAGCCATTAAAGGCCTTGAGCTCCTGAATCTTAGTAATAAATACAGCAAATAATAACCTTAGTTTTTTATCCATAACATTTGGCGCCGTCTATGGGAAAGCACAACAACAACCATGGCGAGAACACGGAGAACAATTAGAGCTCTGGAGGAAGGAACACCATCAGGGACAACTCAGGTGATTTCGTCAACCGTGGAGATTCCTCCCCACTCAACTTATGCATCTGCTCAAGGGGAAGCCCAGACAGGGGCAACTCAACCTCAGCCACAAGGGACAACTCCCCCGACTATTTAAGGTACGAATCCTCAAGTTTAACAAGTACATATACCTGTGAATTCTCGACCCGTCGGGTATGAATATTCAACTATTGTTACTACTGACCCCCCTTATGGGATGCCTCTTCACCCTGAGGTTGGAGGAAGCGGATATGCTGGGCGAAGCGAAGCACGAGGGTAGTCGCCCCCCTATATACGAGGTTTGGATCCTATCCCTAAGGATCGGGAATTTTCTGGTCCTTACACTGAGAGAGACTCTGAATCTTCGGATGATGAAGTGGCCCCGAGAAGGAGGTGTCCTAGAAAAGGGCCAATGGCCGATGGAAGGCAACGCCCCCAAAGCACCCCAGGGGCGAATTCCCAAGAAGTGCAGGAAAGGATCAGGGCTCATGAGGCTGAAATCCAAAGGTTGAGGCGTGATTTGGAGGCTCACCAGGCCACCAGACCCCAGATACCTCCTAGGGGGAGAAATCCTCCTCCTGTCATAGACCTGGATGGTCCGGTACGAAGAAGGGCTGCTGTCCCAAGAACTGATCCAAGTAATCTCCTTCCCCTTGGAGATCCTGATGATCCAACTCCACCCTTCACAGAAGAGATAATGAATGCCCATATCTCAAGGAAATTCAAGATGCCCACTATCAAAGCCTATGATGGCATGGGAGACCCCGCTAATCATGTTAGGACATTCTCTAATGCACTGCTGCTGCAACCCGTGAATGATGCTATAAAGTGTCGGGCCTTCCCTCAAACCCTGTCGGGTATGGCTCAAAGATGGTACAGTCGTCTGCCCCCAAATTCTATTGGATCGTTCAGAGAATTAAGTCAGGCTTTTATTAAGCAATTCATCAGTGGAAGAGTCCATGAGAAAAGTTCAGCATCTCTTATGAGTCTTGTGCAGGGAGCTAAGGAATCCTTGAGAGATTACCTGAATCGTTTCATAAAGGAGGCTTTAAAAGTCCCGGACCTTGATGATAAGGTAGCCATGATAGCACTGCAACAAGGAACTAGGGACGAGTTTTTTAAGATGTCCTTGGCCAAACGTCCCCCTGAAAGCATGTTGCAGCTCCAAGAGAGGGCAGGGAAGTATATCAAGGTTGAAGAAAGTATGAGGAAGACTGTAGTAAGTAATGAGCCCACTGGAGGCAAGAAGCGGAAAACTGATTTAGAATATATTGCAAAGGACAAATATCCTAGAACCGAACAAAACCCTGATTCAACCCCCAAGAAGGGAGGACCTGGGCAAAAGTTCACTGAATGCGCTAAGCTGAATGCTCCTAGAAGTCAGATTTTGATGGAGATTGAGAAAGACAGAGATGTTCGCCGGCCTAAGCCCTTGAAGGCTGATCCCGCTAAGTTAGATAAGAGCAAGTATTGCAGGTTTCATAAAGATGTTGGCCATGACACCGATGAGTGTAGGCAATTGAAAGATGAAATTGAGTTCCTCATTCGAAAAGGAAGATTGAACAAATACACTGGAGAAGGAGGGGATAGGAATAATAATGGAAGGAAGAACTTTGAGGATCGTAGGAGGGACCAAGACGATCAGGGGCGAAACCCCCAGCCTAGAGGACCAGTTATAAACACCATTTATGGAGGGCCAAGACCTCGAGGGCCTGTGATAAACACGATCTTTGGAGGTCCAACTGCTGCTGGATTGTCCAAAAATTCCAGAAAGGCATATACTAGAGAGGTTATGCATATTGTTGGAGAAGCCCCGAAGAGGGCCAGGATAGAAGTAACATTGGCTTTTGATGATTCCGACCTAGAGGGTGTGAAGTTTCCCCATGACGACCCGCTGGTCATAACACCAATAATAGGAAATAGCCCGGTTAAGAGGGTCCTTGTGGATAATGGTGCTTCTGTGGATATCTTGCTCCACGACACCTTTCTAAGGATGGAATATAACGACTCCCAGTTGACACCAACCGACATGCCGATATATGGATTTGCTGGAGTAGAATGTCATGTGGAAGGGATAATTAAATTGCCGACCACCATAGGTATGGAACCGAGGCAAGCAACGCAGATGCTGGATTTCGTGGTGGTAAAGGCTAGTTCAACTTATAATGCTATCATGGGGAGAACAGGGATAAATGCCTTCAAGGCAGTCCTCTCTTCCTACCATTCAGTCATGAAGTTTCCCACCCGAAATGGGATTGGAGAAGAGAGAGGAGATCAAAAAATGGCTAGAAGCTGTTATGTGGCCTCTTTGAGGGCAGATGGAGTCGGGGGGCAGGTTCTTCCTATTGAAGATATGGATGTTCGAGAAAATGATGAGAATAGAGGAAGGCCAGCAGAAGAATTGGTTTCGGTTCCTTTAGACCCCGAGAATCCTGAGAGGATGACTTTCATTGGAGCCACATTAGAGGAGCCCCTTAGAGGGAAGTTAGTGAAATTTTTGCAAGAAAATAGTGATGTGTTTGCATGGTCAGCAACTGATATGCCAGGCATAGACCCGGAGTTAATTACTCACAAGCTAAACGTGGATCCAAGCCGGAAGACAGTGAAACAAAAGAAAAGAAATCTTGCCCCGGAAAGACAAGAGGCTATAAAACAGGAAGTAGAAAAGCTCTTAGAGGCTGGTTTCATTGAGGAGATTCAATTTCCGGAGTGGTTAGCAAACCCTGTAATGGTGAAGAAGGCTAATGGAAAGTGGAGGATGTGTATAGACTTCACTGATCTGAATGATGCATGCCCCAAAGACTGTTTCCCGCTGCCTAGAATTGATACTTTGATTGATGCCACTGCTGGACATGAGATGCTGAGTTTCATGGATGGATTTAGCGGATACAATCAGATCAAAATGCATAAGGATGACATTCCAAAGGTATCATTTATCACTGACTTTGGTGTTTATTGTTATCTTGTTATGGCGTTTGGTCTCAAGAATGCAGGAGCCACCTATCAAAGGTTGGTGAATAAAATTTTTAAGGGTCTTATTGGAAAGACTATGGAATTCTATATTGATGACATGCTAGTCAAGAGTCTAGTAAAGACTGATCATATAACCCATTTGAGGGAAGCTTTTGAGGTCCTAAGGTACCACAAGCTGATGTTGAATCCTACGAAGTGTGCTTTCGGAGTAGGATCTGGAAAATTCTTGGGATTGATGGTCTCAAAGAGGGGAATTGAGGCTAACCCCGATAAAATAAAGGCAATCCTGGATATGGAACCACCAAAAACTGTCAAGGATGTTCAGAAGCTCACATGAAGGGTTGCGGCGCTAGGACGATTCATCTCCAAGTCAGGAGACAAGTGCTTGACATTCTTCAAATCACTAAAGAACATCAAAGACTTTGTATGGAGTGAGGAAAACCAGAAGGCATTTGAAGAATTAAAGAAGTATATGGCCCAGGCCCCGTTGTTGGCTAAGCCAGTTCTGAGTGAAGTTTTATTTTTGTACTTGGCTGTTTCAGAGAGCGCCTTGAGCGCGGTGTTGGTTAAGGAGGAATTGAAAGTCCAGAAACCCGTATACTATATCAGCAAAATTTTGCATGGTGCTGAGTTGAATTATTCAGCTATTGAGAAATTCACTTTAGCCTTGGTAATGGCTTCGAGAAAACTGCATCCTTATTTTCAGGCTCACCAGATTGAGGTGCTAACAAATCAGTCCTTGAGAAATATCATTCACAGTCCCAAGGCAAGTGGGAGATTGATTAAGTGGGCAATAGAGCTGGGAGAGTTCGATCTCAAGTATAAGCCACGTACGGCAATAAAAGCCCAGGCACTAGCTGACTTCGTGGTGGAATGTACCATACCCAACCAAGAAGCCGGGGGGCAGGAAGATGCCATACCTCAAGACAAGGGAGTCGATGATGGGGGCAAAGAGAAGGATGATAAAGAATATTGGGTTCTCTATTTTGATGGGGCATCAAAAACGAACTCCAGTAGAGCAGGATTGGTTTTGCAAAGCCCTGATGGGTTCTTAATTGAGTATGCTATGAAGCTAGACTTTCCAACCACAAACAATGAGGCAGAGTATGAAGCCCTGATAGCTGGCCTTGGTCTAGCTGGGACACTTAGAGTCAAAAACTTAAAGGTCCGTGGAGACTCGAAGCTGATCATATCCCAGGTAAAGTGAGAATTTGAGGCAGGGGATGATACGATGGCTAAGTATGTTCGCCTAGTAAGGGCTGTGATGACCCAATTTAATGAATGCCATGTTGAACACGTTCCAAGGGAAGAAAATGCTAAAGCAGATGCGCTATCAAAGTTTGCTTCATCTGAGATTGAAGAAAGTTCAGGAAGTGTGTACTTCTGTGTTTTGAAGACACGAAGCATAGATGTTAAGCTTGTGGCTCGCATAGGCTTGGGGACGTCATGGATTGATCCCATCAAGGCTCACATTCAGACCGGTTGGTTGCCAAGTGATGCAACTGAGGCACGGAAGTTAACTATTCGAGCACTAAGGTACTCCTTGATAGATGGAATTCTGTATAAGAGATCTTTCGTGGTTCCTTACTTGAGGTGTCTCAGGCCCGACGAGGCACGTTTGGCTCTTGAGGAAGTGCATGAAGGTATTTGTGGGCAACACTTGGGGGGCAGGGCCTTGGCTCATAAGATAACCCGTTTAGGCTTCTATTGGCCAGAAATGATGGCTGATGTCAAAGAATATGTGAAGAAGTGTGATCGCTGTCAGAAGCATGCACCAGTTGTTAGACAACCCCCCGAGATGCTGACCTCTATCAACTCGCCTATTCCCTTTGCTATGTGGGGGATGGATATTCTAGGGCCTTTTCCTATGGCCACGGCACAAAGGAAGTTTCTGATTGTAGCCATTAATTATTTCACCAAGTGGATCGAAGCCAAACCCTTGGCCAAGATCACAACTAAGCAGGTTGCACAATTCCTGTGAGAAAACATTATGTGCCGATATGGAATTCCCCGTATCCTCGTCACTGACAATGGAACACAATTCAACAATGAGGAATTCAAGAAGTATTGTGAAGAAAATGAAATTGAGTTACGATTCACCTCTGTGGCTCACCCGCAAGCCAATGGGCAAGCAGAGGTAGCAAATCGGATAATCCTGGATGGACTAAAGAAGAGGGTCGAGAAGTCAAGAAATAATTAGGTGGATGAAATACTTCCAATATTATGGGCCTACAGGACTACCTGTAGAGTCACGACAGGAGCAACTCCCTTCATGTTGGCATATGGGGCAGAAGCAGTAGTTCCAGTAGAGATATCACATTCCTCTCCAAGGATTCAGGCTTTCAATGCAGAAGAAAATGAGGAAGGGCAGAAGTTAGCCCTGGATTTAATCGATGAAGTGCGAGATAAAGCACATGCAAAGATAGTAGAATATCAGAAAAAGGCTTCATTCTACTACAACCTAAGGGTTAAAGAGAGGTTTTTCAAACAAGGTGACCTAGTCTTGAGAAAAATAGAGGCTTCTGGTGTCGGACAGAAAGGAAAGCTTGCCCCAAATTGGGAAGGGCCGTACAGAGTCAAGAGCGTTCAGGGTAGAGGAACCTACAAGCTGGAGACTATGGATGGTTTTGAAGTCCCGAGAACCTGGCACGCACAAAACCTGAAGGTTTACTACGTGTAAGATAGGCGAAGTACGATTCTTACTTGTCATTGTGACAAGTAGGTTTAAAAGCACCTTGAAGCTTTGCTTGCATAGGATTTTATATTCCAGTAGAATTTACATAGTCTAGTTATTGTTGATTAGGGTCGAACCCATGCTGTGTAAGGTTTTGGAAAACCAGACTTCATATTAAAGAGTTTGAAATTATTTCAATCTAAGGATGTTTAAAGTTCAAATGCATATTAAGATTGAAAGAGGCAAGAAAAGCAACATATGAAATATAACCCCGAAGGGTAACAAGTTCTGATATGAATGAAGTTCAAAAAGAAGATATACAAAAAAAAACTTAGGCCTTGGAAGGCTGAGATTCCTCGGAACCACTATCCGAAGTCTCCTCGGATGTCTCAGTCGTTCCTTCGGACGTCTCGGTCGTCCCCTCCGAAGTCCCTGTAGAGGTTCCCTCTGCGGGAGATGTTGGCTGTTGAGGCGCTGCTCTTGGAGGCTCTTCCATCCCGGCCTTCTTAGCGACAGGCTCAAGCTCCTCTTCGGAAGAATCTTCCTCCTCTCCGTCCTTGATCATATCAGCAACCTTCTCAGTAACACCTCCAAGCTCTGGAACCCGTACAGGGCAAGGAAAGGGGGACTGCTCAAGGACCTCTGGAAACTCATCCTGGATGGCCTCCACAGCAGCATCCCAGCCCTCTTTATAGCTAACTGGGTGAAGAAGGGCATCATGCTCCACCATCAAGTCCTTGAATTCTTGGGTGTCCATCCAGCCATCAAAGGCTTTGTCCTTCTGCGCCTTCAGAATGACATTTTCGGCCCGGGCCGTCTCCAGGTCAGAAGTGGAAGAGGCCAGTTGAGCTTCAAGGGCCTCTATTTTTTGGTTGGCCTCCTCCAACTTCTTGTTGGCATCTTCCAGGCCAACCTTCCAAGCCTTAGCTTGGTGAATTGCCCCTTGGAAATGGGCGTTAGCCTGCAAGAGAAACAGCGAAAGTTTAGAAAAGAAACATGGAAAGATAAGTACGAAGGGCATAAGTAAAGGGCGTACCGTCGCCAGAGCCTGGGCTCCAAATAGCTCATTCCCCTCTAAGTCCTGTTGAAGGACAAAATCTTGATAATCCACCGGGGAGATGGAATGCTTAGACCATTCCTTGGACAGCGTCGTGCTGCCCACAATTGAGTCCTTGCCCCGGATCCCCCAAGCAGGTTGAAAATAGGCCCCTGGCCTCTGCTTGGTGCGTAGAACTTGGCTGGGGCCTTCCTCATCTGGCTCTGTTTCCTGAAGAAGGAACTCGGGGAAGCGGTCACCCAGTCGAGGGTCTTTAAAGATCTTCCCGGCCCTCTTCATCTTGGTTGTCTCCAGGTCCTTCGGCTTGGTAGCCTCCTCAATCTTCTCAGCCACTGCAACAAACAAAGTCAGTTGAAAACCAATAAAATAAAAGTGCTGGAAATAAAGGAGGTAAGAAAGGGAACTTACTTTTCTTATTAACGGGCGAAAGGCCGCGTTCTACCAGGACGGTCTCCCGGATAAGGTCCCAAGAATGGGAAGTACCGTTGTTTTGCGTAAGGAGGTTGAAACCTCTAGCCTCCTCCTCAGACAAAGTTATGTCATTTGGGCTCCCGTCCACTGCCAGCCCAAAGGATGATCGAAACAGGGAGCCCCAATCTCCACCTTCCCAAATAACAAACAAAAAATCTTTCTTCCACCCCAAGTTATTGTCAGGGATGGACTTCCCATTCACGATATGGGGGATAGTGGGGCGCTGGTTGATAGAAACCCAACCCGGACTTTTATCAGGGCTATTTTTGAACTGAAAAATCTTCCTGAAGACAGCAACAGATGTGGGGACGTTGTGCTTGGCGCATTGCGACAGATAGCACAGAATCAACCTCCAGGAATTAGGGGAAGTTGGCAAGGGCTGATGCCCACATCAGCCAGTAGCAAAGGAATGAATGGATGAAAAGGGAGTCTAATACCTGCCCTTAGAGTATCCCTATAGACGCATAGCGCGTCCTTCTTCCACTGACAGGCCCTGTCGGCCGGACCCGCAAGAACCAGCTTAAAAGGCTCCTTGATTTTGAAGCAGCTGCTCAACTTTTCCAGCTCCTTGGGATCCCGTAAAGCACTAATATGATCGTGCGCGTCCAGATGCGCATCAGACGGATACTCGTCCCCTCGAGTGTTGATCATGTCGATTAAGGAAGTATACCTCGATCGAATAGGAAAATCGTTGGACTTTCTAGCCACGTTCATCTTGGCCAAGCGAGTCATTCTTTTGTCAGCCATCTGAAAAAAGTAAGGGGCACGTAAATAGGCTATCTTAAAATGGCACACAATGGAAAAATAGACACGAAAAGCAAAGGGAGGAATCTTACCTGAAGAAGCGCTCCTGAAAAAGGCTTTGAGCTCCGACTTGCTGTTATTGCTCTGAGAATCTTAGCAGGAAGATAAAGAAGAAAACTAAGAAATGAGAAAGTGAGGAGTAATAGCCTTTCCTCATTCCTTTATATAAGAGGAAAAGGAAGTTGAAGGGACAAAAAGCCCATTGAGAACAAAGGCCCATAAGAAAAAGCCCAGAAAAAGGAATATTCTAAAATATTCATAGGAATTCTAGAGCATTCTAAACAGGGTGTATTAAGCCCAGTAATATTTGAAAAGCCCAATAAAGAGGCCCAGTAATATTTAAAAAGCCCAATAGAAAAAGCCAGGCCCAAATCCAATTAGGATTTGGAAAATTCAATTTTAGCCCTAAAAGATGTAAGGACCAATGGATAAGGCTATAAAAATACCAGAATCCAGGTCGAGATCCAGGTCGTAAATCATGCCCGAAATCTTTCGAGCAGACACCCGAAAATAACGGGTAATATAGTCCAGAATTCAGGTCGAAATCCAGGTCGTGAATCCTTCTCGAAAACTTTCGAGCAGGCACCCGAAAATAACGGGCAAAAAAGACCAGGATTCAGGTCGAAATCCAGGTCGTGATCCCTGCCCAAAATTTTTCGACTAGGCTCACGAAAACAACGGAAAAAATAGGATTAAATTGAAGTTAAAATTTTGACCAGGAATGAGGTCGAATTAGCCAAGCATCTTTTAGGAATAAAGATTAAAAACCCAGGTCGAATTTCGACTAAGATCCTGGTCGAAATCCAGGTCGTGGATCCTAGTCGAAATCCTTCGACCAGGAATCAAGAAAACCAAAGAATTTTCGACCAGGATTCAGGTCGAAATTTCGACCAGGATCCTGGTCGAAATCCTAGTCGATGGGCTCAAGATCAGAAGCTAAAAGTGGGGAATTGACGACCTAGATCCAGGTCGAAATTTCGACTAGGATCCTGGTCAAAATCCAGGTCGTGAATCCTAGTCGAAATCCTTCGACCAGGATGACAAGGCTGACCCCTATTTTCGACTAGGATCCAGGTCGAAATTTCGACTAGGATCCTGGTCGAAAAAGGGCTGGAAATCTGAAAAATCCAGAAATTAAGGATAAAATCCCGGAAAATTAAGGATAAATCCCAGAAAATTAGGGAAAAATCCAGAAAATTAGGGAAAAATCCAGAAATTAAAGGAAAAATCCCAGAAAATTAGGGAAAAATCCAGAAATTAAGGAAAAATCCCAGAAATTAAGGAAAAATCCCAGAAAATTAGGGAAAAATCCAGAAATTAAGGGAAAATCCAGAAAATTAGGGAAAAATCCCGGAAATTAGGGAAAATTCCTGGAAATTAAGATAATTCCTGAATAAAAGGAAAATTCATTGTAAATGTGTAGGTCGCTCCACACTTTACGCAAAAACGAAACCCTGTAAGGGAATAAACAGACTTAACTTCTGCGAAACCTAATCAATGTTTCCCAAAAGTTGGGGGGCAAATGATAGGGATAAATAAATTATGATAGTATAATTAAATACTGCAAGGTGTGGGCTGCCAGGCCCAATAAAAAGATATATGATACTCAGACCAGAAAGGTTAAGCCTAATGGACCAGATCAGGCCTGATGAAATAAAGAAGGCCCAAAAGCCCTGATTATTAATTAATTTCGTAATTAATTAATAAGGGAAAAATCAGCTATTGAGAAGAGTCCCGATAAGGATATAAATCCTTATAGACTAGTCTCAAGGGGACCTAAAATGATAAGGAATCAGTTTCCTACTATCTAGGACTCCAAAGTCCACTCTAATTATGAGACTTGCCCACCAAGTCTCCTATACCAAGTCCAATTCAAGGACTCCCAACATCTATATAAGGGGCCTCACCCCACAAATCAAAACTACGTTTTTTGGCTTGATTATCTAATTCACAGAGATACGTAGGCATCTCGTAAAGGCAGATCGAGCCACGAAATACGAGAGCAGCCATTAAAGGCCTTGAGCTCCCGAATCTTAGTAATAAATACAGCGAATAATAACCTTAGTTTTTTATCCATAACACACATACAGTAAAGATCCAAAATAATCATGTTTGAAGAAGCAGAAAATCCAACCAAGCCCGCCAAAACTGAAAAAACTCAAAAGACTCAAATCCACAGTAAGGGTTCCCATACTAAGACCTTCTGAGTACCCCATATGGAAAGTGAAGATGGCTATGTTTCTGGAAGCTACAGATCCAGAATACCTTGACAGAATTAATGAAGGACCGCATAAGCCAACCAAGCACTCTGTTGTAGTTGCAGATCAGCCAGCAAAGAGCATACCAAAGGAGAAAAGTGAATACATAGCTGAAGATATCTCATCCATTGCCAAGGATGCAAAGGTAAGGCATTTGCTGCATAGTGCCATTGATAATGTCATGTCAAACTGGGTAATTCACTGCAAGACTGCAATGAGATATGGGATGCTTTGGAGACAAGATGTCAGGGAACTTATGCAATCAAAATGAACAGGAGGACTATACTCACTCAAGAGTATGAGCACCTTGACTCAAAAGTGATGAGTCATTAACTGACTTATATGACAGGTTTGTCAAACTCTTGAATGATCTGTCACTGGTAGACAAGGAATATGATCTTGAAGATTCAAATCTAAAATTCCTTTTAGCTCTTCCTGAAAGTTGGGATTTGAAGGCTACTATTATAAGAGACAATTATGTTCTTAATAAAACTACTCTTGATGAAATTTATGGTATGCTCAAGACTTATGAACTTGAGATGGATCAAAGAAGCAAGAGACAAGGGAGAAAGTCAAGGACAGTTGCTCTTAAGGCTGAGGAGGAATTCCCCAAAGTGGCTGTCTCAAAGGAAGGTAAAGGAAAAGCTCTCATCACAAAGTCTGATTCAGAATCATCAAGTTCTGATGATGATGCTTCAGAAACTGAAAGTTTACCTGAAATAGATGTTGATGAAGAGATGATGAAATTTTGTGCTCTTATGGTGAAGGGTATCACAAAGATAGCCTACAGGAAATTCAGAAGGGGAAAGAAGTTTTTAAGAAAGGTGGAAGTACTGATAAGAAGGGTTTCATAAAATCAGAAGGCAGAGGATGAAAGTCTGACATAGGAGATTACTCAAATGTCAAATGCTACAATTGTGGTGAGAAAGGCCACATATCTCCTGACTGCAAGAAAGGAAAAAGTGACAAAGGCAAGGCACTTGTCACAAAGAAGAAAAGCTGGACAGACTCTTCAGATTCTGAAGATGAGGTGAACTATGCCTTGATGGCAAATGCTGAATTAAAGGTACCTCAAACAACTTATGCCTTTCATACTGATGATATTACTGAGTTGAGATTATATCTTAAAAACATGTTTATTAGCTACAGAGATCAAACTTTAACATGTGAAAGATTAACCTCTGAAAATCTTGCTTTTAAGAAAAGAAATGATTATTTAGAAAATGAGTCAGTTATGTTCCATCAAACTCAGAAAGAGAGAGATGATGTTTTTTATGTTAGACATGAATTGATAAAATTGAATAAATCTCTCAAAACTGAGTTAGAAAAAGAAAAAGAGATTATCAGGACTTGGACTAACTCTGGCAGAACAACCCAGAACTTATTAAGTAGTGGAAACTGTTAAGAGGGCTTAGGTTATGGAGATAACAAAAGTGAAAAAGGAACTGAACAAATTGAGCCAATTGTTGTTAAACAAACTGTTAAACCAAAGGTAAATCCTGTTAAGTTTGTAGCTAAAACTATAAAGTCTAATTCTGAAAAGATGAAAGAGTCTGTGATAGAAGTTAGGGAGGAGTCAACTTCTGATAAATTAGAACAGGATAAACCAGCTGAAGTCAATATAGGCTTAATGACAAAGAAGCAGCTTAAGCATAAGCTGAAAGAAATAAGGAATGTCAACAAGGTTAAGGCAGCTAGGAAAAATAGGAATGGAAAGGAAGGTGTGAATAAAAGAAATAATTATATGCCTGTTCCTAATGCTCCTAGAAAGAAATGTTATAACTGTGGAAACTCTAACCATCTTGCTTCTTTTTGCAGGAAGAATAAGAATATAAACTCTTTACCTCCTAAGTCAGGAGTTAAGAATCAGTCTGTTAGGTTTAAGCCACAAAATCCTTGGTTTCATTGTGGTAGTTTATGGTATTCCATTTATACTTGTAAGGAAAATCATAGTTTATACTATGATTATTATCAAATAAAATCTTCTTTGAAGAAAGTTGATTTAATTCCTTCTAGTGTAAAATCTGATGCAAAGTCTAATATAAGTTCTGATAAACAGCATGTTAGCATAAACTCTAATATTAAATCTGTTGCAAATGCTAACAAACTTAAAAAGGCCAAAGGATCCAAGCAAGTCTGGGTCCTTAAAACTAACCATTATTGGTCTTTGTGATTGCAGTGCAACAGGAGAAACATCCTAATACTATATAGTGGATGTTCAGGACATATGACTGGAAATAAAGCCCTGCTCTCAGACTTTGTGGAGAAAGCTGGCCCAGAAGTTTCTTATGGAGATGGAAACATGGGAAAAACTCTGGGATATGGCGATATTAATTTTGGGAATGTCATCATTGAAACAGTAGCTCTTGTCTTAGGACTTAAACACAATCTGCTGAGTGTGAGTCAAATATGTGACAGAGGTTATCATGTGGATTTTTTTGAAGAATACTGTGAAGTTGTAAGCAATTCTACAGGCAAAGTGGTTCTGAAAGGTTATAGGCATGGTAATATTTATGAAGCGAGACTTTCAACAAGTACTGATGGTTCTGCAATCTTTCTGTTGAGTAGAGCATCAATTGAAGAAAGATGGAATTGGCACAAAAGACTCTCAATGAGCTTGTAAAGAAAGATCTTGTGAGAGGATTGCCAAAATCAGTATTTGCTCCTGATGGCCTTTGTGATTCATGTCAAAAGGAAAAACAAAGAAAATTTTCTTTCAAGAGCAAAACTGAGTCATCAATTCTTGAGCCTTATCACCTACTGCATGTTGATCTATTTCGTCCAGTCAATGTCATGTCTATTATAAAGAAGAAATATGTTATGGTTATAGTGGATGAGTTCACAAGGTACACCTGGGTGTACTTCTTGCACAAGAAGAATGAAACTGTATTTACTCTAACTGATCATGTCAGACAGCTGGATAAGTTGGTCTAAGATTCTGTTAAATTTATAAGAAGTGATAATGGCACTGAGTTCAAGAATTCAATAATGGAAGAGTTCTGCAAAGAGCATGGAATCAAACAGGAATTTTCCGCACCTAGAACTCCACAACAAAATGGAGTTGTAGAAAGAAAGAACAGGACCCTCATTGAAGATGCACGAACTATGCTTGATGAAGCAAAGCTGCCAACCTATTTTTGGACTGAAGCTGTGTAGACTACTTATTTTACACAGAATATAACACTCATAAAAAAGCATGGAAAAACACCATATGAGATGGTGAAGAAAAAGAAGCCAAATCTGAAATACTTTCATGTATTTGGATGTAAGTGTTTTGTTCTTAAGACTCATCCTAAACAGCTGTCAAAATTTGATCTAAAAGCTGATGAAGGAATTTTTGTTGGATATCCACTTTCCATAAAAGCCTTCAGAGTCTACAATTTAAGAACAATGGTTGTCATGGAATCTATCAATGTATCTTTTGAAGATAAGAAGATTACTGGACTTGAAGATTTCAATGATCACAATCAGCTGAGATTTGAAAATGAAGACTTAAATTCTGATTCTGTAAATTCTGATGACCTAAACTATGATCCTGTAAGTACTGATGTCATTGAATCTGTGGTAACAACTCCAAAGGAAAATGCACCTGTCCAGAGGGAGCAAGCTGAAGATCCTACCACATCTCAAGACTCTAAAAAAGCATCAGAACCTGACACTAGCTCTTCAAACTCTGATTCATCTGGTTCTGATGAGTTAAATTCTGATAATTCTGGAAGCTCTGATACTTCAAATCCTGAAGGATCCAAATCAAACTCTGAAGTCTCAGAGAGCATAACTACAGGGGGAGCATCAGAAAATGCTGATGGAGACAGTATAGATCATGGGGGAGGATCCAGTTCTAGAAGTCAACTTCAATCTGCAAGGAAGTGGACCAAATCACATACACCTGACTTAATTATTGGAGATCCTGAAGCAGGTGTCAAAACTAGAACTACAACATCAAATGAATGTCTCTATAATTCCTTTCTATCTCAGACTGCACCAAAGAAAGTGGAAGAAACTCTTCAAGATGCTGATTGGGTGCAAGTAATGCAGGAAGAATTAAATGAATTTAAAAGAAATAAATTCTGGACCCTAGTGTCAAGACCAAAGAACAGTTCAGTTGTTGGCACAAAATGGGTGTTCAGAAACAAAACTGATAGTGATGGCATAATTACAAGGAATAAAGCAAGGCTGGTTGCTAAAGGCTACTCTCAATAGGAGGGTATTGATTATGATGAAACATTTGCACCAGTTGCTAGATTAGAAGCCATAAGGATCTTTTTGGCTTATGTTGCTCACAAAAAGTTTAAAGTCATTCAAATGGATGTGAAAAGTGCTTTTCTTAATGGAGAATTGGAAGAAGAGGTCTATATTGAACAACCTCCAGGCTTTGTAGATTCAAAATTTCCAAATCATGTCTATATGTTTGATAAAGCACTTTATGGCCTTAAGCAAGGTCCTAGAGCATGGTATGAGACTTTAGCTCAATTCCTTCTGGAAAGTGGATTTCACAGAGGTATAATTGATAAAACAATGTTCTACCTCAACCATGGAAAGGACTTACTTTTGGTACAAATATATGTTGATGATATCATATTTGGTTCTACAAATGCCAAACTCTGTGAGAGGTTTGCAAAGCTAATGCAGTCAAGATATCAAATGAGTATAATGGAAGAACTTAGTTATTTTCTGGGCATTCAAGTCAAGCAACATGAAGAAGGTACTTTTATCTGTCAATCCAAGTACACCAGAAACTTACTGAAGAAGTTTGGAATTCAAGATAGTTCAACAACATCCACTCCCATGGCCACTGCAACCAAGTTAGATAAAGATACTGGTTCATTAGTAGATATTACTAACTACAGAGGTATGATTAGCTTGTTACTCTATTTAACTGCAAGTAGACCTGATATCATGTATGCTACCTGTCTTTGTGCAAGATTTCAGGCTGATCCAAGAGAACCTCACTTAATAGTTGTGAAAAGAATTTTCAAGTACCTTAAGGGTACAGCTGATCTGAGATTGTGGTATCCTAGAGAATCAGATTTTAAGCTAATAGGTTACTCAGATGCAGATTTTGCAGGATGCAAAATAGACAGGAAAAGCCCTAGTGGAAGCTGCCAATTTCTTGGAGGCAGATTGCTTTCTTGGTTTAGCAAAAAATAGAAGTCAATTTCCACATCGACTGCAGAAGCAGAATATATTGATGCAGGAAGCTGTTGTGCACAAATTCTTTGGATGAAGAATCAGTTACTCGATTATGGGTTAGAATTTTCTAAAATCCCTATTAACTGTGATAATCAAAGTGCTATTGCTAAGACAGGTAATCCAGTTCAACACTCAATGACAAAGCACATCAGCATTAGGTACCATTTTATAAGGGAACATGTGATGGAAGGTACAGTAAAATTGCGCTTTGTTCCAACATATCAACAACTAGCAGATATCTTCACAAAACCACTATGTGAAGCTACCTTTACACGACTGGTAAATGAACTTAGAATGGTTTCAGGTTCTTTCTCTAAATCTACTTAGTATTTGTTCTCATACATCAGAATTTATGATCAGTGTTTACAGATTGTTTTATTTTCATATAAGTTGTGCTTAAAATCGAAATTCATTAAATGCTGATTGTTATCTTATGTGGATCTTTAAACTCTGATAGTGTTTTGAATGTTTTGTGACTATTCAATCCAATGAGGATAACTGTGCTAGATGCTGACCTAGTAGTCTTTAACATACTAGAAATCCCATGTTTGAATTAGTTGTTTATATGGAAACTCATTAACACAAGCAAATTCTGATTTTGAGCTTAGTCAAGTTTACTTTGTGTATCTTATTACTAAGTCACAAACTAGATTATTGCTTCTTATCTGTTAGATTCTGATGTCAATAAATCTTAAGGATGAACTAAATGCTGATAAGCCTCACTTGTCAAAAGAAAAGAAAAGAAAAAAATAGTCAGGTACTCCTTTGAGATCTAGAGTAAATATGTGGAAGGAAGACCCAAGTGCATTGCTGGTATTAAGTAATATGCATTAGAAAAGCAAATAAATTTTCTTGGTGACTTTTCACATTCTCTGATTACTAGAGAAATACTATGACAACAACATAAATTTTGATAAGCAGTCGTGACTCACTTACACTGAGAAGCCACTGTAAAACGGAATTTCAAAAGATGCATAAAATGAGCACAAACAGTTGAGATGGACTCTTGCATAAATTTGTTCTATAGTAGACTTCATGATTGATGACAGATTTTAAGCACTTTTCTGAGTTATGCCTTATTTCTAAGATGTACTGAAGTTTATCAGACTTTAATCTTTATCTGATATTTTGCTAAATGCACACACTTTCACTCCATATGAATGATGAAAATTACTGTGGTGATTAAGTTGTTTTTGACAAACAGTTAAATGTCATTTGCATAAATTCCGAAGACAAGTTCTAATGGAAGTTCTGATGATTAAACTCTAAAGAAAACAAGTCAGTAATTGTATGAAGAATCACATAAAAAGATATTCACCTTTTTGAGTTCAGAAGCCATATTCTGATGACTGTTAAAATCTGATATAAGTTAAGTTCTGATATTAAATCTTGATGGAATCCTTGATGCTTACGTAGCATTTTTCTTTACTTGACCTATTTGTGGTAAAAACTGAAACAGTCATATTTTAATCAGAATATATGTGGGTAAGATGAAAACAGTCATAATCATTTTGGGTTAGTGGTAAACGTGTTTGTCTTGAAAAACTGCATGTGCACAGTAATTATTGTTTATTTTACGTGCTCATTAACTCTTGCTTTAACTTTTTACTGACTGTTATTATTACACATCGGTCTAGGGTGACGAGGCATCATTATTTTTTACTCTTAATAGTTAAACAGTCCTCGCGTCCCTTGATATTCCATTGGCTATTTAAATGACTGATCATCCTTCAGTAAAATTATACATTTTCCTTTCTCTCAAACAATGGCACATTTTAGTTGGTTTTTACTGCTATGGCATAGACACTGTGACCATTTTTTGAAATGGAATTCCGACTTCATATCCTATCAACAACATTCCATTCGACATCTGGATTCAACTTCCAGACAACATTAAAAATGACCTGTTGTCTTTCCAAAGAGAAGTTCATCTTCGTATTCTTAAACAGCATCAGAAAATCATTCATCTTGTTGTTCTCTTTGTTGAAAGTAGGAAGAAGACTTAAATGTCATCCATCCGTTTTTCTTCACCATCAGCTTTGCCAGGCTTCTTAGACTAAGGTTGTTGCTGTTAAGCATCTTAGAATAGGACTATCTTGTAATTTTTGCATGTAATCGATAATTTTCATAAAATGTACTCATTTGATATATTAATGGGATTTCCTTTAATTGCAAGGTTTAGTCTCTGTTTCTCAAATTATGTGACTGTGCATGTTTTAATTGCAATTTGTTAATCTTTACTTTATCTATTTTTCACTTTATTCTTTGATGAATGTCTTGATTACAATTATGGTCAATAATAAATTTTGTTGATAAAGAGGAAACAGTTGAAGCACGGGTTCATGCATCAGAAACTGTGATAGTTGAAGCTGAGAATGTTACTTCTCAGAAAAAAACTGCAGCTCAAAGTTATGATACTTTGAAGAAGAAATCTGTAAGTTCTGAAACTGCTAAAGCAACTCCTTCATTGGCAAGGAGATTGAAGAAAATGAAGGCTAGGAGGTATTTGGCTAAGGCTCCATCAGAAGATACTGAAGAAACTGAGGAAGGGGATCAGGAATCTCTGATTTCACAAGAACCAATTATCATTGAAGCTCTTCCAGCTCAAGCCAAAGACACTGCTACTAATACAGTAGTAACCCCTCTTGTCTCACCTATTAAAGCTACATATGATGCTGAAGAACACACTGAAAACTCTGAAATAGATATTCATAATTTGAATATACCAAATGTTCTTTATCTGGAAGCTCCATCTACAAAAGCTCAGCAATTTCTAACTCAATTTCCAATTTTAAATGCTAAGATACCATCTACATCAACCACACCAGCTCTGGAGATAAATTATGAAGTTCAGAATTTAAATGAAGTTGTTCCTGAATCTCCAGTTGCTTCACACACTGTTGTGATGTCAGAACAAAATGAGTCTTCCTCAAGTTCTGAAGACAATGATTCCGCTGACACTCCAGTTCCTATACTAGGAAAGGAAGAATTGGTGAAGAAATTTGTTGAAAAGGAAGCACCTATTCCTTGGGAGGATACTCACAGAGGTGTGGAGTGGACCAAGAAGTGGAATGACACTGATTTCATTCCAAGTTCTAACATTCTAACAGAGCATATTGCTAAAGCTGATGAGTTGCTCATAAATGCTGATTTAAAGACACAACTCAAGATCACTGCTTTATCTACCAAACATCTTCAAGGTCTACATTCTTCTACTCTTGAGAAGGTTGATACACTAAAGGAACATGCTCATAAGCTAGATCTACAGCTTAAGATTGATAAGAACATATATATTAGACCTACTCTTGAGAAAATTAAAGCCATTGAGAAGATTCAAGAGAAGCAACAGGCCCAAATTGATGAGGTCCTGGCTAACCAGGTTTCTCAGAAAGCTCAATTGGAAGAAATCCAATCTTCAGTTGAACTTCTTCTTTCTCTCTTACTTCCTGATGATGCCAAAAAGGGGGAGAAGGTAGTTAAGGTCAAATGCTCACCTACTGAAATACTGAAGAAAAAGGATGATAAAAGTGATGACCAGGGAAACTCTGATAAGAGTAGAGGTCAAGGAAAAGTTCAAGAAAAATCTTCTACACAGAACAAGTCAAGTTCTGATGCTGTGAATGCTAAAAGTCTGAAGTCAAGTTCTGATAAACAAAGTCTGATATCAAGTTCTGATATTCAGATTCAGTCAGGATCTAAAGACTCTCAGAAGTTTTTAAAAACTCTGAAGCTAAAGGGGAAGCAGACTACTGTTTATTACAAACATCCTAAAATCCAGACACTTGATGAGGAGATAGCAAGAAGATTATTTCTGAAACGAAATCCAGGAATGGATTTGGAAACTCTCAAGGAGGAAGAAGCTAGATTAGCTGCTGAGAAGACAGATCTTAAGTCTAAAGCTTCTGATGCAAAGAAACCTCCAAGGCCTAAGGAAAAGGCATTCTGATCAGGGAAAAGTCAAAATCTGAGATTTCAAAGTCCAAGACTAGATCACAAACTGAGATTGATTCTAAATCAAAAGGAAAAGAAAAGGTTGGTGAACCTTTAAAAATTGAGAAAAAGTTAAGTTCTTCCATTCCAGTCTATCAAACTACAATGCATGATGATGATTTGATAGAAGATGAAACTGTTCAAATTTGAAGAAAAGAAAGGTAATTGAAGAATCTAAAACAACCTCTGACACTGCTCAAGTTGTTCAGAATGAAGAACAGCAAGCTACAGAAAAAACAGCAAATTATGATCAAGTTAACTAGCAAAAGATGACAATTGCTGATAAGAAGAAGCTGTTATGGAAGAAAGCTACTCCAGTTGAACCAAAATCCAATCTCTTGATGAATCAACTTGCAACATTTGGATTGAGATCCAAGCAACCTAGAGATAAAGCTGGATTAGGTTCCGATGAAGAGAAGATACAAACAGGAGTAGAAGTCACTCTAAGAGATCCTTTCATATTGACAGACAAACTATATGAACAAATAAAACAAAAGCACCTTGACAACGTATTGTCTGCTCAAATCATGATAGATGCTCATGATAAGGAAAATCTAAAGAAGAAATTGATTTTGTTTCTCTATGATGGATTAACTTACAGACTAGCTGATACTGATGTGCTAAAGAAGTCTGTCAGAGAACTTCAACATATTCACTATCTTCTGGAAGTGAAATCTGATGTTACAAGAAGATGGTCAGAATACATTTTGAAGGCTATAAGAGATTTATTTAGAATCTCTGATACAAGGACTTCTCAGTATATACCAATGATTACTGAAGATGATGAAAGAGGAATTTCTATGCTGAAGAATTCTACTAAGGTGGAAGTTATTCTGAAAGGAAAATGCTTATGTTATAATGAAAAATCTTCACATCCTAGAGTTATCAGACTTGGTGATGGACTTAAAAGAACATCAATTCAAGCTCTCAGAATTGCCATTTATCAGATTGGTGATAGTAAAGATGAAGAACTGATGCATGTCAAAGCACATTTAGTTGAAATTTTGATAAAAGCTGAAGACAAGCTGGCAAGAGATTTTGTTAAGAATTATTATGGATTCAGATTGATCCAGTGAAGTTGGTAAAGTTAAAAGGAATGTAGGTTGTAGTTAATAGTCTTATTAAACTCTTATTGCATTTGAACTTAAATGTTTTTGACATCATCAAATCTATTAAGTTGTATATTTTGCACAATTTACAAGTTGGGGGAGATTGTTAGATATATTTGAGATGTCATGTCGAATATGTTTCATGTTTATTTTTCAGATCTTAACAAACAGGAAATATCAGTACTTACTGGAAGTCAGAACTTAAGGATATTAGGACTTAGATTATCAGAAGATAATATCAGAAGATTGATATCAGAACTTAAGTACTGGAGGACTAACAGTTAAGAAAATAAGCTGATTTACAGGAAAGACGATCAAGACTAATACAAACTCAAGATATGCATGGAAAGAGTTAGAGGACTTAAAGAATTGTATAAGATATCTGATTGATATATTTTAGGTGACAGAATTATATTCCATATCAATTAGAAGTTATCTTGTAACTGTGTACTATATAAACACATACATAGGTTTACACTATATGTGTTATCATTATCGAGAAGATTATACATTGTAACCTAACAGTTCTCGTGATATTTGTTCATCACTGAGAGAGAACGGTTGCATTGTAACCGAGTTTATTATATCGAATATATCTATTTACTATTACTTGTGTTCGAAATCGATTTGATTGTATTCTACACTGTATTCAACCCCCTTTTACAGTGTTGTGTGACCTAACAGATAGACAGTATATGAAGCAAAGGAATCTGAAGAATTGAAGAGAGGGTATAGATAGAGGTTAATGAAGACGTTGTCTAAAGTACCATAAAGGATTCCAGTGAAAGTACAGTGGTTTATTGACAATCAGTGTCTGAAGCGATACAGTTGTTGTAAGCTTAACAATTTAATTAAGGCTATAATACGAAGACCTGAATCGGGGTTAGTCATCTGTGAACCAGACCAGTTGCACTAGGCGTAAACAGCTCATGAAAGGAATCTAGGTATTATTTATAGAGGAATTGTTAAGTTGAGGAACATACTTGGATTGAACGTTTATCTGTTAAAGTACGAGAAGTGGTGCGCGGGGTATACAGCTAAACAGCTCAGGGGCCTGGCGAAGCTCAAAGTTAAATTGGTAAATTAAATAAATTTATTTAGTAGAGTTTAATATAATTTATTTAATAAACTTAAAATGATTTATCTTATAAACTTTAAATAACTTTATTTTATAAATCTAAATTAGTTTATTTATATAAGTTATATTTAAGTTTATTTTATAAATTAAATTTAGTTACAATTTAAACTTAAAAAGAAAAAGAAAAAAAGAAAAGGAAAAAGAAAAAGAAAATAGAAAAAGGAAAAGGAAAACAAAACAAAAATAAAATAAAAAGAAAAAGCAAAAATAAAATCAAAAAAAGGAAATGAAAAAAAAGAATAAAAAGTAACCAAAGGTGGCATTTCCCTGGTCGCCACAGAAGGTGACTTGATTTTAATTACAAGTACTTATACATGTACTTGTAGTAAGTCGCCACAGGAAAACAACTATTCCCCCTCCTAGTCGACACAGAGAAGTTGTACTTGATCGCCACAGAGAAGTTGTACCTGGTCGCCATAGAATCCTCAGCCACATAATTTTATTGGATAAAGACTACACTTTGCATCAGAAGATATTCAGCCATTCATTTTGGATTAATTTTTGTTCATCTTCTCTCCCAAGAGAGTAGTGAAATGGCAGCAAAGATATACAGAGAAGCTCAAGCTTTTTGTATATCCGTTTAACTTCTCACCGGAGTAACGTTATAATGCCCGATTTAATTCTTGTATATTCTTAGAGGCATTATAATCGTTACCCAGTAATTAAATCCTAGTACAAATAAAAGCTAGATCATTTTATAGGATTTGATTTGTAAATCTTTGTAGTAGCTAGGAACTTTGTTGTTCTTAGATTGTAGCCGGTTAATTTATTTACCGGAGTGTAGCAACACCCTCGACGATTTATATACGAATATATATATTTCCCCGAGTATCTTGTGTTCCTCGTTTTTATCATTCCAAACACAATTCGTCGCAAGAACACGAAACCACTAACCGAGCACTAAATCTATATCCGCTAAAGATTCGAAAGAATTTTTAATTTAGTGATTATCGTATTCAACCCCCCTTCTACGATAATTCGGGACCTAACAATATATTAAGTTGATAACTCTGTGTAACAAAGTTGTTCACAGCTGCTTACAAGTTGAAATACAAGAACAAAGAAATTCTCTGGTAAAATTCTTACTAACTTGGATGCAATTCAACTTGCTACACTTGGTTTATATGTCACCAAGTTATATGATAAAAAGACAAGAAAATAAGACAAACTGTATCTAGTCTAACTTCATGCTGTTACACTTCTCTTTTCAGCATCTTTGAATAACATCTGTTTGGCATGGAAATGGAAATGCGTCTTTGTTCTCTAAATCCTTCAAACAGGCTGCCACATTCCATTTGCATACAACCAACGAATGTGACTGTCAAGTCACTATCAACTGCTCTTTTGAATTTGAACATCTGTTGAAACTTAGATTGATCATCCATTGGAAATCTGTTTGATCATCCGTTGAAACTCTGATTGACCATCCGTCAAGACTTATGTTGATCATCTGTTGAAGCTTTGTGAATCATCCGTTGAGACTGTCTTTTTGGAAGTTAACTCTATTTCATTTATACAAGATTACAAGGCATCTATAACACCTATAGTAGTCAACATGACTTAAACATTCTATAACACCTAGTTCACTAAGCCATTTAAGTATGCAGAAATGTGCTACTAGTCTTATTGTACATAAGCTACTCTTTCAACGGATGTTGAAATAATCATCCGTTGAAAGTTACAAAATCACTTAATTAAAATATACTAAGTGTTTTGTTCAAGTTATCATCAAGTACTCAACATATTCCTAATAATATTTATAATAATACATATTTCCAAAAATGTAGTTAATATCATATAAATTAATAAGTATACACATTTATTAATTAAACTTAGGTCAATGTTAAGACTTTGTTTATAAGATTCACAATCATTATAAGATATATAACCAAAATAAATGAAAAATGTAATCAACATATAATTTGTATTTTTATCCTTTTCTTTTTTTTCTCACCTCCATATTTTTGTATGTTTGAATATCCTTGGTCCACACAGAGCATTAGTTTGTATTTTATTTTTGAATGTAAATTTATCACTTAACTTAAAATTGAATTTATTAATATTTCAATTTTTTTTGCAAATTATTAATTATTTAAAATAAGTGGTTGAACCGCAAATCGATCCGTAATAACCGCAAATTCGCAACCGCAATTGACGCGGTTAACCGCAACCGTATGACAATTTTTTAACACTGCGCTTCGCGGTTTGATTCGACTTTTACCCCAAAACCAATCCAATCTGAACCCTATAGCTGCTGCCCAGGGGTCCGACCGCATGTCCATCCCGATGAAAATATAGGTTTTCCATATTTCATAGAAATTTTCCAAGTATATACCAACTTCGGGGTTCCACATGGTCATGTCCATAAGTTCCTTATAACCCTGAATTTCCTTGTTTACCAACATGTGTATAATCTATACACACGCCATGTCCATTTCATGTGCAGTCCATACATGTTCCTGAGATTGCCTTAAATCTTATATATCACAAGCTTCATATACCTAGCTTCCCAATGATTTAAAGGAACCCATGTACCCTTGGGTTTTCGCCAGATTACGTACCCTTTTGATTTGTAGGATCGAAGTAGGCATACTATCAATCTAGGTTTCACATGTTTCACCTTTCCCCAACCTCATGTAAACCCTAGTCAAGTTAAAATCCTTATTACCTTAGTATTCCTAGGGCCTCCCAAATCCATGTTCCGATAAAATCCATATGTTATCCATTTCATTTCATATATAAAACATACATGTTTTGATTCAGGGCGTGAAAGCCAATCCTTGAAGGCCAAATCGGATCCATGACGTGAAAGCCAATCCATGAAATCCAAATCTGATTTGTGGTGTGAAAGCCAATCATATTTATGGCATGAAAGGTTTCATGAAATCTAGTTTCAACCACAAAAGCCAATCTAAGAAATCCAGGAAAGCCAATCCAAAAAAATCCATGAAAGTCAATTTCATCCATACGTAATCCTTGATAAAGATTCCATGAATTCCTTAAAATTTAACTTCCATTAGGGGTTCCTACCCCGTGCAAACATCCCCCGTTAGGGGTTTCCCAAAAATTCAATGATCCTGATCCATTAATTGTTTGAAAATTTCAATTTTCTTGAAAATTTATCTCTTTCAAGACACCATCCTGGGCAACATACTATCCACTACCCCCGGATCCTTATAGCCATTTAAATGCATGAGGAATCTTATATATTCCACAAATACGCTCGACTAGGTTTTACCTCGAACCCCTAAGCTTACGTGAGCATGCTCACTATAAGAAACAAAAGTTATCGTAGAAGAAACGTCTACTACCTCTAATATACCTTCCCCATAAAAACCAGACAACCTTTCCTTGATAATTCCGTAAATATTATTGTATTCTTTATGTGGTTCAACTGATAGAATACTATGAGGCCTCTTGTTGTGGGGAGAACTATATCTGTTGAACCCTTTATCCTCAAGTATGTAGGTCTCCATCATTTTATCAATCCAAACATACCTTCATAAAATTTTCCGAATAGAAGATCTTGGGCCTCCACCGAGGATTTATGAAATCGGACTACATCCAAATAGCGTTGTATCCATTACCCCCAACTCTTTGAGATAGTTTTTTCATGGCCAAAAGTTAAACTTTACAAGACTTCTCATTCTCTTGAAGGAGAAGCGTGAATGGGCATAAATGTGGTTGGCCATTACATGACTCGTGGCAGCCTCAAGAAGTCCACCAACCAGGGTAGACAAGTTTCACTAATATCCTGAAATAGGCCTTCTACTGGGGTATTTCAAATTTCTTCCATCCCCTACAGGGTATTCTGAATTTCTTCCATCCCTTATCGGGGTATTTTATATTTCTTCCATCCCTTGGGGAAAAGATTGCTAGCAATAGTGCTTTAGGGAAAGCTTCTGCTGATTTATTTCCACCTCTCATGGTTACAAGGATTGACGACCATGCCAATTTTATTCCATTGTTCATCCAATGGGCTTTCACAACTCCTGATTTCAACATTTGATGCTAGAGGGGCTTCTAGAAGAAGATCCCCCATGTTGGAGACCTGACATTTGGCTAACAGTATCATCCTCATGGGTTTTTCCATCATGATGATCAATATTACTCATGCTACAAGCTCTAATTGAATTAAGCTAGTTTTCTTTCAGGGATTCTTCTATAAGTCAACCTTAGAGGCTTTCACGCCCTTTTTGGCCAGATGAAGATATCTATAACCCCAATTTTTGAACCTTTTCTAGGGTTTTCCCATTCCTTCAACCCCTTTTAATATGGCAAGCTTTCACAACCATATTATAAATCCTAGAATGCTATTTATATCATCTTTAGCATAGGGTACCATTCATATAATCCTTATCATGGGTAATCATCAACTATTGCTGACGTTTCCATTATGAGTAGCCTTCAAAGTTATTTTAGCCTTCTTCAGCAGGGGCTGCTATATAGCCAACCATGATCCCTCATTTACCATTTCAAGAGGTTTCATAATATTTTCCGTTTGCTGGGAAATCTTATTTCTCCAGGTTCCTCTAGTTATAAATTTTAAAAAATCCATAACTATGACTTCCACATTATCTATCATGCTTTCATTCTTTTTCACTTGAGGCATCCATATATATCCATATTGGGTGATATTACCCCCGGAAAACCGGAATCTCTTTTTGAGATTCCACCATGATGAGGTTGTTCGTAAATAGCTTCTTTGAGTACCTCATTTTCCATGAGGGGAGGCACTATCCTGTATATCTATTTCATGAATCATTCTTTTTTTTCCAAGGTGCTCACCGGGGGTGCGTACTCAGTCTACATTTAAAATCACCCCATTACCAATGTTCTCGTAAGCACACTCACGGTGTTATATAATTTGGTAGAAGCCATTTTCATAGTTGGGCTTTGTCATGAAAGGTAACAACCTCGATATACGTCTTATATGCCTTCATTTCCATAATAGTCCATCTTCAATACTCTCTTGGGTTGGGGGTTTTGATTATATTCAAAATCATAGTTCATCCCCTTAAGGGAAAGAGATTTAGAAATGTAGGATCCTTATTCCATCTCCCATAATGGGGTTTTCTCCTTATATGGGTAGACCTTTTTTTTGTGAAAGCCTAACTTTCCAACCAATTGGTGTATTATAGACGACCATCACAAAATCTCTGTTCATATTCCTTATAAATATAAACCTATTTTCATGGATGCCTAGTTTTTGGCTAACTAGTATTCCAGAGCCAGCCGTCATGAAATCGTTGTTGATTGATAATTCGGGGGTTCACACCCTTATTTGCATTAAGGTTTCTCATTTTCCCCAATATCCTTGACATTCATTACCTCGAGGTTCTCCTACTTAGTTGGGGGATCAACCATTCGTACTCATTATTATTCCCCTTATAGGCTGAAGTACGGGGTGAATTTGGGCTTTCCAGTTTTCACAATAACCCCTGCCTTGTTGAACACCTAGTTTAGTTGACAACCCAAACGGGTTGAATGAGGACTTTTGCAACCCCTAACATTTTAGTGATTGAAACCCTTGATTGAGAGTCTCTATCCTGACAACAAAAGCCTCTTTACA
The DNA here is from genome assembly GCF_009905375.1 of Apium graveolens. Taxonomy (NCBI): domain Eukaryota; kingdom Viridiplantae; phylum Streptophyta; class Magnoliopsida; order Apiales; family Apiaceae; genus Apium; species Apium graveolens. The sequence continues at coordinate 121,632,476 of NC_133657.1, forward strand.
AAATACACAAATGTAATATTTTAAATTATATTGGTTAATTGGGCCTTCCACAATAACCGTGATATCGAGATTGGGGCTTCTTTTGCCTTTGCAAAAAACCCTCATTTGTAACCCCTACAAATGGGTTTCACCTCAATTAGCAAGTAAGTGTTTGGCTTCCTACCTACTCTGTCAAATGTATTAGGGCTTCTGATGTGGGAATTTGCAAAATCTTGAAAACCTCATTTTTAACCCTCTTCAAAGATAATTAATACCTGAAAACCATATTTTTCGGCCATTATTTCCAGGATATTTTTTTATCAAGGCCAAAACATCTGCCTACTGGATCAATGGAATATGAGGTTGAGGCTTTCCACTATATTTCATATGTCCCAATGACCATATAGACTCCGAAGGAATCTGTGCAAACCATAGATAGATGTTCCTACTGAAGATTGTAGCCAACAACTTACACCTCCCATTTTCTTCCACCTGATGTACCCTCATGTTTCTCTTAAAGTGATAGAAATATTTTGCTGGATGAGTAATATATAAGGGGGTGATACCCATTGCATAAAAGTTGGGCATATGTGATTTATTTATTACCCTAGAGAAAGTGGGAGACGGTGATCCGAATTTTCATCAAAATGCACATACCCCTCGTCGATATTTTCTAAAGTCATTTTTCAACCAACATTCGTAGTCCTGGTTGTTGTGCAGGCCGAAAGTCTGTGCCCCCATTTTTGGGTTTCACCATATTTATATTAACCCGTGATCGATTTTCCACGTACATGGTATTTATACATTGCCCATTGTAATCCATCGTGGTGATATCAACGGCCTTCTAGTTGGACAAAATGTTCTGGCCCATAACAATCTTTTGAGATAGGGTTCTTATCTTTACCTATTTCGGGGTCCCAATCATCGATTCTGGGGTGAACGAGATCATGGACTGCCCAAAGGCTTCATTTACCAATATTCAACTTGAGAACTGCTATAGACCAGGGGTTATTGCATAAAGTGGAAACCTAAATCGGCTTTCCACCATTTGTCTCTTAGTCCCATTTTACTATAATCTATCTGTATGGCCTTACATCTTTTCATTCTGGCCGAATATTTTCCCCAAGCTTTGGAAATTATCTACGTCTTGCAGTTGCTTCTCCCATTATTCATTTCCCGGGTCAACATCAGAAAGCACATTTCCTAGAGGACTCTCTCCAGCCCTTCTTTCCCCATGTCCAGAATTGAGTCGGCTAAAAAAAAAATTCCTTTTTTCCTTTCCGGCCATCAGTTGGGCCTCATTTCCAATCCTTTTCGAATGAAATCAACACCTAAAGACTATATTCCAACCACAATGTCCAGGAACTTTTTCATCAAGGCCACGACACTTGCATACCATAGCCATGCTTTTAACCACCGTTTCTTCATTTTTTTCAAATTTCTTTTCATGGGAGGTCAATTCTCCTATATATTCATGTGGCATCATCCATAACATCTTTATTAATGGCCTCCTTGGGCTCGATTTCAATGTTTCCTTCATTGTTCTTCGACCTACATTCGTGCCAGATCTTGTAATCATCTTTCCCCTCAAAAGATCACAAATTCCCTCCTTCTAGCGCTAAAAATATTGTGAGAGATATTTGGTACAATATTTCATGGAGGTTGTTGCTGAAATAACGGAAGAATTACGAAGATTAAGGCCGGAAATTGGGCCTAACGTGAAAGCTGAATAGGCATGATCTGCTATAACTGAGAGGTGTTTGTGGCTGCCTTTCAACTTAATTTTCAAGAATTCCGAGCATGGTGGTGGAGTATTTTTACTCTACCGTAGGGGTGCCCGGAAATGGTCTCACAAGAGCTCCACCATGTATTTAGTAAATAAAATGAGTGTCCAACCTTTGTAAATGGCATACCTATCTTGTATTTAGAGGAATTGAGTCCATATGTATGTTTATATCCCAGGACTCCTCCAAATAGGGTTGCCCACTTTTTTGATAAGCCCACAACTTCTTTCAATACTTATCCAAGTAAGTTTAGGTTAGACATCAAGAGTCCCTCTTCTAGTATAAAACTAGATCCTTTATTTATCCATATAATTATTCATGAAATATATGTATATTCCATACATATATCATGTATATCCACGTGTTAATCATTTTCCAAGTAGTAGCAACCTGTTAGGAGTCCAATTCTGGTTCCTATCTTGGTCAAGAATTCATTTCCTACCTTGAATCTACCTCTATAGGCTTCTCTTCATATCAGGATAAGTCCGGTCAAACACAATTCTTAATAAACTTGGAGTCCTGGCTTATTAGAAAAAATCTAGGGTAATGGTTAATCTATAAGAAGTCTCTCTTATTGTCCTTGATGTTAACCCTCATAGTAGGCCCTAACCAATATCTCAATACCCCAACCATACTAGCCCATTTAGGTCCATGATCCCTATTTTGACACTTAAAAATGCCCAATTCAATCCAACGCATTGGTTTGTGGACCACAAATCCGACCCAAACCCGATTTTAGGCACAACAGTTAGATTCGGATTTTTTGAAAGTATATTTTTTGTAGGTAGGTTACGGATAAATGACTACTCATCAAAAATTAACAATATTTACTAAAATAGCTGAGGCTAATTGAGAGTTAAAAATGTTTTCAATGACGATGATGATGTAATATTGAATTTGTTGGTTTATAATGTATTTTAATAATTTATTTTATTTAATAGAGTATATTTCTTTTTAGATTTATATTAAAATAAAAACTAAGGCCCAGTTTTGCGATATCGTACAGGGCCCCGATTATTTTGCTTTGGATTTAGTATTTATATACCTCTTTCTGGTACTTTTACCCATTTGGTGTTTTTATACGAGATAGTCACTTGCTTACCTTTAAAGTCTTAAATAGACTTAACTGTGTAAACTTTAGTATATTGAGATTCGAATACCATACAAATGGAGGACTAATATTAGTTGAGGAATGGACCAAAATTTCCCATCTCTTATCTCTTATCTATGTTTGTGCTCATTATTTTTCTGTTAACTCTTCCTAAAATCTCAGGTAAAAAGACTTTAGAAAGATAAAAAGCTGGAATTTTTGGTTTACGTGGATGTACTAGAAGAGGATCTAGGGGAGCCCAGAGGGGTCCTGGACCCTTTAAATTCCCAATATCATCTGACTAGTAATGGTGACATTCCAATATAAAAAATCTATATTAGCATTTGAAAAACTTCAGCAACAAGAAGATTGTCTTCAGCTTCTTAAGGAATCCCATGACTATTTGCCCGTTTGGAAAATTTTAAAGTAATTTATGACTTAAAATGAATAAGTGACTTATAAATGATAAGTAGATACTTATAAGTTAAATAAGTGTTTGGTTAAACGTTGGAATTATTTTTACTTGAATGAACTAAAATAAATAAATTTTAAATACAATTATCTTAATTCATAAATTTTAAATTAGAAAGACATGTAAAAAATAATTTTTAAAAATAAAAATTAATTAAAAATTGAAAAATCAAAATAAGTTGAGAAAAAGTAAGTCGTTGCTAACGTTCAACTAATCGGCTTATAAGTATAAATTCGACTTATAAGTTGGGTCGACAAACACTCTTCGATAAGTACAAACGGGCTTATAAGCGAATAAGTAACTTATTTTATGCAACCAAACATGCCCTATGGTTTCAACGATTTTATGTTGCTACTTATCTCCAGTCTTTTTCTTTTAGTGGTAACTATCTGTTGGTGCAAACTAAATTCCCCGGGCTGAATAAATTTCACAAGAAAAGCCATGAATAAGAAATTAATATCAAACTTCATGATCAACTCCATTAAAATGTCATATCATACACATGACTGAGTTCCTTACAATGCTTTGAAATCAATTTAATTATTTTTTAGCGAAATAATGTAAATTTTGTTATGTGATAACTTATTTTTTATTACTGCTCATGGTAACATCAATAATTGCCATTAATCCATTAAGAATTGAATATTACAAGCAACTTAGGAGTAAGCGAAAATTCAAAACCTATGTAATGCAAGTTGGGTAAACCCCTTCAAGTTGTTTTAGGAAGTTCTGTAACGGCTTCAGCATATTATATATTGGACAAGGCTGTTACAGCCAAAATTTGGTAATGGGTCATTTCGGGTCAAGAATGGGTCAACTAGAATCAAAATGCGGCAAAAAGATGAATGTTTAGGTTTTAGGCCTTAAGGTATGAGGAAAGAACGCGCCCTAGAGGGAGAAGGCAAGTTCAGTGGGTGAAATACATGATATAGGCTATTTGGAAGTAAGATTGCAATGCAAGAGGAAGTGGGTGCACCCCGTAGAGTGAGGATGTCCCTTGGGGTAGGACGCGCTCTCATTGGATGAAATGCAGGATATGAATTATCTAAATATTTGGCTCACAATGCAAGGGAGAATGTGTGTATCCCATAAGGTGAGGACGCGTCCTGACCTTAGAAGATGCATAATTTTGGATTCATTGGGAAAACTGGGCTTGTCCTCGTCCTGGACAAGGCAAACAAGAACAAACTCAGGGCAAGGCAAGCATGGACGGAGTAATGAAGGATTTTTTTTACTAACATATTTATTGTAGGTAATCTTTGAAGAATTCCATTCTCAAGTTGGTCAAGGAGGGGGATGTCCGTGAAAAGCTTGAAGGCCTCGAGGGGTATTCCTGATGATTGAAGGCCTCCTCTTATATTTAAAAGATGTCCTCATTGGGTATGTGGGGCTAACATTGGTGTGTGCTTTGGGAGCTCTACTCTTGTATTCATTGGTTGTCCTTGTTGGAGAACTTTAGAGTCATCCTGCACTTTGCACCCACGACTTTGGGATCAAATTTTCTGCTATCTGGTGGGTAATCCTCATTCGGGCGACAAGGACGTGCCCAGAATTTGGGTGAACGGTGGCTATACCTGCGTTCGTAACTCAATGAAGATAATTGTAGCGGAATGTTATCCTTGTGTAGGAAGATGCATTACCCATGAAGTCATACGATTATGATCGAGCTTTGGGCCTTCGCGGTTGGTCCTCATAGTTGGACATCCTAAAGCTAGCGGAAGCTGGATTCTGCAAGGACTTCTACCGGGCCTTGGAATAAGAAGTCTAAGCCCATTAGGTTTCTTTTTCCCCAAGAACTATGTTAGGCATGATCCCTATATAAAGGGTACGTATGTACAGTAAAAGGGGTTGTAAGTTGAGAGCTAAAAAAAGGGCCACCACTAACCCTAATTAATGTGACATCCGCTAAATTCGGGGTCAGGATTGGGTGTCACCAAACATCATTAAAGAATATAAACATGTATATTAAATGACCCCTCAATCTCTGGATCGATTACATGTTATGGTATGAAACAAGAATCTGAACATTTAAACTTTTATATCAACTAACTTAAACTTCATTACCTTTTACCAACTCCCTTATCTAATCCACTTTGAGATTTCTAATTTCCTAAATCTGGGATCTCTCCATTACGCTGCCTACTGTGAGCAGTCTACGGTTATCTTTAGGTGATACTAAAAGGATAAGAAAATAATAAAGCAAGAATGAGCCAAAAAGCCCAGCAAGTACTATAATTTGGTTTCCGGGTATCAATATAAAAAAGAAATCACCGAAAATAATTTTAAATAATTTTATAAACATCTTCGTTCATTTAAATATTGAGCAAATAAAATACCGACCCTTGTCGGCCTTCAATAATAGATCATATTTTCCTGAAAAAGGACAACGAATAATTCACTGACTCATCTCTTAAATCCATTATTCGTTCAGCTTTATAATCATGAAACTTTTATTGAAGGAATGGCGTTCATGGTGATCAATAATAAATTAGACTGGACACTAGAATCAACATATGTACTATACTCCGCTGATCAGTCGGAATACAGTACAGATCAATGCTCATCCGCATAGACCCGCCATCATATCAGGTATCCATACATACCCAGGCCTAATAAATTATAGGGTCCAGTCCATCCCCGGCCCTTTTCGTAATCATCCAGACCGTAGAGTATTTATTGATAAACCATTTTGGTTAAAACATCACAATTCAGGGTTCGCAAATAACCCGGAATAATAGGTATATACTTAAAAGATCAATAAATAATAATGAAAGAACATTAATAAGGGATACTGGCATAATTAAAATTTACTGCAGTAAAATGTAAATCATTTAACTATTATCAATTTAGGATAGGGAAGAAATACTTGTCTCAATTGATCAACCCTCTGATCTTTAATCATCTTTCATATAACTCGACTCCCGTATATCTGTATTTCCATCGACAGACTATTTGACATTTACTTGTCAATCACCATTCTATATTCACCTCATCTCTGTATTTACTCGTCTCATATATCAAATATAAACAAGCTTTACTTTTAATCTCTCGGTCTGGTCTTGAAGGCCTCGAACTATGTATATCTAACATAAAAGATACTATTTTAATAAATCGACAATATATAATTGTTCAACTCCTATAACTATCCTTATCGTCTACCCAAATAATAATCCACATATAATTACAACAATTAAACACCTATGCATGTAATTCACATAGCACAAAATTCACATAATTCACGCAACACATAACTCAAATCATCACAACATCCGACTCAGTATATTTAAACTACAATTGAGTTAAAATACTACTTTTCAGTAAATACGTCACTCAGAAACGTTTACAAAGTGGGCGACCTTTCGATACAAAATAATTTATTTCTTGAAAGTAATTTTAATGAAAGCAGAATATTTTTCTAAGTTTAGACACATTGGTTTCGTATTAAATAGAAACACGGTTTATTTAATATAAATAAAATAAGAATAATTTAATTAATAATAATAGTAATTTATTATTCAATACCTTTAACCATTTTTAAAAGCTCAATAATATTGAAAATATTATTTGGCTTAACTATAAATAATTACATTTCATTTAACTATTTATAGATAAAATTAATTAATTAAATGAATTAATCAATTAATTAAATAATTAATAATTAAATAAAAAAAATATAATTAATTAAATCAAATTATGATTTTCAAAAATAATAAAATATAATAATTTTCTAAATTTAAATTGATTTATTAAATTATTTAAAATAAATAACCAAATTATTTGGAATTAAAAAATAAATTTTTATAATTAAAACTATGATTTTTGAATTATATTTAAAATAAATCCTGAAAACACTTTACAGAATTGGATTTGGGAAAAATCAGATAAAAAACATTTCAAAAATAAAACCCAAGGGTCAAGGTTCAGATCACCCAAACCCATCACGGTCGGAAAGGATACCGCCGGAATTTGGGTTTTCCAGAAACCTGCCGGTGCGTCCCCAATTCCGGGCGATTTCCGACGAGAGTAAAATGGGGCCAAAACAACATTATTTCGACCGGTTATAGCTTCGTTTTCCTTCTAATCAACACAATCAATACATAATTTAAAACAACTAGCGTGATTAATCCTTCTATCGTCGATTTCGATAAACTCGAGTTTTGTCGGGGATAAAAATCTGGCCATTGTCCAAACTTCATCAAAACTCGACCAAAATTCAATTTTTATACACCAAAATAAAGGTCTAAACATTTACAATCTATTACTACTAACCAAATCGTTAAAAAAACCCAAAATAATTCAAAAAAAAATAAAAATGATAAAACCAAGAACATGACTTATCAATTCCCGAACTAAAACATCAAGAAAGATGGTATCAATCGGTTGCAAATAACACAATAAAGCTATTCCAATCATCTACACAAATCAAAAATTGTTCAAATAGAAACCCTCAAATAGGGTCAAGAACCCTAGAATCACAAATTGAATTTTATACCTTTTTGAAATGATTTTTTGCAAGAATATGTTAGAGTTTGAAGAGGGGATCAGTTTGACTATAAATATCATAGGTTTTGCTTTCCAGATAACCTCAAAATCATCGATTGATTTCAAGAACAGATTACGAAACCCTAACTTTCAAATAAAATCTGGAATTTTCTTGATTTTTTCGATTTTATATAAATTAAAAATAAATAAAATATATTTACAATTACAAAATAATACCCCTAAAATTAATTAGGGCCTAAATATATCATTTAATAAAAATTGTTAGCCCAAATTTAATAATTAACGAGTAATAATTTTTAATCAAATAAATATAAAACTTATGCCGAAGTTCCCCACAAATTACGTTCTTTCCAAAAATGCAAAATTATAAAATATTTGAAAGTCCCACGATTTTATAAAAATGAAAATATGATTTTTGTGGGATTTGGACTACTGGTAGGTGTAACGACCGGGAAATTTCGACTATTTTGTGTTATATCAAATAAGTAATATGTGAATTTTGATATTATAAATTATGAATGATCATAAAAGATTATTTGTTATGTGCTATATGTGTTCGGTGTGGTTCAGGATATTTTCGGGTATTTTATTACGTGTTAAATGGATTTATATTAAAAGTTATATTATCCAGATTTTGTTTTAATAGCTGATAATTCGTTGAGAGCAATTGGTCTTATTTTTCAGAATGTGACGTATACCATATTGATTTTCCGAACATCCAGTTAATTTAGAAAATGTTTTGTTTCATGAAAAATGACTTTTTCGGGCCCCTACTGGGACGTCAAAGCCCACAAAAATTATATTTTTATTTTTATAAAATCATGGGACTATCAAATATTCATTTTTTTGCATATTTGGATTATTCGTTATTTTTGGAAAATTTTGACATAATTTTTGCATTTATTGGATTAAAAATTATTCCCCGTTAATTATTAATTTTGGGCTAAATATTTTTATTAAATGATATAACTAGGCCTTAAATAATTTTGGGGGTAATATTTTTATAACTATAAATACAATTTATCTATTATTTAATTATTATTTAATTATAAACAAATCAGAAAAATAAGTTAAAATTCTAAAAATTCTCTGAAAATTGTTCTTGGTGCTCTTGAGGATCAATCGATCATTTGAAGGTGATGTGGATCTCAGAATTCGAAGTATGAGTAACCAAAATGCTCAGATTTTCATGCTTTATCTATAGTTGCCATCAAATCGTATGGACGATTCGTATATTTTCAATTCGTCATTTAGGGTTTTTGGTTTAATTGGGGATTTTTGATTTGATAAATTTCAATTTGTTTTGATGTGTTTAATAGCTTCAGAGTGATGTGTATAGTCGATTTGGGGATTTTAATTACGGTATTAAATTCCCTGAATTCATAGCTTTAATTAGAGCTATAAAATGTTGTGTTTGGTTAAGAAACGAACGAGTTGACCAAGTGCTGATCATCAGAAGTTAAACAAGTTAACTAATGAGAATAAATATATTGTCAAGAATAGGAGTTGCTCCATCAGTTGAAAAGTGCAGCATAATTTCTTAAAAGTATTTATATATAAGTGTTAATAGTAGGAAATAAGAATAAAAGATGTCCTTCAAATGGATTTATTAACAGATATAAGTAATATGAATCGTTAATTAGAGATCTTGGATTGAAAGATGCAGTAGAAGAATCCTGGAATAAATGAGCAAAGATTTTGAGAAATAGTTGAATAATTTTATATTCATTAGTGATATTCTGAAATAATTGAGGAAAAGTATGGTTATATTAATTAATTGTTTGTTTATGACCTTACTTCGATTAAAAGATGTATGCTATATCATTTAGTAGTATATATGAGTATCAACATAATATACTATGAAGGATGGGGAAATGATGAGGTTGGTGGATGATAGTGGATTGATATGGTTGATTGTTAGTGTCGGCTTGAGTCCGACTGGTAGTCAATAATATAGAGGAGATGTTGCCCAAATTTTTGGAAAATACCCTGCTTTTAAAGATAGAAAGTATACTTCCGTGTGTTATGGATATTGCTGTTGATACTCCAAATAATTGTGATCTCGGTTCTTGAAAGAGGTTGTTATAGCCAAACTGACTTCATATAATTGGACTTTGATTTAATTTAGCTAGTAATCACTTGGTTCAATTGATCAATTAAAGGAGTTAATTGATTAATTTTATCAACTAATGGTTAGTTAGATGGAAATCGATTCCAATTAAATTAAGTTAAATTCTGAAGTGATTTTCAGATCCGAAATCAAAGTAATTAAAAATTTGGAGGAAGTAAGGACACTAGTAGAATTCAGAAGTTTAGTGGAATTAGCACAATATTACTGCAAGTTTGTGCGAGGCTTTAACTAGATGAATGTGCTCTTTTGCGATAGACAAGAGAAAAAAAGAGTTATTTGTACATAAAAGTGAGAAGAACATTTTCAAGAACAAAAGGTTCAAGATGGAGCAAAGAGAAAAAGAAAGGAGGGAATAAAGAGGAAGATGGAATGAAGACGAGACTGGTAATTCCACCAATGCGGATGTTGTTAGAGAATCAAAGATATTTTATCTTCTACAATACTGTCTTTATGAAGGACTTAAAGGTATACCAATACAGAACGATAAAATAGTGGGAAATACTACAAAATACTAGAAAACTCACAAATATAGTATCCGATGTATGGTAGAAGTTGGTAATGTTAGGATGTGAACTAAAGATGAGGAGGTATTTTTTATGCACGAAAGAAGGTATAAAACTTGCACAGACCCTAATAATCTGAAATATGTCTTCAATTCGAGATAGAGGTAAATTGGAGTTGGTTAGAAATGATGGTTGCGCGATTAGCGATTATTTGAGCAAGGATATTGAGGTAGCTACTAATTCAGCAAAAAGAAAAGATGGACCTTGGTAATTTTATTAGCAAGATAATAAAAGAGTTCAAATGGTTTTGAATTGAAATCTTTCATTCCTGAGATAGCCACAGAAGTGGTTTATCTAATGATGAACCAATCAGTATTATTAGGAAGAAGGATTCGCATATGCTAAGAAGAAATAATAAGCCAGAGAATAGAGAACTTAACTAGGAAAGGAAGTGGAATAAAAAGGATGATAAAGAAACTTTATAAGTTGCCCATGATGTAAGTAAGTTATAGACATCATATGTGTCAGGGCTAAAGTAAAGAACGTAATGAAACATCTATAATTTGAGATAGAAAATTCATTCTAAGGATATGATTAAATATTGAGAGATAAAAGAAGATATTGATTGCCTTGGTATAAGAACGTAGATGGTAGAACATGTAAGTTAATGTTATACCTATCGAAGAATCAAGGCCAGTGTCAAAGGCTGGATATATTATTGTAATTGTTTCGGAAAAAGAGTACAACTCGTTAAGGAAGAATTATATAAATTGTTATTGATAGGTTAACTGAACCTAATCATTTTCTTTTAAAAATAGTTTACTCAGTAAGTGAGATTGTTGTTGTTTAAAGGAGATTGTGGTATGTCATTAGATTCAAGTATGGATTGTAATTTATCGACATCATTATCCGATTTAAGGTATTGGAAGAGGTATTGAGAATACAGTAAACCATGTTAAAATCGAAATAATATATACCACCCATAGATGAATGGGCACCAGGAAGGCAAAACTAAAAGATAGGAATTTGGTTAAACATCGATAACTCGAGAGATCCAAGTTATTCCGAGAATATATTACAAGATATAGGTGTAGAAGAAGACTTTCTGATAAAATGGCATGAAGACAGGAATGAATGCTATATGTGATTGAACATCAAGGAAGAGCATTGTAATAATTTCATATAGGAACTTTTTAGAACCAAAATAAAGGATAACATGAGTTAAAGTATTGTTGTAAAGTCTCTAGGTTAGTATATTTCTTCTAAATAGTAAGAGATTTTCGCTCGATGAATATATTCGATTGTGATTCAAAGGACATTATGGGATGACAACAAATTTGTACGTCAATCATATCCAGTTGAGATTTTCTCTTTAATTCTTAATTCTGGAGTTAATTTCAAGAACATTTAGAAACTGAATGCGCCATGTTCTCCGTATATCATTCGAAGATGGACGAGAAAAGTAAGGGAAAGATTAAAGAGCCTCGAATGCGATTAGAAGCGATTACAAGCTAGGCTAATTCAATAAAGAAATACGTGGAAAGTGAAGTGAAAGAATCAGTGAAAGCGTTCATAAACACGATTGATTAGAATTAGAAAGAAAAGAAGGTTAGTATGCATTATGTTGGTCCTTTTGAAACAGTAGGATAGGCAGGAAGATTGTGAGAGAGTTGGCTTTACCGCCACACGTGTAGCAAGTCCATAGGGTATTTATATGTGTATAACTAGGAAGAGTAATTTAGTTCCATTATATATAAAATGGAGACTTGACTTAGATTGTATGAGCAACTGGTAGAATATGATGTCAGCAGGAGGCTGTTGAGTAATGATTGATGTTGTGAGTTAAATTTTATAAAAAAGTTGTAAAATTGAGAGGTAAACCTGAGAAATTATAAGTGAGATACTTGAAAAGTACCATTATCTGATCCTTAACATGATTCTGAGGACATAATCCTTTTAAGGGGGAAAGATGTAACGACCGGAAAATTTTGACTATTTTGTATTTTAATAAATAACTAATATGTGAATTATGATATTATAAATTATGAATGATCATAAAAGATTATCTGTTATGTGCTATATGTGTTCTGTGTGGTTCAAGATATTTTCAGGTATTTTATTCGTGTTAAATGGATTTATGTTAAAAGTTACTTTATCGAGATTTCATTTTAATAGCTGATAGTTCGTTTAGAGCAATTGGTCTTATTTTGCATAATATGACGTATATCATATTGATTTTCCGAACATTCAGTTAATTTAGAAAATGTTTTGTTTCGTGAAAAATGACTTTTCTGGGCACCTACCGGGACATCAAAGCCCACAAAAATTGTATTTTTATTTTTATAAAATTATGTGACTATCAAATATTCAATATTTTTGCATATTTGGATTATTCATAATTTTTGGGAAATTTTGACATAATTTTTGCATTTATTAGATTAAAAATTATTCCCCATTAATTATTAATTTTGGGCTAATTATTTTTATTAAATGATATAATTAGGCCCTAAATAATTTTGGGGGTATTATTTTTATAAATATAAATATAATTTATCTATTATTTAATTATTATTTAATAATAAAAAATCAGAAAAATAAATAAAAATTCTAAAAATTCTCTGAAAATTATCCTTGGTGTTCTTGAGGATCAATCGATCATTTGAAGGTGATGTGGATCTTAGAATTCCATGTATGAGTAGCCAAAATGCTCAGATTTTCATGCTCTATCTATAACTGCCATCAAATCGTACGAACGACTGGTAAATTTTCAATTCGTCATTTAGGGTTATTGGTTTGAATTGGGGATTTTTGATTTGATGAATTTCAGTTTATTTTGATGTGTTTAATAGCTTCAGAGTGATGTGTATAGTCGATTTGAGTATAAATTAGGATCATTCTATTGCTTAATTAAGTTGAACGAGTTCATCATTTTTGCCATTTTTTGATCGATTTTCTGTAATATCGATAAAGTTTTGATTAATTTTGATTACGGTATTAAATTCCCTGAATTCATAGCTTTAATTAGAGTTATAAAATGTTGTGTTTGGTTAAGAAACGAACGAGTTGATTAGTTGGCCCGAAAATCCACCGGTGATGCTTTGGGTTTTGCCGGGCGGTGTGCTCGGATCATTGTTTCATGTTATTATCGATGTAGTTGTGTTGCTTGATTGTTGCAGATTGTTTTTAGATTAAAATTCTGATCGAACTGGGCCGATTGGGGCTTGAACGGAGCTCGCCTGAATATTGGAAGCTCGCCGGAATCTGCAGAAAATCCGGCGAGTTCTTGATTGTTCTTGGCGACCCGTTTGACCCGGTCTAGACCCGTTTTGCTAAATTAAAAATCATTTTGAGATTTTAAAAATTATAGGAAGGTATTTAAAATTAAATTAAAATTATTATTAATTGAATTATTCTTATTTTATTTATAATAAATAGACCGTTCGCCTTTTAATACGAAACGAACTTGTCTAGACTCAGAAAAAATGTTTTGCTTCTATTAAAAATACTTTTGAGACATAGAATCTTTTGTTTCAAAAGTTTGCTTGATTTTGTAAACGTTTATGAGTCGCGTAAATATCGAAAAGTCATATTTCGACTCGATTTCAGTTTTAAACGCACCGAGTCGAATGTTTTGACGAACTGAATCATATGTTACATGAATAATGTGATACGTGCCTTATGTGTTTACGTGTTATGTGAATTATGAGTCCACGTATCTTTTAAACGTTATCTGATTAAAATATGATCCTTATCTGTTATTATTGGATGGGTAGACGATAAGGATAAACATATAATAGATAATTTTATATTGTCGGTTAATTGAAACAGTATCTTTTATGATAGATACATATAGTTCGAGGCATTCAAAGCCTGATTGTGATAGTAAAGCCTGATTATATGTGGTAATGAGACAAGTAGATACAGAGTAAAGGTGAATCTAGAATGATGATTGAAAGTTAAAAAGTAGTTCAATTGAGGCAAGTATTCTCAACCTTTCTTGTGATATATTGCAAATATTTCTTCCCTATTCTAAATTCAGAAGAGTTAAATGTTTTTATATTTCACTACAATTACTCTTAATTATGCAAGTACCTCTTTGTTCTTGTTCTTTATTATTATTGATTGATCTCCTGAGTAAATACATATTATTCCGGGGTATTTGCGAATTCTGAATCGGGATGTTTTGAAATCAAAATAATTTGACATCAAAATATTCTACGGACTGGATGGTTTTGATGAGGGCCGGAGATGACTGGACCCTTTGTTTATGAGGCCAGAATGGGCCTGGGCCCAGAAATGGCTAGACCCTTTAATTATGGAGGCCATAGTTGTAATATCCGGGATATATTGTATAATTATTTTTGCTATTATACAATTATTATGTGTGTTCAGTATCTATTCTGTGAGTTAATTGTTAAGTATTATCTGTACTTGAATATTCAAAAATAATATTAATTGAGTATTTTAATTTTTATATGTCCAAAATAAAATATAGATAATTGTCATATCTTCCTAATTATTTTTATGTTGGTTTATGGATTTATAAGAATCATATGAAATTTCTAAAATCTTTTTCCGGGTAATTAAAATCTATTTTATAAAAACGGGAACCAACCGACGTTACCGTTGTTACGTTTTTGGAACCCGAAACTCGTTCGAGAACTCCTTCCTAACCTAATTGTAATATTCCGAGCATATTCCATGTTTCGACTTTTTCGATCCGGCTTACGGTTTGTCCTGCGCGGGTCCCGGCGCAACATTTTCGATACAATATTTGTTTCGGTAAATCAATAAAACCCGTATTTTCGATAAACGGGAGCTTTTTATTACACTATCCCAATTATCACTTCGTAATACGTGTAACCAGGCGCTGAGACCAAGACCGCAGTACAAATTGTACTAATTTGGATAATTATCCCGAAAACCGATACCGTTTGGATCAGTTTTTACAAATAAACGTACTGTTTTATATCCGGAATTATCCAACGGGATACAAATTTTCCATAATTATAAATAGCCTTTTACCGTATTTTATTTCGTATCAAAATCATTTGCAGATAGTTAATTATATAATTTTCAGAGAAAAACCCTAATTACATAAACTGTTCTAAGAATCAAACAGCAAAACGAAGGCGTTACCGATCTCTGTTTTTAAAGCTTGAGTAACCAAAACGAAGGATTTGAGGTGTTCTATCAGATTCTGAGCTTTATTTCACTGCAGAAATCAAGGGTATTTTTCTAAAAATTTATTTATTTTCGAATTTATTTTATTGAAAATATGAATTTTTGTTCGGATGATTGTTTGTATGATTTGATGATTGCATGTTGTAGAGCTTGTTTTCCTGATGATTTTCATATGTCATACGTCTGATTTGGAGTTCAATAACATGCTCAAAAGTGGGTTTAATTTTCGAATTTCAAAATTAGGGTTTATAACCCGTATGAATATTTTCAATTGAAATTTGGGGGTTTTTGATTCAGGGGTTATTAGCTGTTGATTTATAGTGAGTTGTGTTTCTTATAAAATTTGCAATCGATTGATATATAGCTCGTTAACAGAGGATGCTTGAATCGAAGGGAGTTGTGTTTTAAAGATTTGCGATGTTCGCCGGAAACCGGCGATGTTCTTGGCCAATTTCCGGCCAGAACAGGGATGATTAGAATGTTTTGAATGCATGAACAAGTTCCTGGTGTTGTGTAGTGTTGATCTGGAGGTGTTGGTGGGTTGAGGACGCCGGGATCGTCTTCTCCGGCCACCCCCGATTTTCCGGTGACTGAAACTGCAAAATTGCAGTTTAGTCCCTGTATTTTTGAAGATGGTGAAGTTTAGTCCCTGTAGTTTGCAAAGTTTTCAAAAATAGGATTCTTATTTATAAAATGTTTAAAAATCATATTTCCTATTTATTTTTATTATAAAAATTCATTTTTAATTTCTGAAAATTCTGAAAATTATTATTTTAATTCCGAAAATTATTTTTAATTCACAAATAAATCTGAATTAATTAGTTAATTAATTTCAGTTAATTTATAATTGATTAATTGGTCAATTAATTCGAAAATTAATTGATTAATTGATTTAATTAATTATTAATTGATTTTAATTAGTTATTTAATTAGATTTAATTATTTAAAAATGATTTAAAAATTCTGAAAAATAGTTTCGAGCTTTAAAATATTATTCTAAATTATTTCCAAGGCTCGATAATTATTCTAAAATTATTTCGGAGCCAGAATGGGCCAACCGAACCCCTTTTATTAACCCGAAATTGATCCAACGACCCGTTTTAATTCCGAAAAATGTTTTAAAAATCATTTTAAATACCCGAAAGCATATTTATGACCCGAGACTTCTTTATAGATGATATGTCATTGATTACGTGATGTATTATGTGTTATACGTGACCTGTTGTTTGACTATCGGTCTAAATATTCGGTGTTTACTTGGTTATTGCATAGATTTCAATCCGTTAATCGGATTTGGGCAAAACGAAGGGTAGATAGAAGTATGTGTTGAATAGAATCCTGTGAGTTGATGATTGATAGATGCTTATGATATGTGAGTAGAAGAGGCAAGGTGTAGGAAAGGGAAACAGGTAGTTGAGGAGTAAGACGATTGAGATTGAAAGCAAGTGCAGGATAGTAAGCTAATATCAGGCAAGTGTTCTGAACTCTCTTGAGATATTGTAATTCTTGATAGTCTTGTTGACATTGCAAGTGCTTTGAAGCACGGAAACCTAAATCCTGATTTCAGTTATTGTTCTTGAGCTATGAACCATATTCTTTCTAATCCATTGATTATTATATACCCAAACAAGAACCACAAATCTACGATACTACTCCACAAATACATACAAACTAAATACCAGACACTGAACTGAATTATTATATACTCAATCCATGATATCTTATGCTTTGAAAGACCAAATCCTTGAAACCCTGAAACGTTTTTCCTTTGTTATCCAATTCTTTCATTATCCAGCATTCAAGCTTTGAAAGTACCTTGTTGATCTTTACAAGGATTGAAACCCTTTCATTGTTAAACATTTATTGTTGTTAATGATTTCGATTATTGTTTATTATTGCATATTCTGTTATTATGTTAGAATTGGATTGTTTTTATAAAATTGTGGACCAGATTCGTGGTCAGACCATATAATGGTCAAGTTAGGCCAATGTGTGCCTTGGATCCAGTAGTTAGAGCAATGTTGTGTGCCTTGCTCGGGGTTAGTGCGTGACTGATCAGCAGCCTAACCTTGATTTTTAAATTAAAAGTATAATATCCAATTCTAAATCATAATCCATTGTTCACTTGATATCATAAACATATTCACCTGATGATTATTATTCTCAGTTTTGTCATTTTGACTTGCTGAGCTAGTTAGCTCATTTGTGCGATGTTGTTTATATTCTTTCCAGTTAAAAAGGAACCAGTTGGTAAAGAGGATCCCCAGTCCAGCGCGAGAGCTAGGGGTTCAGGTTGAGAAAGCTGAGCTAGTAGGCTTCTTTTGGAATAATTTAAGTTTTTAAAAGTTTGTATTAATGTTTAATACTCAGTTTGAGTTTGAAATAGTTGGGATTTGAACGGTTTGTAATATATTAGTGTGTTTGGCTTGTGTGCATACTTTAACCTGTTGCGGTCCGTGGTGGTTGGTAAGTAGGGTCACTGCCTATATTATTATTATCTTTATTATTGTTATAAGTAGGTTATAATTAAGGTGTGTGTGTGGACCCCAAACTTCTGACCCGGGTTTGGAGGGCGCCACAGGTTTGGTATCAGAGCTACAGGTTATAAGTCACTGACACAAGCCTAGGTTAACGGGAATGGGTAGAGGGTTAGGATTAGAAGTAAGGCATAGGATGATAGAACGTTGAGAGGTTGAGTGTTTCGGTATATCAGGTATTAGTGTAAATTGCGTTATGGTACGAGATTCTTATATTACGATATGATTACAGATAGCAGAGATGGCCGACTCTTTTATTCCTGTATCAGCTGATCACTCAGAGCCTTCAGTTGGAGCACCAGCATCGGATCCACGTCCTGTCATTCCATCAGCATTGGCTATTCTACCTCCACCGGTATTGCAGCCCGTACCATTGCAGGCTATTCCACCTCCAGGCATGAGGCCACCTGTCAGAGGACCCCCACCAGCTGATTCAGATTCCACTGGGCATTCAGTAGCGAGTGCCCCATTCCAGTCTACATTGCCCCCAGTTCCTTATTACCGGTATGAGGCTCTTCTATTGGAGCGTGATTCCTTGTTGGCTCAGATTAGAGAGTTACAGCATATCATCAGGACTACAGATGTTAATCGTGGTGTGAGGGAGCTTCGAGAGGAGATTCATGTGACCCGGAGGGTTCTTGAGGCTAGGTTACATAGAGCTACACTACCTGGCAGAGGCCCTGATGCACTGCTGGGCTGGGCTACTGAGGTGATGGAGGACTTTGAGAAGCTAGCAGGACCAGAATTTCCTTGGAGCTGAGTTAGAGATTTTGAGATGAAGATGCTGAGCAGTGTTGTTATGATTATGTAGTATGGACAGTAGTGTATAGTGTGTATCGGAAGACTTTTGAGTTGTATTTATAGACTAGCGATGCTGACTAGTGAGTAGGTTGTTGTACCCTTTTTGCTTTGACTTTCGAAGCGTCTTTACGCTTGTACTACCCTAAAACTTTTGATCTATATATATCAGTACCTTTTTCCTTTCCAACACTGTCATTTATTTTATCGCACCTGTTTTACCTTACCTTACTTATTGCACCAGTTACCCCCTGTGATACCATGTGCCCTGTTTTCCATAACTGTTTATATTCTGTAAAGAAGCATGCAATTTATTTAGTCACAATTGTTTTCAAAAAGAAATATTTCTGTTTTGCAAAACTATTCTTTTATGTAAAAGATTGATTCAAAAGTTAAATAAGTTGATTGATTCTTTACAGAAAATGCCTCCCAGAAGAAATACCCGCACCAACACCCAGAATGAAGAAACCAACAACAATAATAACCAAGATGATATAACCCAGAATGTGAACCTAGGACCCCTGGACCCAGCAATAGCCCAGATTCTTCAAATCTTGGCCCAACAAACAGTTCACCTGGCACAACAACAACAAAGACAGACCAATCCCCAGGTAACTTTCAAAACTTTTCAGGCAATAAACCCACCAGAATTCAAGGGTTCCTTAGAGCCAATTGAAGCAAATGTTTGGTTAAAGGAAATAGAAAAGGCATTTGCCTTAGTGAAAGTGAAAGAGGAACAGAAGGTTGAGTTTGCAAGTTACTATATGAAGAATGAGGCCACCTATTGGTGGGAAATGGTGAAGACACTGGAAGGCACATATGTTATTAGTTGGGAAAGGTTCAAGGAATTGTTTTTAGAAAAGTATTTTCCTCAGTTTGTTCAGGATCAAATGGAGCTGAAGTTTTTAGAGTTAAAGCAAGGGAATATGTCGGTAACAGATTATGAGGGGAAGTTTGAGGAATTGTCAAGGTATGTGCCGTCGTATGTTGATATTGATAGAAAGAAAGCTAAGAGATTCCAGCAAGGCTTGAAGCCATGGATCAGGGGGAAGGTAGCTATTTTTGAATTGGATACCTATGCCGGGGTTGTATAGAAGGCTATGATCGCAGAGACAGAGAGTGAGATGTTCCAGAAAGATAAGGAAAGCAAGAAAAGGAAAGTTGAGGGAAGTGAGGGTCAGTCACAAACAGGGAAGTTTCCAAATTTTAAGAAGGGCAAGTTTCAGTTAGGGAGAAATTTTAATTTCAGAAGACAAAATGCAGGAGACGGAGGCCAGGGCAATCGTCCAGCTAATGTGAATCCGCCGAATCAGTTGAGATTAACTTTTCCAGATTGTCAAGTATATGGAAAGAAGCATGGAGGAATTTGTAACAAGTTGAATGTGGTATGTTTTAAATGCAGCCAGAAAGGGCACTACTCGAGGGAGTGCCGAAATCAGCCAGCAAGAGAGCCAGCAAATAAAGATCAACCTATCCGGAATCCAGCAGTGAAAGTTCCAGTCATTGGATTTACATTCTTTAAATGTGGGAAACCAGGACATATGGCCAGGGATTGCAAGACACCATCCCCAGTTAGTAATGCATTGAGAATTATGGGATCTACCCCAACAGTGAATGAGACTCCGAGGGCTAGAGTTTTTGACATGTCGGTGAAGGATGCGATCCAGGATACGGATGTCGTGGCAGGTACGCTTAATGTGAACTCTTTATGTGCCAAAGTGTTAATAGATTCGGGAGCAACTCGATCGTTTGTTTCACAAAATTTTGTTAGTAAATTAAATTGTCCAGCTGAGTGCTTAAATGAAATAATGACTGTGGAGTTAGCAAATCAAGAACGTGTAGTTGTGAATCAAGTTTGTGAGAATTATGAGGTTGAGATTTTTGGTAGTAAGTTTTGTGTAGATTTGATACCATTTAAGTTAGGAGAATTTGATGTGATATTAGGGATGGATTGGTTATCTAAGCATGATGCTCAGATAGATTGTCGAAATAAGAAAGTAATGGTGAAAACGCCAGATGGAAGAATAGTAACATTCAAAGGTCAGAAACAAGTAAAGAAGTTCTTAACGATGATTCAAGCCAAGAAGTTACTACGGCAAGGATGCAAGCATTTCGTAGCATACGTGATTGATAAGAGTCAGGAGCCAGCAAAACTTGAAGATATCCCAGTAGTGAATGAATTTCCAGACGTATTTCCCGATGAATTGCCAGGACTTCCTCCAGATAGAGAAATTGAATTTGCGATCGACTTAGCACCTGGAACAGAACCAGTATCCAAGGCCCCGTACAGAATGGCGCCTGTTGAGATGAAAGAGCTAGCAAAGCAATTGCAGGAATTGTTAGAGAAAGGAGTAATCAGACCCAGCGTATCCCCGTGGGGTGCACCGGTATTATTTGTCAAGAAGAAAGATGGAAGCATGAGACTGTGCATCGACTATAGGGAGCTCAACAAGTTGACAATCAAGAATAAGTATCGTTTACCCAGAATTGATGATTTGTTTGACCAATTGAAAGAAGCCAAGTATTTCTCCAAAATCGATTTAAGATCGGGATATCATCAACTGAAGATCAAACCAGAAGATATACCAAAGACAGCTTTCAGAACAAGGTATGGACATTACGAGTTTTTAGTGATGTCTTTTGGATTGACCAACGCCCCAGCAGCGTTTATGGACCTGATGAACAGAATTTTCAAGGAATATTTGGACAAGTTCATTATAGTATTTATAGATGATATTTTAATCTATTCAAAGACGGAGGAGGATCATGCGGAACATTTAAGGACAACTTTGGAGATTTTAAGGAAAAAGAAGTTATATGCTAAATTGTCGAAGTGTGAGTTTTGGCTACAAGAAGTTCAGTTCTTAGGACACATAGTTAGTAACGAAGGGATCAAAGTGGACCCAGCAAAGATCGAGGCAATTACGAATTGGGAAAGACCGAGAACACCCACTGAGGTAAGAAGTTTCTTGGGATTGGCAGGATATTATCGACGATTCGTTCAGAATTTCTCAAGGATTGCCACACCATTAACAAAGCTTACACGAAAGAATGAAAAGTTTATATGGAATGACAAGTGCGAAGAAAGTTTTCAGGAATTGAAGTGGAGATTAATCACAACACCTGTTTTGTCACTTCCAGACGATCAAGGGAATTTCGTAATTTATAGCGATGCTTCCTACAAAGGATTAGGATATGTTCTTATGCAGCACGACAAGGTGATTGCGTATGCGTCAAGGCAATTGAAACCACACGAACAAAAGTATCCTACTCATGACTTGGAGCTAGCAGCTATAGTTTTTGCTTTGAAGATTTGGAGACATTATTTGTATGGAGAAAAGTGTGAGATTTTCACGGATCACAAAAGTTTGAAATATATATTTAGCCAGAAGGAACTTAATATGAGGCAAAGGAGATGGTTAGAATTGATCAAGGATTATGATTGCTCGATTAATTATCATCCCGGTAAGGCGAACGTGGTGGCAGACGCATTAAGTCGGAAGGAAAAGTTAAATGAGTTATCAGTACCTGAAGATATATATAAGGAATTTCAGAAATTGGAATTGGAAATTAGAGTTTGCGAACCTGAGGAAGCGAAAGTGTACAGTATGACTTTCCAGCCAGAGTTGTTGGAGAAAATAAAGAAATGTCAGAAAGATGTAATGGATCAAGATATAAATCGTTTGGTAGGTGAAGAATTATGCACGCAGAAGGATGATCAAGGCATTTTGAGATTTTCATCTAGAATTTGGATTCCACCAGTGACGGAGTTAAAGAATGAAATTTTACAAGAAGCACATAGTTCAAGATATTCCATCTATCCAGGGAGTACCAAAATGTACAGAGATTTAAAGAAGAATTATTGGTGGCCAGATATGAAGAGAGAAATTGCGGAATGGGTTAGCAAATGTTATACCTGTCAGAGAGTTAAAGCAGAGCATCAAAGACCAAGCGGATTGCTACAGCCATTGGAAATTCCAGAGTGGAAGTGGGAACATATTACCATGGATTTCATAGTTGGATTACAAAGGACAAGGGCTAATCATGATGCCATTTGGGTTATAGTGGATAGACTTACCAAGTCAGCTCATTTTCTGCCTATAAATGAAAGATTTTCGCTCGACAAGTTGGTCCATATGTACCTAAAAGAAATTGTAGTTCGTCATGGAGTTCCAGTGTCTATCGTGTCTGATCGAGATCCAAGGTTTAATTCAAGATTCTGGAAGAGTTTTCAAGAATGTTTGGGAACAAGACTGAATATGAGTACAGCTTATCACCCTCAAACGGATGGCCAAAGTGAAAGAACGATCCATACAATCGAGGATATGTTACGTGTTTGTGCGATTGATTTCAAAGGAAGTTGGGACGAACATTTACCTCTGGTAGAGTTTGCTTACAATAACAGTTATCATGCAAGCATTGGAATGCCACCCTATGAAGCCCTTTATGGACGCAAATGTAGATCTCCAATATATTGGGACGAAGTAGGAGAACACAAGATACTTGGACCTGAACTGGTACAGCAGACAAAGGAAGTTGTTGAACTTATCCAGAAAAGATTTATAGCCGCTCAAAATCGTCAGAGGAAATATGCAGACCAATCAAGGAAAGACATGGAATTTGAAGAAGGAAGCTTGGTATTACTGAAAGTATCACCATGGAAAGGACTAACGAGGTTTGGAAAGAAAGGGAAGCTAAGCCCAAGATATGTCGGACCTTTTGAGATCCTAAAGCACGTTGGCAAAGTAGCTTACGAATTGGCGTTACCTCCGCACATGTAGCACATTCACAATGTTTTTCATGTATCGATGCTCAAGAAATATAATCCAGACTCCAGGCATGTAATAGAATATGAGCCAATAGAGCTTCAGGCAGATTTATCATATGTAGAGAGTCCGATAGAGATTCTAGAGGCAAGAGAGAAAGTATTGAGAAATAAAGTGGTAAAGTTAGTAAGAGTATTGTGGAGAAACCCAAAGGTTGAAGAGTCAACCTGGGAGTTGGAAAGTGATATGAGAGAAAAGTACCCTCATTTGTTTTCTTAGAGATTCTGAGGACAGAATCCTTTTAAGGGGGGAAGGATGTAATATCCGGGATATATTGTGTAATTATTTTTGCTATTATACAATTATTATGTGTGTTCAGTATCTATTCTGTGAGTTAATTGTTAAGTATTATCTGTACTTGAATATTCAAAAATAATATTAATTGAGTATTTTTATTTTTATATGTCCAAAATAAAATATAGATAATTGTCATATCTTCCTAATTATTTTTATGTTGGTTTATGAATTTATAAGAATCATATGAAATTTCTAAAATCTTTTTTCGGGTAATTAAAATCTATTTTATAAAAACGGGAACCAACCGACGTCAACCGTTGTTACGTTTTTGGAACCCGAAACTCGTTCGAGAACTCCTTCCTAACCTAATTGTAATATTCCGAGCATATTCCATGTTTCGATTTTTTCGATCCGGCTTACGGTTTGTCCTGCGCGGGTCCCGGCGCAACATTTTCGATACAATATTTGTTTCGGTAAATCAATAAAACCCGTATTTTCGATAAACGGGAGCTTTTTATTAAACTAT
Source organism: Apium graveolens (assembly GCF_009905375.1). Taxonomy (NCBI): domain Eukaryota; kingdom Viridiplantae; phylum Streptophyta; class Magnoliopsida; order Apiales; family Apiaceae; genus Apium; species Apium graveolens. The sequence goes on from NC_133657.1 coordinate 121,657,046, forward strand.
CCCAATTATCACTTCGTAATACATGTAACCAGGCGCTGAGACCAAGACCGCAGTACAAATTGTACTAATTTGGATAATTATCCCGAAAACCGATACCGTTTGGATCAGTTTTTACAGATAAACGTACTGTTTTATATCCGGAATGATCCAACGGGATACAAATTTTCCATAATTATAAATAGCCTTTTACCGTATTTTATTTCGTATCAAAATCATTTACAGATAGTTAATTATATAATTTTCAGAGAAAAACCCTAATTACATAAACTGTTCAAAGAATCAAACAGCAAAACGAAGGCGTTACCGATCTCTGTTTTTAAAGCTTGAGTAACCAAAACGAAGGATTTGAGGTGTTCTATCAGATGCTGAGCTTTATTTCACTGCAGAAATCAAGGGTATTTTTCTAAAAATTTATTTAATTTCGAATTTATTTTATTGAAAATATGAATTTTTGTTCGGATGATTGTTTGTATGATTTGATGATTGCATGTTGTAGAGCTTGTTTTCCTGATGATTTTCATATGTCATACGTCTGATTTGGAGTTCAATAACATGCTCAAAAGTGGGTTTAATTTTCGAATTTCAAAATTAGGGTTTATAACCCGTATGAATGTTTTCAATTGAAATTTGGGGGTTTTTGATTCAGGGGTTATTAGCTGTTGATTTATAGTGAGTTGTGTTCCTTATAAAATTTGCAATCGATTGATATATAGCTCGTTAACAGAGGATGCTTGAATCGAAGGGAGTTGTGTTTTAAAGATTTGCGATGTTCGCCGGAAACCGGCGATGTTCTTGGCCAATTTCCGGCCAGAACAGGGATGATTAGAATGTTTTGAATGCATGAACAAGTTCCTGGTGCTGTGTAGTGTTGATCTGGAGGTGTTGGAGGGGTGAGGACGCCGGGATCGTCTTCTCCGGCCACCCCCGATTTTCCGGCGACTGAAACTGTAAAATTGTAGTTTAGTCCCTGTATTTTTGAAGATGGTGAAGTTTAGTCCCTGTAGTTTGCAAAGTTTTCAAAAATAGGATTCCTGTTTATAAAATGTTTAAAAATCATATTTCCTATTTATTTTTATTATAAAAATTCATTTTTAATTTCTGAAAATTCTGAAAATTATTGTTTTAATTCCGAAAATTATTTTTAATTCACAAATAAATCTGAATTAATTAGTTAATTAATTTCAGTTAATTTATAATTGATTAATTGGTCAATTAATTCAAAAATTAATTGATTAATTGATTTAATTAATTATTAATTGATTTTAATTAGTTATTTAGTTAGATTTAATTATTTAAAAATGATTTAAAAATTCTAAAAAATAGTTTCGAGCTTTAAAATATTATTCTAAATTATTTCCAAGGCTCGATAATTATTCTAAAATTATTTCGGAGCCAGAATGGGCCAACCGAACCCTGTTTATTAACCCGAAATTGATCCAACGACCCGTTTTAATTCCGAAAAATGTTTTAAAAATCATTTTAAATACCCGAAAGCATATTTATGACCCGAGACTTCTTTATAGATAATATGTCATTGATTACGTGATGTATTATGTGTTATACGTGACCTGTTGTTTGACTATCGGTCTATATATTCGGTGTTTACTTGGTTATTGCATAGATTTCAATCCGTTAATCGGATTTGGGTAAAACGAAGGGTAGATAGAAGTATGTGTTGAATAGAATCCTGTGAGTTGATGATTGATAGATGCTTATGATATGTGAGCAGAAGAGGCAAGGCGTAGGAAAGGGAAACAGGTAGTTGAGGAGTAAGACGATTGAGATTGAAAGCAAGTGCAGGATAGTAAGCTAATATCAGGCAAGTGTTCTGAACTCTCTCGAGATATTGTAATTCTTGATAGTCTTGTTGACATTGCAAGTGCTTTGAAGCACGGAAACCTAAATCCTGATTTCAGTTATTGTTCTTGAGCTATGAACCATATTCTTTCTAATCCATTGATTATTGTATACCCAAACAAGAACCACAAATCTACGATACTACTCCACAAATACATACAAACTAAATACCAGACACTGAACTGAATTATTATATACTCAATCCATGATATCTTATGGTTTGAAAGATCAAATCCTTGAAACCCTGAAACGTTGTTTCCTTTGTTATCCAATTCTTTCATTATCCAGCATTCAAGCTTTGAAAGTACCTTGTTGATCTTTACAAGGATTGAAACCCTTTCATTGTTAAACATTTATTGTTGTTAATGATTTTGGTTATTGTTTATTATTGCATATTCTGTTATTATGTTAGAATTGGATTGTTTTTATAAAATTGTGGACCAGATTCGTGGTCAGACCATATAATGGTCAAGTTAGGCCAATATGTGCCTTGGATCCAGTAGTTAGAGCAATGCTGTGTGCCTTGCTCGGGGTTAGTGCGTGACTGATCAGCAGCCTAACCTTGATTTTTAAATTAAAAGTATAATATCCAATTCTAAATCATAATCCATTGTTTACTTGATATCATAAACATATTCACCTGATGATCATTATTCTCAGTTTTGTCATTTTGACTTGCTGAGCTAGTTAGCTCATTTATACGATGTTGTATATATTCTTTCCAGTTAAAAAGGAACCAGTTGGTAAAGAGGATCCCCAGTCCAACGCGAGAGCTAGGGGTTCAGGTTGAGAAAGCTGAGCTAGTAGGCTTCTTTTGGAATAATTTAAGTTTGTAAAAGTTTGTAATAATGTTTAATACTCAGTTTGAGTTTGAAATAGTTGGGATTTGAACAGTTTGTAATATATTAGTGTGTTTGGCTTGTGTGCATACTTTAACCTGTTGCGGTCCGTGGTGGTTGGTAAGTAGGGTCACTGCCTATATTATTATTATCTTTATTATTGTTATAAGCAGGTTATAATTAAGGTGTGTGTGTGGACCCCAAACTTCTGACCCGGGTTTGGAGGGCGCCACAATAGTGCCTGGGTACCTTGTTATGATGCGGGTCTATGTGGTCGGGCATAGGTCTGTACTATACCTGACTAATCAGAGGCTATAGTACTGTGTTGATTATAGTGTCCAGTCTAATTTATTTATTGATCTCTATTAACGACATTCCTTCTTGAAAAGTTTTATGATAATAAAACCAACCAAAGATCTGATTCAGGAGATTAATCAGTGAACTGTTTATTGATTTTTGGATCTATGATTGAAGGCTAATAAGGGCTAATGTTTTATCCGCTCAACTATTTCAAATAGAGAAAGATGTTTATAAAATCATTCAAAGATTGTTTCCTGGAGTACTTTTGATAATAATACCTGGAAGCCAATTATGATATTTGATGGGCATTTTTGGCTCACTCTTGCTTTGTGAATTCTTATTTCTTTCAGTATCAAATGAGGATTAAAGTGAACAGTTTTTAATAGACAGCAAAATTGGAGAGATACCATTTGCAAGAAGTTGGAGTTGTCAAAATGATTATTACAAGGAAGTTAGTAAAGAGGTAGTAAAATTTTTAGTTGTTATAAATTTTAGAAGGTTAACTTCTTGTTTCATACCATAACCTGTAAACGATCCGGATTTGAGGGGTTATCTGTATATTTATTTTAATATACAGGTTCATATTGTTCAAGGTTGTTTGGTGACACCCAATCATGACCCTGGATTTGGGGATGTTACAGGTTGGTATCAGAGCTACAGGTTATTGATCCCTGAAATAAGAATAGGTGGAACTTAAGATAAGATTAGCAGGTCAGATAATATAGGAAAGACTTTAAATAAGCTCATGTTGAATTTGAGTTTGAGTTAATATTATCGTGTAAGATATAGAGTATTAAGATAGGATGTTGTTAAGATAGATGTGAGGCAAATATATTGACGCTCTATATATATTGAGTACCCAGATCCTATAGTTGCGAAGAGTTGACAACTCGACGAAGATTGGGTAAAATTACCCTGATTTTCATGTGATTTTAAAGGAAAGTGAGATTGATTCTTTTGAGAAATTCGTATAAGGAGAGATAGATGAGTTTTAGTATGATCCGGTTTAAGGTCGTGTAGTGAAACATAACTAATAACTTTTAGCCAAACAAGTCAGGCATGAAGTTAGAGCTACCAGTTTTGGAGGTACTCTTAAGGGTTGACCCTAGACATTTTTGTGAGATGTTCTTGTTATTGTCAGCCACTTTTCAGGCGTCGCGCAAGGAACGACACATCTACCTTATCAGGTATACTTAAGATTAACAAGAAAATACGACCTTATCTATGGATAGAACGTCAAATTGCATTAATTGGTTGTAATTATGACATCAAGGAAGATGATGAGAATATCAAAGATAGTACCAGATGTCAGCAGTGGAGTTATAGTTACGAATAAGATAGTATTCAATAGTAAATGAAGTTTTCATCGACTAAGGAATGTGTAATGAACCCAAGAAGGGGTAGAAGATATTCCGAAGTGGATGGACCCTTATGTGATCAATTAGGTACCTTATTAATGGATTATGAGAATAATAAATAACTCATATAGTAATGACAACCATGTGTGCGATTTTCAAAATTTTAAAGCAAGTTTTCGAAAAAGATTTTCTTAATAAATTTCTAAAAGATCTTTACACAAAATGAGTTTTAAAATTTGGTTGTCAAATTACTACTTGAGCTTCCTGTTTGTTATAAGCATTAAATTACCTGGAAGGATATGTTATTCCCTAATAATACAATAAGAATCGCAGAAGAGGGGTTGAATGTAATTCTGGCTTCTTTTCTTAATTTTAAAAATAGTCTAACTCAATACATATAACAGTGTTTGATTTGCTAAAGTGCGGAATAGAAAGATAATTGAAATCAAAACACTAAGTAATAAAACACAAGGCTTTAAAACTTTCTGGTGGATTTGAATGTATCCACTAGATATTTATATATATATGAATGAAACTCTGGGAAGCGTTGAATAGCTCACAGCTGCTTTACAAGTTGAACAAACAAACTACTGAGAAATTCTTGCAGAATACAGCTTGATATGTTTCTCTGAAAATAAACTTGCTTGGTTGTTTTTGTTCTACTTGCGACTCTTGGTTTATATATCACCAAGTTACATGATGGTAAGACAAGATAATAAAACAAAATATATATCTAGCCTAACTCCATGCTACTTCACTACTTTATTCCAGCATCTTTGAATTTCTTCACATTTGTATAGAAATGGTAATGCTTATTTGTTCTCAAAATCCTGCTTAACAGGCTGCCACATTCCTTTTACAAACACCCAACACATGTGACTGTGTTGTCACTGTCAACAACTATTTTGAATTTGATCATCTGTCGGGACTATGTTGGTCATCCATCGGGAACTTTGTTGATCATCCGTCGGGAGTCTTGTAGATCATCTGTCGGGAGTCTGTCTGCCACTTGACTCTATTTCAATTATACAGAATTACAAGACATCTCATATTTATAATTAGTCAACCTATTCTTCATATTAATATAGTATTCAATAAGACTCAGAGAACCCTACATAATCTACCAAACTAAAACATGTTGTTTGCAAAAATATGCTAGAGTACTTATTTGTTACATAAGCTACACTCTCGATGGATGTCAAAATATCATCCGTCAGGACTATAAAGTTCATCCGTTGGGAATATATTAGATCATCTGTCGAGAGCTACAAATTTTACTAAGTCAAATCTACTAAGGTGTTTTGTTTGACTTATCATCAAGTTCACAATATATTCCTAAAAATCTCCCCCAATTTATGTCTACTGGAATTGTAGCCATAAATTAAGAGAAACTTGATGATAACAAAATATCCTAAAAATACAGATTAAAAAGTAGTAGATAAAACTGATAAGTGCTACAAGTTATTGAAAATTGAATAAAGCAAAGTGTACAAAGATTTCTCACAATCATAATCAAGGTGCTCCTCTAGTCTGAGCAGATGATTCTATTTCCTTGATTGTCTGGATTTCTTCCCAAGCTTCCTATTGTTTTCTTCTATTTGATTCTGTAGTTGTCTGTGGAATTCAAGTTCATCAGCTTCAGATATATCCAGTTTTTCTTGCATTTCCAATAAATATACGTGGAGATGAGGAAATGGTGATCCAACTACGAAATCTTTTAAGAAGTAATATTTTTAAAACTAATTGAATTTTCACGAGATTATGATAATGTTTGTTAAGACCAGATGTTGGTTATCAGAAGTTAAACAAGTTAACTAATGAGAATAAATATATTATCAAGAATAGGAGTTGCTCCATCAGTTGAAAAATGCAACATAATTTCTTAAAAGTATTTATATATAAGTGTTTACAATAGGAAATAAGATTAAAAGATATCCTTCAAATGGATTTATTAACAGATATAAGTAATATGAATTGTTAATTAAAGATCTTGGATTCAAAAATGCAGTAGAAGAATCCTGGAATAAATGAGTAAAATTTTTGAGAAATAGTAGAATAATTTTATATTCATTAGTGATATTCTGAAATAATTGAGGAAAATTATGGTTATATTAATTAATTGTTTGTTTATGACCTTAGTTCGATTAAAAGATGTATGTTATGTCATTTAGTAGTATATGTGAGTATCATCATATTATACTATAAAGGATAGGGAAATGATGAGGTTGGTGGATGATAGTGGATTGATATTGTGGCGTCCTCCAAACCCGGGTCAGAAGTTTGGGGTCCACAATACACACACCATATATATAAACCTGCTTATAATAATAATAAAGATAATAATAATATGCAGTGACCCTACTTACCAACATCCACGGATCGCAATAGGTAAAATTATGCACACAAGCCACACACACACTTATAATACAAATGTCCAAATCCCAACTATTCAACTTACAACTGAATATTAGACATTCTTACAAACTATACAAACTTAAACTATCACAAAAGTATTCAGGTAGCTTATTTCGCTTAACCTGAGATCCAAGCTCGCGCACTAGATTGGGGATCCTCGCTACCAACAAGTTCCTTCTTAACTGGAAAAGAACATAAAAAGAATCGCACAAATGAGCTAACTAGCTCAACAAGTCACATTGACAATACAGAGATTAAAGAATGATCAAGTGAATTAATTAAAGGTATCGAGTTTATGGATAAGCAATGATTTAGAATTGGATATTAAGTTTTTATTTTAAAAACCAAGGTTAGGGTGCTGATAAGTCACGCACTAACCCCGAGCAAGGCACATAGCTCTGCTCTAATTACTGGACCCAAGGCACACATTGGCCTAACTTGACCACCAATCTGGTCTGACCACGAATCTGTTCCATAATTTTATAAAACAATCCAATTCTATAATAATAACAGAATAAACAATGTAAAGCAATAAACAAAATCATAAACAACATTGGGTTTCAAGCATAAGATGATCTGCAATCTTCACAAGAGAACAATATGGCAAATACAAGGATTGGCTATTAGTCAGTACAAGAATTGGATAACAGAAGAATCAAAGTCTTGTGGTTATAAGGATTGGTCTTTCAATGTATAAGGTATAAAGGTTTGAATGTTTACACAGTTTTAGTTCAGTGACTGGTATTTAGTTTGCATGTATTTGTGGAGTAGTATCGTATATCTGTGATTCGTATCTGGGTATTTAATAATCAATGGTTCAAAAAGAATAAGGCTTACGGCTCAAAGATCAATAAATGGAATCAAGGTTTTAGAGTTCAGTGCTTCAAAGCACTTGCAAAATAGAACAGGACTATCAATTATTCACAATATATCTTGAAAAGGTTCAGAACACTTGCCTTGTATTAACTCGCTAACACTTCGCTGCCATTCAAACACTATCTCTTATTCTCCGACTACTTGCTTCCATTTCCTACGCCTTGCTTCTTTTGCTCAAATGTCACAAGTATCTATCAATATTTATCTTACTTGATTCTATTTGATATAAGCTTCTATCTACCCTTCGTTTTACCCAAATCCGATTTACGGATTGAAAGTTACGTTTAAAATAGTCGAATAGTACACATATATGCATATAACACATCAATCAGTTTACATATAACATATAACACGTAAGATATTCGATGAAAATACTTTTTCAAAGAAGATTTGATGTTAAAATAATTTTTCAAATATCCAATACAAATTTTTATACATTTTTCGGAATTTAAACGGGCCGTTGAATCATTTTAAAACAATAAACAGGGTTCGATTGCCCGAATCTAGCTTTAAAATAATTGTATAATAATTATCGAGCCTTAAAAACAATTTAAAATAATATAATAAAGCTCGAAACTATTTTTCGGAATTTTTAAATCAAAATAAATAATTAAATCTAATTAAATCATTAATAAAATCAATTAATAATTAATTAAATCAATTAATCAATTAATCAATTAATTTTCAAATTAATTGATTAATTAACTATTTAATTATTAACTAAAATTAATTAAGTAATTAATTCAGAATTATTTTCGAATTAAAAATAATTTTTTTGAAATTAAAATAATAATTTTTAGAATTTTTAAGAATTAAAAATGAATTTCTGTAATTAAAATAAATAGAAATATGATTTTTAAATATTTTTAAAATAGGAATCCTAAATTTTCAAATTCTGGAAACCTCGGGGACCAAACTGTATCATTTTTAAAAGTTCAGGGGCTAAACTGCAATTTTGCAGTATGCCCCGCCGGAAAACGATGGGTTCACCGGAGAACTCATCTCCGGTACCGTCACACCTCCACAAACTCTAGAATGAAATTACACAACACCAGGAATCTGTACATGCAACCAAATCACACAGATAACCCCTGACTTGGCCGGAAAATGGTCAAGAAACTCGCCGTCTCCGATTTGCTCCGGAAAATGCAATCATGTTTGCTTCGATTTGAGCAAACGAGGAATCGTTTGTTGATAAGCTATATATGAAACGATTGCAAATTCAACCAAGAACACGATGCAATCAACAAAATCATCTAATAACCCCTAGGGAAGAAACCCCCAAATTTCAATTAAGAACATTCATACGGGTTCTAAACCCTAATTTTGAAATTCGAAATTAAAACTTAATTTTCAACATGTTATTGAATTCCAAATCAGTAATGTAATATATCAAAATCATCATGAAGAAAAGCTCTACAACATGCAATCATCAGATCATACAAACAATCTCTCGAACAAAAATTCATAATTTAAATCAAATTAATTCGAAAATAAATAAAAATATAGTGCCGTTTTGAAACTTGTTGATTCTGATAGAACACCCCAAGACCTTCGTTTTGAGTACTCGAGCTTTCCAAACAGAGTTCGATAACACCTTGAAATTGAGGTTTGATTCTGAATAACTTATATGAATATTAGGGCTTTCTCTGTACAATTAAATGTTTAATTGTTTACAAATGATTTTCTGTACGAAAAAATACGGTAAATGCTATTTTTATTTACGTAATATTGGTATCCCGTTGGATCATACCGGATCTAAAATAGTACGTTTATTTAAGAAAACAGATTCAAAATGGTATGGGTTTTAGGATAATTATCCAAATATGTACATTTTGTACTGCGGTCTTGGTCTTAGCGTTTTGGTTACACGTACTACGAGATGATAATTATAATAGTTTAATAAGAAGATCTCGTTTCTCGAAAATATGGGTTTTATCGACTTGAATGAATTTTGTATCGAAAATATTGTGACGGGACCCGCACGGGGAAAACCGTACGCCGGATCGAAAAAGTTAAAACATGGAAAATGCTCGGAATATTGTAATTAGGTTAGGAAGGATTCTCGGAAGAGTTTCGGGTTGTAAAAACCTAAAAACGGGTGAAGTCGGTTGGTTCCTGATTGTACAAAATAGTTTATAAATTCTTGGAAATATTATTTATTAAATCCATAAATCTTTTATAAAATCATAAAATAACATAAAAATTAATAGAAAAATATAACAATGATCTACACTTTATTTTGGACATATAAAAATTAAAATACTCAAATTATATCATATTTAAATATCCAAACACATATACCACTTAGCAAATAATTCACAGAATAATCACGGAATAAATACAGAGTATTTATTTATTAGAAAAAATAATTACATGATACATCCCAGATATCACGTCCTCTCCCCCTTAAAAGGATTATATCCTCAGAATCTCCTAAGAAAACAGATGAGGGTACTTTTCTCGTATATCACTTTCTAACTCCCAAGTTGATTCTTTAACCTTTAGGTTTCTCCACAATACTCTTACTAACTTTACAACTTTATTCCTTAACACTTTCTCTCTTTCTTCTAGAATCTCTATCGGACTCTCTACATATGATAAATCTGCCTGAAGTTCTACTGGCTCGTATTCAATTACATTCCCGGAGTCCGGATTATACTTTTTAAGCATCGATACGTGAAAAACATTGTGAATGTGCTCCATATGCGGGGGTAATGCCAATTCATAGGCTACCTTTCCAACACGCTTCAGAATTTCGAAAGGTCCGATGTATCCAGGACTCAGCTTTCCTTTCTTCCCGAATCTTGTCAATCCCTTCCATGGGGACACTTTCAGCAATACTAAATCTCCTCCTTCGAATTCCATATCCTTTCTTGATTGATCTGCATACTTTCTCTGACGGTCTTGTGCTTCCATTAACCTTTTCTAGATAACTTCAACAACTTCCTTCGTCTGTTGCACCAATTCAAGTCCAAGTATCTTGCGTTCTCCTACTTCATCCCGATATACTGGCGATCGATATTTACTTCCGTAAAGAGCTTCATAGGGTGACATCCCGATACGGGCATGGTAACTGTTGTTGTAAGCAAATTCTACCAAGGGTAAATGCTCGTCCCAATTTCCTTTGAAATCAATTGCATAAATGCATAACATGTCCTCAATTGTCTGAATTGTTCGTTCATTTTGGTCGTCCGTCTGTGGATGGTAAGTTGTACTCATATTCAATTTGGTTCCCAAACATTCTTGAAAACTTCTGCAAAATCTCGAATTGAATCTTGGATCTCGGTCAGATATGATCGATATAGGAACTCCATGACGAACTACTATCTCTTTCAAATATATGTGAACCAACTTGTCTAGTGAGAATCTTTCATTGATAGGCAAAAAATGAGCTAGCTTGGTAAGTCTGTCCACTATAACCCAAATGGCATCGTGATTCGCTTTTGTCCTTGGTAATCCAACTATGAAATCCATGGAAGGTGCGCCCACTTTTATTCTGGAATCTCTAATTGCTGCAGTAATCCATTTGGTCTCTGGTGCTCTGCCTTAACCCTCTGACATGTGTAGCATTTACTAACCCACTCTGCAATCTCTCTTCAAATCTGGCCATCAATAATTTTCCTTTAAATCTCTATACATCTTGTTACTTCCTGGATGGATTGAATACCTTGAATTATGAGCTTCCAGTAAAATTTCATTCTTCAACTCTGTCATCGGTGGAATCCATATTCTAGAAGAAAACCTAAGAATACCTTGATCGTCCTTTTATGTGCACAACTCTTCACCTACCAAACGATTGATGTCCTGATTCATTATTTCCTCTTGACACTTTCTTATCTTTTCTAAAAATTCTGGCTAAAAAGTCATACTATACATTTTTGTTTCATCAGGCTTGCAAACTCTGATTTCCAATTTCTGAATTTCCTTGTATAACTCCTCAGGTACTGATAACACATTCAACTTCTCTTTCCGATTTAATGCGTCTGCCACAACATTTTCTTTTTCGGGGTGATAGTTAATCGTGCAGTCGTAGTCCTTAATCAATCCCAACCATCTTCTTTGTCTCATGTTAAGCTCCTTTTGTGTGAATATGTACTTCAAACTTTTGTGATTCGTATAAATCTCGCATTTTTCTCCATATAGATAATGTCTCCAAATCTTCAAAGCGAATATTATGGACGCTAGCTCCAAATCATGGGTAGGATACTTCTGCTCATGAGGTTTCAGCTTCCTCGATGCATTACAATAACCTTATCGTGCTGCATCAGAACACAACCTAGTCCCTTATGAGAAGCATCACTATAGATTATAAAGTTTCCTTGATCATCTGGAAGTGACAAAACAGGTGATGTGATTAATCTCCGCTTCAATTCCTGGAAACTTTCTTCACATTTGTCATTCCATATAAACTTCTCATTCTTTCGAGTAAGCTTTGTCAAAGGCGTCGCAATCTTCGAGAAATCTTGAACAAATCGTCGATAATATCCTGCTAATCCCAAGAAACTTCTCACTTCTGTTAGTGTTTTTGGCCTTTCCCAATTTGTAATAGCTTCAATTTTTGTCAGGTCCACTTTGATCCCTTCATTACTGACTATGTGTCCTAAGAACTGAACTTCCTGTAGCCAAAACTCGCACTTTGAGAACTTCGCATATAACTTCTCGTTCCTCAAGATTTCCAAAGATATCCTTAAATGCTCTGCATGGTCTTCTTCTGTCTTCGGGTAAATCAAAATATCATCTATAAACACAATGACAAACTTGTCCAAATATTCCTGGAAAATTATGTTCATCAAATCCATAAATGCTGTTGGGGCATTGGTTAATCCAAAATACATCACTAAGAATTCATAATGTCCGTACCTTGTCCTGAAAGCTGTCTTTGGTATATCTTCCGGCTTAATCTTCAATTGGTGATATCCCAGTCTCAAATCAATCTTGGATAAATACTTGGCTCCCTTCAAATGGTCAAACAAGTTATCAATTCGAGGTAATAGATACTTATTCTTGATTGTAAGCTTATTGAGTTCTCGGTAGTCGATACATAGTCTCATGCTTCCGTCTTTCTTCTTAACAAATAGTACCGGTGCACCCCATGGGGATACACTAGGTCTAATCACTCCATTCTCTAACAATTCCTTCAATTTCTTTGCTAACTCTTTCATTTTGACGGGCGCCATTCTGTACGGGGCCTTAGTGGTTCCGTTGCAAGTGATAAATCGATTACAAACTTAATTTCCCTATCTGTTGGAAGTCCTGGTAACTCGTCGGGAAACACGTCTGACAACTCCTTAACTACTGGAATATCCTCAAGTTTTGTTGGCTCTTGACTTCTATCAATAACATATGCAATAAAATGTTTGCATCCTTGCCGTAGCAACTTTTTAGCTTGAATCATCGTTAAGAACTTCTTCGCTGGCTTCTGGCCCTTAAACGTTACCAATTTCTCATTTGGCGTCTTTACAATTACCTTCTTATTACGATAGTCTATCTGAGCTTCGTGTTTAGATAACCAATCCATTCCTAAAATAACATCAAACTCCCCTAACTTAAATGGTATCAAATCCACACAAAACTTATTACCAGAAATTTCAATCTCATAGTTCACACATACTTGATTAACAGATACACGTTCTTGATTTGCTAATTCCACAGTCATTATTTCATTTAAACACTCAACCGAACAATTTAACTTACTAGCAAATTCTTGGGAAATAAACGATCGAGTTGCTCCCGAATCTATTAACACTTTGGCATATAAAGAATTCACATTAAGTGTACCTGCTACGGCATCAGTAACCTGGATAGCGTCCTTCGCAGACATGTCAAAAACTCTGGCCCTTGGGGTCTCATTCATTACTGGAGTGGATCCCATGATTCTCAATACATTGCTGACTAGGGCTGGTGTCTTGCAATCCCTCGCTATGTGTCCTGGATTTCAGCATTTAAAACATGTAAATCCAATTGCTGGAACCTTAACTACTGGATTCCGAGTAGGCTGGACTTTGTTCACTGGCTCTCTAGCTAGCTGGTTACGGCACTCCTTTGAATAGTGCCCTTTCTGATTACACTTGAAACAAACTACATTCAACTTAATACAAACTCCTCCATGTTTCTTCTCACATACCTGATAATCTAAAAAAGTTAGCCTTAGCTGATTTGGCTGGTTCACAGTGGCTGGACGGTTACCTTGACCTCCGTCGCTTGCATTTTGCTTCTTGAAATTAAAATTCCTCCCTAGCTAAAACTTGCCCTTCTTGAAATTTGGAAACTTCCCTGCTTGTGACTGTCCTTCATTCCCTTCAAACTTTCTCTTCTTACTCTCCTTCTCTTTCTGTGACATCTCGCTCTCCATTTCTGCAATCATGGCCTTCTGTACAACTCCTGCATAGGTATCCAATTCAAATATGGCTACCTTCCCTCTGATCCATTACTTTAAACCTTGGTGAAATCTCTTAGCTTTCTTCCTATCAGTATCTACATATGATGGTACAAACCTTGACAATTCCTCAAACTTACTTTCATAATCAGCTACCGACATATTCCCTTGCTTTAGCTCCAAAAACTTCAATTCCATCTGATCCTGTACAAACTGGGGAAAATATTTTTCTAAAAACAACTCTATGAACCTCTCCCAAGTAATAACATATGTACCTTCCAATATCTTTACTATTTCCCACCAGTAGGTGGCTTCATTCTTCAAATAATAACTTACAAACTCAACCTTCTGTTCCTCCTTTACCTTAACCAAAGCAAATGACTTCTCTATTTTTTTTAACCAAACACCCACTTCAATTGGATATAAAGAACCTTTGAATTCCGGTGGATTCACCACCTGAAAAGTCTTAAAAGTTACCTGGGGGTTGGTCTGTCTTTTTTGCTGTTGAGTTAGGTGAACTGTTTGTTGAGCCAAAATCTGAAGAATCTGGGCTACTATTGGGACTATGGGACCTGGGTTTACATTCTGGTTGTTGTTTTCTTGGTCGTTGTTGTTGGTTTCTTCATTCTGGTTGGTAGAACTGGTATTTCTTCTAGGAAGCATTTTCTGTAAAGAATCAAATAACTTATTTAGCCTTTAAATCAAATCCTTTTTATGAAATGTTTTTGTAAAACAGAAATATCTCTTTTTGAAACATTTGTAACAGTTGAACTAAGTAAATTGCATGCTTCTTTACAGAATGTAAACAGTTAAAGGGATAGGGTACATAGTATCACAAGAGTTATAACTGGTGAAATAAATAAAGTAAGATAAAACAGGTACAGTAATGTAAATGACAATACTGGAAAAGAAAAGGTACTAATATATATAGATCAAAGTTTTGGTAGTACAAGTGTGAAAATGCTTCAAAAGTAAAAGAAAGGGGGTACAATAGGCCTACACATTACTCAGCTGATCTAGTCTATAAGAATAACCAAAAGTCTACTGATACACACTACACAATAATGTACATAGTGAAAGAAACCACAACAACTCTGACTCAGCATCTCTGTCTCTAGCTCCAAGGAAACTCTGGTCCACCAAGCCTCTCAAGATCCTCCATCACCTCTCTAGCCCATCCCATAAGAGCATCAGGGCCGGAATACTCACATGTAGCTCCATGTAGTCTAGCCTCAAGAATCCTCTGTGTCACGTGAATCTCCTCTCGAAGCTCCCTCACACTCCTGTCAACATCTGTAGTCCTCAATATATGCTGCAGCTCTCGAATCTATGCGAACAGGGCCTCACGCACCAAAAGAAGAGCCTCATACTGGAAATAAGGAACATGATGTGGTGTAGACTGAAATGGTGCACCCGCAACTAAATGCCCAGTAGAATCCGAACCAGTAGGTGGGGGTCCTCGGATAGGTGGCCTCATACCAGGAGGTGGAATAGCTCGCAATGGTATAGGATCTGGCACATCAGGAGGTAGTATATCCAATATCGGTGGAAGAACAGGACGCGGATCAGAAGATGGTCCTCCGACTAAAGGCTCAGAATGATCAGCTGGTACTGGAATAAAGGAATCTGATATTGCTGCTATCTGAAATCATATTGCAAAATAAGAATCTTGAGCCACAATAAAAATTATATTAACACCTATTATACAGTCGCACTCAGCCTCTCGAGGTTCTATCTTTCTATTCCTTACTTCTAATCCTAAACCTCTACCAATTCCCGTCAATCTAGGCTTGTGTCAGTGACTTATAACCTATAGCTCTGATACCAAACATGTGGCGCCCTCCAAACCCGGGTTAGAAGTTTGGGGTTTGTTAGATATATTTGTGATGTCATGTCTAATCTGGTTTGTTTAGTTTAAGAACTTATTATCAGAACTTAGCTGGAAATCAGAACTTACTGAAGATAGGAAGTTATCAGAACTTAAGGCGTCAGAACTTATATCAGGACTTAAGTGCGGGTACACTTCAGATAAGGAAAGCTGCTGATTTACAGGAGAGGATCTGGATTAAACAAGTAAAGATATGCATGAAGAATTGGACAGCTATAGGACTGCAGTAGATAATCTCTGATTGATGTATTCTAAGAAACAAAATCATTATCATATCAATTAGTAGTTATCCTGTAACTGTGTATTAAATAAACACATATTAGGATTTACACTATATGTGTTATCATTCTCGAGAATATTATTCATTGTAACCCTAGCAGCTCTTAGTGATATCATACATCACTGACAGAGTAGATTAAACCTACTGTAACAGAGTTTGATATATTGAATAAACTTGTTTTATGTTACATACTTGTGTTTATAATCGAATTGATTGTAGATACTATATTCAACCTCCTTCCATAGTATCATTGAGGCCTAACAAGTGGTATCCGAGCCAATCTGTTAAGCTTACAAACAGTTAAGATCCAAACAAACAATCAATCATGTCTGATCAAGCAAAAATACCAGACCCTCAAGAACCTGCAAAGGTTCAACCCATTCAAAACACCTGTAGATATGAAACCATCAGGGTTCCTATGCTCAGGGTGTCTGAGTACCCTGTATGGAGTGTGAAGATGGCCATGTTTCTGGAAGCTACAGATCCAGAATAATTAGAAAAAATTTATGATGGTCCACACAAGCCCATAAAGCTTTCTGTTGCAGTTAGGAATGAGCCATAGAGGATGATTCCCAAAGAAAAGAGAGAATTCACCACTGAAGACATCTCTTCACTAGGCAAGGATGCAAAAGTAAGACACTTGCTTCATAGTGCACTTGACAATGTCATGTAAAACAGGGTGATTGGATGCAAGACTGCAAAAGAAATCTGGGATGCATTGGAAGTGAGATGTCAAGGAACCAATGCCATAAAAAAGAACATGAAGACAATACTCACACATGAGTATGAGCACTTTGACTCAAAATCTGATGAGTTACTAACTGAGACATATGACAGATTCACAAAGTTGTTGAATGATCTGTCACTAGTGGATAAGGAATATGATCCAGAAGATTCAAATATGAAATTCCTACTAGCTCTTCTTGAAAAGTGGGATTTGAAAGCTACTACAATAAGAGACAACTATGAATTTGCTGATATGTCTCTTGATGAAATCTATGGGATGCTCAAGACTCATGAACTTGAGATGGAGCAAAGAAAGAAGAGGCATGGAGGGAAGTCTAAGACAGTTGCTTTAAAGACTAAAGAAAAGCCAATTGTCTCTAGGAAGGAAAAAGGAAAGGCTCTCATTATACAGTCTGATTCAGAGTCATCAGATTCTGATGATGATGATTCAGAATCTGAAAATTTATCTAAAGTGGATCTTGATGCAGAGATGATGCAACTGTGTGCTCTTATGGTGAAGGGTGTCACAAAGATAGCCTACAAGAAATTCAGAAATGGTAAGAAGTTTTCCAGGAAAGGTGGAAGTTCTGACAAGAAAGGGTTCAGAAAGACTGAAGGCAAAGGAGGAAAGTCTGACATAGGAGACAACTCAAATGTCAAATGCTATAATTATGGTGAAAGAGGCCACATCTCTCCTGATTGCAAGAAAGGAATGATAAAGGCCATGCACTTAATAGAAAATGCTGATAGCAGTTCTGATGTTGCTAAACTAGAGGTACCTATATCAACTCTTGCTTTTGATACAGAAGATATTACTGAGTTGAGATTATTTCTGAAAAACATTTATATTAGCTATAGAGATCAGACTTTAGAGAATGAAAGATTAAAATATGAAAATCTAAAGTACAAAAACAGAAATAGCTATCTTGAAGAAGAGTTAGACAAGATGAACTCTATTCGGACAGAGAGAGATAATGTTGTGTATGTTAAGAATGAATTGCTTAAACATAATGATTATCTAAAAACTGAATTAAAAAAGGAAAGAGAAATCATCAGGATTTGGACTAACTCAGGAAAAACAACTCAGAATATTCTAAGTAGTGGAAACTGGAAAGAGGGGTTAGGTTATAAAGATGGTAAAAGTGAGAAAGGGACTTTGTCAATTAAGCCAAAGGTAAATCCTGTTAAATTTGTTGCAAAAACTGTTGTGTCTGATTCTGAAGAGATGAAAGACTCTAAAATAGAAGTCAAAGAAAAGTCAACTTCTGAAAAATTAAAACAGGATAAACCAGCTTTGGTAAACATTGGCTTAATGACTAAGAAGCAGCTTAAGTATAAGCTGAAAGAGATTAAAAATGTGAACAAGGTAAAGGAAGCTAGGAAAAATAGGAATAAAAAGGAAGGTGTGAATAAAAGTAATAATTATATGCCTGTTCCTAATGCTCCTAGAAAGAAATGCTATAATTGTGGAAACTCTAACCATCTTGCTTCCTTTTGCAGGAAAAATAAAGATATAAACTTTTTACCTCCTAGATCAGGAGTTAAGAGTCAGCTTGTTAGGTTTAAACCACAAAATCCTTGTTTTCATTATGGTAGTTTATGGCATTCTATTTATACTTGTAAGGAATATCATAGTTTGTACTATAATTATTATTAAATAAAACCTTCTTTAAAGAAAGTTAGTGTAATTCCTTTTAGTTTAAATTCTGATGCAAAGTCTATATAAAGTCTGATAAAAAGCATGTTAGCATAAACTCTGAAATTAAATCCGCTGCAAATGCTAACAAACTTAACAAGGCCAAAGGATTCAAGCAAGTCTGGGTCCTTAAAACTAATCAATAGTGGTCTTTGTGATTGCAGGGCAACAAGAAAAACATCTTGGTTCTGGACAGTGGATGTTAAGGACATGACTGAAAATAAAGCCCTGCTATCAGACTTTGTGAAGAAAGCTGGCCCAGGAGTTTCTTATGGAGATGACAACATGGGAAAGACTCTAGGATATGGCAATATCAATCTTGGGAATGTCATAATTAAAACAGTAGCTCTTGTCTTGGGACTTAAACACAATCTGCTAAGTGTGAGTCATAGCTGTGACAAAGGTTATCATGTGGATTTCTTTGAAGAACATTGTGAAGTTGTAAGTAATTCTACAGGCAAATTGGTTCTGAAAGGTTACATACATGGTAACATATATGAATCCAGACTTTCAACAGATTCTGATGGTTCTGCAATATGTCTGTTAAGCAGAGCATTAATTGAAGAAAGATGGAATTGGCACAAGAGACTCTCTCATTTAAATTTCAACAACATAAATGAGCTAATAAAGAAAGATCTTGTGAGAGGACTGCTAAAATCAATATTTGCTCCTGATGGTCTTTGTGACTTATGTCAAAAGGCAAAATAACGAAAATCTTCATTCAAGAGCAAAACTGAATCCTCAATTCTTGAGCCTTATCACTTACTACATGTTGATCTATTTGGTCCAGTAAATGTCATGTCTATTGCAAAGAAGAAATATGCTATGGTTATAGTGGATTAGTTCACAAGATACACTTGGGTATATTTCTTGCACAAGAAGAATGAAACTGCATCTACTCTAACTGATCATGTCAGAAAGCTGGACAAGTTAGTCAAAGATTCTGTTAAAATAATAAGAAGTGATAATAGCACTGAGTTCAAGAATTCAATCATGGAAGAGTTCTGCAAAGAGCAAGGAATAAAACATGAATTTTCTGCACCTGGAACTCCACAGCAGAATAGAGTTGTAGAAAGAAAGAACATGACTCTTATTGAAGCTGCACGAACTATGCTTGATGAAGCAAAGCTACCAACCTATTTTTGGGTTGAGGCTGTGCAGACTGCTTGTTTTATACATAATGCTACACTCATAAACAAGCATAGAAAAATACCATATGAGATGGTGAAGAAAAAGAAGCCAAATCTGAAATATTTTCATGTATTTGGATGCAAGTGTTTTGTTCTTAAGACTCAACCTGAACAATTGTCACAATTTGATCTAAAAGCTGATGAATGAATTTTTATTGGATATATACTTTCCACAAAAGCCTTCAGAGTCTACAATTTAAGAACTAGGGTTGTCATGGAATCTATCAATGTATCTTTTGATGATAAAAAGATTACTGGACTTGAAGATTTCAATGATCATGATCAGATGAGATTTGAAAATGAAGATGTAAATTATGATTCTGTAAATTCTGATGACCTAAATCCTGATCCTGTAAGTTCTGACGAGTTAAATTCTGATGTCATTGAAACTGTGGTAACTGTTCCAAAGGAAAATGCACCTGTTCAGGGGGAGCAAGCTGATGATCATACCACATCTCAAGACTCTCAAGAAGCATTAGAACCAGTCACTGGCTCTTCAAGTTCTGATTCATCAAGTTCTGATGAGCCAAATTCTGACAATTCTGAAAACTCTAATTCTTCAATTCGTGAAGGATCCAACTTAAATTCTGGAATCTCAGAGAGCATAACTTCAGGGGGGGCATCAGAAAATGCTGACGGAGACAGCATGGATCATGGAGGAGGATCCAGTTCTAGAGATCAACTTCCATCTATAAGGAAGTGGACTAAATCACACACACCTGACTTAATAATTGGAGATCCTCAAGTAGGTGTCAGAACTAGAACAACAACAGCAAATGAATGTCTCTATCATTCCTTTCTATCTCAGACTGAACCAAAGAAAGTGGAAGAAGCTCTTCAAGATGCTGATTGGGTGCAAGCAATGCAGGAAGAGTAAATGAATTTGAAAGAAATAAAGTCTGGACCCTAGAGTCAAGACCAAAGAACAGGCCGATTATTGGCACAAAATGGGAGTTCAGAAATAAAACTGACAGTGATGGCATAATAACAAGGAATAAATCAAGACTGGTTGCAAAAAGATATTCTCAATATGAGGGTATTGATTATGATGAAATATATGCTCCAGTTGCTAGATTGGAAGCCCTAAGAATATTTTTGGTTTATGCTGCTCACAAGAAGTTTAAAGTCTTTCAAATGGATGTGAAAAGTGCTTTTCTCAATGGAGAATTGGAAGAAGAGGTATATGTTGAACAACCTCCAGGCTTTGTAGATCCAAAATTTCCAAATCATGTCTATAGGCTAGACAAATCACTTTATGGCCTTAAGCAAGATCCAAGAGCATGGTATGAGAGTTTAGCAAAATTTCTTCTGGAAAGTGGATTTACCAGAGGCACAATTGATAAAACTCTATTCTATATCAACCATGGTAAGGACTTACTTTTAGTCCAAATTTATGTTGATGATATCATTTTTGTGGCGCCCTCCAAACCCGGGTCAGAAGTTTGGGGTCCACACACACACCTTAATTATAACCTGCTTATAACAATAATAAAGAAAATAATAATATATGCAATGACCCTACTTACCAACCACCACGGACCGCAACAGGTTAAAGTATGCACACAAGCCAAACATACTAATATATTACAAACCATTCAAATCCCAACTATTTCAAATTCAAACTGAGTATTAAACATTATTACAAACTTTTACAAACTTAAATTATTCCAAAAGAAGCCTACTAGCTCAGTTTTCTCAACCTGAACGCCTAGCTCTCGCGCTGGACTGGGGATCCTCTTTACCAACTGGTTCCTTTTTAACTGGAAAGAATATAAACAACATCGCACAAATGAGCTAACTAGCTCAGCAAGTCACAATGACAAAACTGAGAATAATGATCATCAGGTGAATATGATTATGATATCAAGTGAACAATGGATTATGATTTAGAATTGGATATTATACTTTTAATTTAAAAACCAAGGTTAGGCTGCTGATCAGTCACGCACTAACCCCGAGCAAGGCACACAGCATTGCTCTAACTACTGGATCCAAGGCACACATTGGCCTAACTCGACCATTATATGGTCTGACCACGAATCTGGTCCACAATTTTATAAAAACAATCCAATTCTAGCATAATAACAGAATATGCAAATATAAACAATAACCGAAATCATTAACAACAATAAATGTTTGATAATGAAAGGGTTTCAATCCTTGTAAGGATCAACAAGGTACTTTCAAAGCTTGAATGCTGGGTAATGAAAGAATTGGATAACAAAGGAAACAACGTTTCAGGGTTTCAAGGATTTGGTCTTTCAAAGCATAAGATATCATAGATTGAGTATATAATAATTCAGTTCAGTGTCTGGTATTTAGTTTGTATATATTTGTGGAGTAGTATCGTAGATTTGTGGTTCATGTTTGGGTATACAATAATCAATGGCTTAGAAAGAATATGGTTCATAGCTCAAGAACAATAACTGAAATCAGGATTTAGGTTTCCGTGCTTCAAAGCACTTGCAATGTCAACAAGACTATCAAGAATTACAATATCTCGAGAAAGTTCAGAACACTTGCCTGATATTAGCTTACTATCCTGCACTTGCTTTCAATCACAATCGTCTTACTCCTCAACTACCTGTTTCCCTTTCCTACGCCTTGCCTCTTCTGCTCACATATCATAAGCATCTATCAATCATCAACTCACAGGATTCTATTCAACACATACTTCTATCTACCCTTCGTTTTACCCAAATCCGATTAACGGATTGAAATCTATGCAATAACCAAGTAAACACCGAATATATAGACCGATAGTCAAACAACAGGTCACGTATAACACATAATACATCACGTAATCAATGACATATCATCTATAAAGAAGTCTCGGGTCATAAATATGCTTTTGGGTATTTAAAATGATTTTTAAAACATTTTTCAGAATTAAAACGGGTCGTTGGATCAATTTCGGGTTAATAAACAAGGTTCGGTTGGCCCATTCTGGCTCCGAAATAATTTTAGAATAATTATCGAGCCTTGGAAATAATTTAGAATAATATTTTAAAGCTCAAAACTATTTTTCAGAATTTTTAAATTACTTTTAAATAATTAAATCTAATTCAATAACTAATTAAAATCAATTAATAATTAATTAAATCAATTAATCAATTAATTTTCGAATTAATTGACCAATTAATAAATTATAAATTAACTGAAATTAATTAACTAATTAATTCAGATTTATTTGTGAATTAAAAATAATTTTCGGAATTAAAATAATAATTTTCAGAATTTTCAAAAATTAAAAATGAATTTTTATAATAAAAATAAATAGGAAATATGATTTTTAAACATTTTATAAACAGGAATACTATTTTTGAAAACTTTGCAAACTACAGGGACTAAACTTCACCATCTTCAAAAATACAGGGACTAAACTGCAATTTTGCAGTTTCAGTCGCCGGAAAATCGGGGGTGGCCAGAGAAGACGATCCCGGCGTCCTCACCCCACCAACACCTCCAGATCAACACTACACAACACCAGGAACTTGTTCATGCATTCAAAACATTCTAATCATCCCTGTTCTGGCCGGAAATTGGCCAAGAACATCGCCGGTTTCAGGCGAACATCGCAAATCTTTAAAACACAACTCCCTTCGATTCAAGCATCCTCTGTTAACGAGCTATATATCAATCGATTGCAAATTTTATAAGGAACACAACCCACTATAAATCAACAGCTAATAACCCCTGAATCAAAAAACCCCAAATTTCAATTGAAAACATTCATACGGGTTATAAACCCTAATTTTGAAATTCGAAAATTAAACCCACTTTTGAGCATGTTATTGAACTCCAAATCAGACGTATGACATATGAAAATCATCAGGAAAACAAGCTCTACAACATGCAATCATCAAATCATACAAACAATCATCCGAACAAAAATTCATATTTTTAATAAAATAAATTCGAAAATAAATAAATTTTTAGAAAAATACCCTTGATTTCTGCAGTGAAATAAAGCTCAGAATCTGATAGAACACCTCAAATCCTTCGTTTTGGTTACTCAAGCTTTAAAAACAGAGATCGGTAACGCCTTCGTTTTGCTGTTTGATTCTTAGAACAGTTTATGTAATTAGGGTTTTTCTTTGAAAATTATATAATTAACTATCTGTAAATGATTTTGATACGAAATAAAATACGGTAAAAGGCTATTTATAATTACGGAAAATTTGTATCCCGTTGGATCATTCCGGATATAAAACAGTATGTTTATCTGTAAAAACTGATCCAAACAGTATCGGTTTTCGGGATAATTATCCAAATTAGTACAATTTGTACTGCGGTCTTGGTCTCAGAGCCTGGTTACACGTATTACGAAGTGATAATTGGGATAGTTTAATAAAAAGCTCCCGATTATCGAAAATACGGGTTTTATTAATTTACCGAAACGAATATTGTATCGAAAATGTTGCGCCGGGACCCGCGCAGGACAAACCGTAAGCCAGATCCAAAAAGTCAGAACATGAAAAATGCTCGGAATATTACAATTAGGTTAGGAAGGAGTTCTCGGAAGAGTTTCGGGTTCCAAAAACGTAACAACGGTTGACGTCAGTTGGTTCCCGTTTTTATAAAATAGATTTTAATTACCCGGGAAAAGATTTTAGAAATTTCATATGATTCTTATAAATCCATAAATCAACATAAAAATAATTAGGAAGATATGACAATTATCTATATTTTATTTTGGACATATAAAAATTAAAATACTCAATTAATATTATTTTTTGAATATTCAAGAACAGATAACACTTAACAATTAATTCACAGAATAGATACTGGGCACACATAATAATATCAAAAATAATTACACGATATATCCCGAATATTACATCCTTTCCCCCTTAAAAGGATTCTGTCCTCAGAATCTCCTAAGAAAACAAATGAGGGTACTTTTCTCTCATATCACTTTCTAACTCCCAGGTTGACTCTTCAACCTTTGGGTTTCTCCACAATACTCTTACTAACTTTACCACTTTATTTCTCAATACTTTCTCTCTTGCCTCTAGAATCTCTATCGGACTCTCTACATATGATAAATCTGTCTGAAGCTCTATTGGCTCATATTCTATTACATGCCTGGAGTCTGGATTATATTTCTTGAGCATCGATACATGAAAAACATTGTGAATGTGCTCCATGTGCGGAGGTAACGCCAATTCGTAAGCTACTTTGCCAACGCGCTTTAGGATCTTAAAAGGTCCGACATATCTTGGGTTTAGCTTCCCTTTCTTCCCAAACCTCGTTAGTCCTTTCCACGGTGATACTTTCAATAATACTAAGCTTCCTTCTTTAAATTCCATATCTTTTCTTGACTGGTCTGCATATTTCCTTTGACGATCTTGTACGGCTATTAATCTTTTCTGGATAATTTCAACAACTTCTTTTGTCTGCTGCACCAATTCAGGTCCGAGTATTTTGCGTTCTCCTACTTCGTCCCAATATATTGGAGATCTACATTTGCGTCCATAAAGGGCTTCATAGGGTGGCATTCCAATGCTGGCATGATAACTGTTGTTATAAGCAAACTCTACTAGGGGTAAATGTTCGTCCCAACTTCTTTTGAAATCAATAGCACAAACACGTAACATATCCTCGATTGTCTAGATCGTTCTTTCACTTTGGCCATCCGTTTGGGGGTGATAAGCTGTACTCATATTCAGTCTTGTTCCCAAACATTCTTGAAAACTCTTCCAGAATCTTGAATTAAACCTTGGATCTCGATCAGATACGATAGACACTGGAATTCCATGACGAACTACAATTTCTTTTAGGTACATATGGACCAACTTGTCGAGCGAAAATCTTTCATTTATAGGCAGAAAATGAGCTGACTTGGTAAGTCTATCCACTATAACCCAAATGGCATCATGATTAGCCCTTGTCCTTGGTAATCCAACTATGAAATCCATGGTAATATGTTCCCACTTCCATTCTGGAATCTCCAATGGTTGTAGCAATCCGCTTGGTCTCTGATGCTCTGCTTTAACTCTCTGACAGGTATAGCATTTGCTAATCCATTCTGCAATTTCCCTCTTCATATCTAGCCACCAATAATTCTTCTTTAAATCTCTGTACATTTTAGTACTCCCTGGATGGATGGAATATCTTGAACTATGTGCTTCTTGTAAAATTTCATTCTTTAACTCCGTCACTGGTGGAATCCAGATTCTAGATGAAAATCTCAAAATGCCTTGATCATCCTTCTGCGTGCATAATTCTTCACCTACCAAACGATTTATATCTTGATCCATTACATCTTTCTGACATTTCTTTATTTTCTCCAACAACTCCGGCTGGAAAGTCATACTGTACACTTTCGCTTCCTCAGGCTCGCAACCTCTAATCTCCAATTCCAATTTTTGAAATTCTTTATATATCTCTTCAGGTACGGATAACACATTTAACCTTTCCTTCCGACTTAACGCATCTGCTACAACGTTCGCCTTACCGGGATGATAATTAATCGAGCAATCATAATCCTTGATCAATTCTAACCATCTCCTTTGCCTCATATTAAGTTCCTTCTGGGTAAATATATATTTCAAACTTTTGTGATCCGTGAAAATCTCACACTTTTCTCCATACAAATAATGTCTCCAAATCTTCAAAGCGAAAACTATAGCTGCTAACTCCAAATCATGAGTAGGGTACTTCTGTTCGTATGGTTTCAATTGCCTTGACGCATACGCAATCACCTTGTTGTGCTGCATAAGAACACATCATAATCCTTTGTAGGAAGCATCGCTATAAATTATGAAATTCCCTTGATCGTCTGGAAGTGACAAAATAGGTGTTGTGATTAATCTCCGCTTCAATTCCTGAAAACTTTCTTCGCACTTGTCATTCCATATAAACTTTTCATTCTTTTGTGTAAGCTTTGTTAATGGTGTGGCAATCCTTGAGAAATTCTGAATGAATCGTCGATAATATCCTGCCAATCCCAAGAAACTTCTTACCTCAGTGGGTGTTCTCGGTCTTTCCCAATTCATAATTGCCTCGATCTTTGTCGGGTCCACTTTGATCCCTTCGTTACTGACTATATGTCCTAAGAACTGAACTTCTTGTAGCCAAAACTCACACTTCGACAATTTAGCATATAACTTCTTTTTCCTTAAAATCTCCAAAGTTGTCCTTAAATGTTCCGCATGATCCTCCTCCGTCTTTGAATAGATCAAAATATCGTCTATAAATACTATAACGAACTTGTCCAAATATTCCTTGAAAATTCTGTTCATCAGGTCCATAAACGCTGCTGGAGCATTGGTCAATCCAAAAGACATCACTAAAAACTCGTAATGCCCATACCTTGTTCTGAAAGCTGTCTTTGGTATATCTTCTGGTTTAATCTTTAGTTGATGATATCCCGATCTTAAATCGATTTTGGAGAAATACTTGGCTCCCTTCAATTGGTCAAACAAATCATCAATTCTGGGTAACGGATACTTATTCTTAATCGTCAATTTGTTGAGCTCCCTATAGTCGATGCACAGTCTCATGCTTCCATCTTTCTTCTTGACAAATAATACCGGGGCTCCCCACGGGGATACGCTGGGTCTGATTACTCCTTTCTCTAACAATTCCTGCAATTGCTTTGCTAGATCTTTCATCTCAACAGGCGCCATTCTGTACGGGGCTTTGGATACTGGTTCTGTTCCAGGTGCTAAGTCGATCGTAAATTCAATTTCTCTATCTGGAGGAAGTCCTGGCAATTCGTCGGGAAATACGTCTGGAAATTCATTCACTACTGGGATATCTTCAAGTTTTGCTGGCTCCTGACTTTTGTTAATCACGTACGCTACGAAATGCTCGCATCCTTGCCGTACTAACTTCTTGGCTTCAATCATCGTTAAGAACTTCTTTACTTGTTTCTGACCCTTGAATGTTACTATTCTTTCGTCTGGCGTTTTCACCATTACTTTCTTATTTCGACAATCTATCTGAGCATCATGCTTAGATAACCAATCCATCCCTAATATCACATCAAATTCTCCTAACTTAAATGGTATCAAATCTACACAAAACTTACTAGGGTTGAGCCCTGGGATTTGACGGCGGACTTAAAAAGCCACCTACCAAAAATCTCAACCTCACAATTCTCACAAATTTGATTCACAGCTACACGTTCTTGATTTGGTAACTCCACAGTCATTATTTCATTTAAATACCCAACTGGACAATTTAACTTACTAACAAAATCTTGTGAAACAAACGATCGAGTTGCTCCCGAATCTATTAACACTTTGGCACATAAAGAATTCACATTAAGCGTACCTGCCACGACATCCGTATCCTGGATCGCATCTTTCACCGACATGTCAAAAACTCTAGCCCTTGGAGTCTCATTCACTGTTAGGGTAGATCCCATAATCCTTAATGCATTACTAACTGGGGTTGGTGTCTTGCAATCCCTGGCCATATGTCCTGGCTTCCCACATTTAAAGCATGTAAATCCAATGACTGGAACTTTCACTGCTGGATTCCGGATAGGTTGATCTTTATTTGCTGGCTCTCTTGCTGGCTGATTTCGGCACTCCCTCGAGTAGTGCCCTTTCTGGTTGCATTTAAAACATACCACATTCAACTTGTTACAAACTCCTCCATGCTTCTTTCCACATACTTGACAATCTGGAAAAGTTAATCTCAACTGATTCGGCGGATTCACATTAGCTGGACGATTGCCCTGGCCTCCGTCTCCTGCATTTTGTCTCCTGAAATTAAAATTTCTCCCTGGCTGAAACTTGCCCTTCTTAAAATTTGGAAACTTCCCTGTTTGTGACTGACCCTCACTTCCCTCAACTTTCCTTTTCTTGCTTTCCTTATCTTTCTGGAACATCTCACTCTCTGTCTCTGCGATCATAGCTTTCTGTGCAACCCCGGCGTAGGTATCCAATTCAAAAATAGCTACCTTCCCCCTGATCCATGGCTTCAAGCCTTGCTGGAATCTCTTAGCTTTCTTTCTATCAGTATCAACATACGACGGCAGATACCTTGATAATTCCTCAAACTTCCCCTCATAATCTGTTACCGACATATTCCCTTGCTTTAACTCTAAAAACTTCAGCTCCATTTGATCCTGAACAAACTGAGGAAAATACTTTCCTAAAAACAATTCCTTGAACCTTTCCCAACTAATAACATATGTGCCTTCCAATGTCTTCACCATTTCCCACCAATAGGTGGCCTCATTCTTCAGATAGTAACTTGCAAACTCAACCTTCTATTCCTATTTCACTTTCACTAAGGCAAATGCCTTTTCTATTTCCTTTAACCAAACATTTACTTCAATTGGCTCTAAGGAACCCTTGAATTCTGGTGGGTTTATTGCCTGAAAAGTTTTGAAAGTTACCTGGGGATTGGTCTGTCTCTGCTGTTGTTGTGCCAGGTGAACTGTTTGTTGGGCCAAGATTTGAAGAATCTGGGCTATTGCTGGGTCCATGGGTCCTGGGTTCACATTCTGGTTTATATCATTTTGAATGTTATTGTTGTTGTTGTTGTTGTTGGTTTCTTCATTCTGGGTGTTGGTGCGGGTATTTCTTTTGGGAGGCATTTTCTGTAAAGAATCAATCAATTTATTTAGCTTTTGAAGCAAATATTTGCATAAAAGAAAAGTTTTGTAAAACAGGAATATCTCTTTTTGAAAACAGTTGTAACTAAGTAAATTGCATGCTTCTTTACAGAATATAAACAGTTATGGAAAACAGGGTACATGGTATCACAGGGTACACTGGTGCCATAAATAAGGTAAAGTAAAATAGGTGCAATAAAATAAATGACAGTGTTGGAAAGGAAAAGGGTACTGATATATAGATCAAAAGTTTTAGGTAGTACAAGCGTAAAGACGCTTTGAAAGTAAAAGCAAAAAGGGTACAAAGACCTACTCACTAGTCAGCATCGCTAGTCTATAAATACAAATCAAAAGTCTTCTGATACACACTACACACTACTGTCCATACTACATAATCATAGCAACACTACTCAGCATCTTCATCTCAAAATCTCTAACTCAGCTCCAAGGAAACTCTGGTCCTGCTAGCCTCTCAAAGTCCTCCATCACCTCAGTAGCCCAGCCCAGCAGTGCATCAGGGCCTCTGCCAGGTAGTGTAGCTCCATGTAACCTAGCCTCAAGAACCCTCCGTGTCACATGAATCTCCTCTCGAAGCTCCCTCACACCACGATTAACATCTGTAGTCCTGATGATATGCTGTAACTCTCTAATCTGAGCCAACAAGGAATCACGCTCCAATAGAAGAGCCTCATACCGGTAATAAGGAACTGGGGGCAATGTAGACTGGAATGGGGCACTCGCTACTGAATGCCCAGTGGAATCTGAATCAGCTGGTGGGGGTCCTCTGACAGGTGGCCTCATGCCTGGGGGTGGAATAGCTTGCAATGGTACGGGCTGCAACACCGGTGGAGGTAGAATAGCCAATGCTGGTGGAATCACAGGACGTGGATCTGATGCTGGTGCTCCAACTGAAGGCTCTGAGTGATCAGCTGATACGGGAATAAAAGAGTCGGCCATCTCTGCTATCTGAAATTATATCGTAATATAAGAATCTTGTACCATAACGCAATTTATGCTAATACCTGATATACCGAAACACTCAACCTCTCAACGTTCTATCATCCTATGCCTTACTTCTAATCCTAACCTTCTACCCATTCCCGTTAACCTAGGCTTGTGTCAGTGACTTATAACCTATAGCTCTGATACCAAACCTGTGGCGCCCTCCAAACCCGGGTCAGAAGTTTGGGGTCCACACACACACCTTAATTATAACCTGCTTATAACAATAATAAAGATAATAATAATATATGCAATGACCCTACTTACCAACCACCACGGACCGCAACAGGTTAAAGTATGCACACAAGCCAAACACACTAATATATAACAAACCGTTCAAATCCTAACTATTTCAAATTCAAACTGAGTATTAAACATTATTACAAACTTTTACAAACTTATTTTATTCCAAAAGAAGCCTACTAGCTCAGTTTTCTCAACCTGAACCCCTAGCTCTCGCGCTGGACTGGGGATCCTCTTTACCAACTGGTTCCTTTTTAACTGGAAAGAATATAAACAACATCGCACAAATGAGCTAACTAGCTCAGCAAGTCACAATGACAAAACTGAGAATAATGATCATCAGGTGAATATGGTTATGATATCATGTGAACAATGGATTATGATTTAGAATTGGATATTATACTTTTAATTTAAAAACCAAGGTTAGGCTGCTGATCAGTCACGCACTAACCCCGAGGAAGGCACACAGAATTGCTCTAACTACTGGATCCAAGGCACACATTGGCCTAACTTGACCATTATATGGTCTGACCACGAATCTGGTCCACAATTTTATAAAAACAATCCAATTCTAGCATAATAACAGAATATGCAAATATAAACAATAACCGAAATCATTAACAACAATAAATGTTTGACAATGAAAGGGTTTCAATCCTTGTAAGGATCAACAAGGTACTTTCAAAGCTTGAATGCTGGGTAATGAAAGAATTGGATAACAAAGGAAACAACGTTTCAGGGTTTCAAGGATTTGGTCTTTCAAAGCATAAGATATCATGGATTGAGTATATAATAATTCAGTTCAGTGTCTGGTATTTAGTTTGTATGTATTTGTGGAGTAGTATCGTAGATTTGTGGTTCGGGTTTGGGTATACAATAATCAATGGCTTAGAAAGAATATGGTTCATAGCTCAAGAACAATAACTGAAATCAGGATTTAGGTTTCCGTGCTTCAAAGCACTTGCAATGTCAACAAGACTATCAAGAATTACAATATCTCAAGAAAGTTCAGAACACTTGCCTGATATTAGCTTACTATCCTGCACTTGCTTTCAATCACAATCGTCTTACTCCTCAACTACCTGTTTCCCTTTCCTACGCCTTGCCTCTTCTGCTCACATATCATAAGCATCTATCAATCATCAACTCACAGGATTCTATTCAACACATACTTCTATCTACCCTTCGTTTTACCCAAATCCGATTAACGGATTGAAATCTATGCAATAACCAAGTAAACACCGAATATATAGATCGATAGTCAAACAACAGGTCACGTATAACACATAATACATCACGTAATCAATGACATATCATCTATAAAGAAGTCTCGGGTCATAAATATGCTTTCGGGTATTTAAAATGATTTTTAAAACATTTTTCGGAATTAAAACGGGTTGTTGGATCAATTTCGGGTTAATAAACAGGGTTCGGTTGGCCCATTCTGGCTCTGAAATAATTTTAGAATAATTATCGAGCCTTGGAAATAATTTAGAATAATATTTTAAAGCTCGAAACTATTTTTCAGAATTTTTAAATCATTTTTAAATAATTAAATCTAATTAAATAACTAATTAAAATCAATTAATAATTAATTAAATCAATTAATCAATTAATTTTCGAATTAATTGACCAATTAATCAATTATAAATTAACTGAAATTAATTAACTAATTAATTCAGATTTATTTATGAATTAAAAATAATTTTCGGAATTAAAATAATAATTTTCAGAATTTTCAGAAATTAAAAATGAATTTTTATAATAAAAATAAATAGGAAATATGATTTTTAGATATTTTATAAACAGGAATCCTATTTTTGAAAACTTTGCAAACTACAGGGACTAAACTTCACCATCTTCAAAAATACAGGGACTAAACTGCAATTTTGCAGTTTCAGTCGCCGGAAAATCGGGGGTGGCCGGAGAAGACGATCCCGGCGTCCTCACCCCACCAACACCTCCAGATCAACACTACACAACACCAGGAACTTGTTCATGCATTCAAAACATTCTAATCATCCCTGTTCTGGCCGGAAATTGGCCAAGAACATCGCCGGTTTCCGGCGAACATCGCAAATCTTTAAAACACAACTCCCTTCGATTCAAGCATCCTCTGTTAACGAGCTATATATCAAATGATTGCAAATTTTATAAGGAACACAACCCACTATAAATCAACATCTAATAACCCCTGAATCAAAAACCCCCAAATTTCAATTGAAAACATTCATACGGGTTATAAACCCTAATTTTGAAATTCGAAAATTAAACCCACTTTTGAGCATGTTATTGAACTCCAAATCAGACGTATGACATATGAAAATCATCAGGAAAACAAGCTCTACAACATGCAATCATCAAATCATACAAACAATCATCTGAACAAAAATTCATATTTTTAATAAAATAAATTCGAAAATAAATAAATTTTTAGAAAAATACCCTTGATTTCTGCAATGAAATAAAGCTCAGAATCTGATAGAACACCTCAAATCCTTCGTTTTGGTTACTCAAGCTTTAAAAACAGAGATCGGTAACGCCTTCGTTTTGCTGTTTGATTCTTAGAACAGTTTATGTAATTAGGTTTTTCTCTGAAAATTATATAATTAACTATCTGTAAATGATTTTGATACGAAATAAAATACGGTAAAAGGCTATTTATAATTACGGAAAATTTGTATTCCGTTGGATCATTCCGGATATAAAACAGTACGTTTATCTGTAAAAACTGATCCAAACGGTATCGGTTTTCGGGATAATTATCCAAATTAGTACAATTTGTACTGCGGTCTTGGTCTCAGCGCCTGGTTACACGTATTACGAAGTGATAATTGGGATAGTTTAATAAAAAGCTCTCGTTTATCGAAAATACGGGTTTTATTAATTTACCGAAACGAATATTGTATCGAAAATGTAGCGCCGGGACCCGCGCAGGACAAACCGTAAGCCGGATCGAAAAAGTCGGAACATGAAAAATGCTCGGAATATTACAATTAGGTTAGGAAGGAGTTCTCGGTAGAGTTTCGGGTTCCAAAAACGTAACAACGGTTGACGTCGGTTGGTTCCCGTTTTTATAAAATAGATTTTAATTACTCGGAAAAAGATTTTAGAAATTTCATATGATTCTTATAAATCCATAAATCAACATAAAAATAATTAGGAAGATATGACAATTATCTATATTTTATTTTGGACATATAAAAATTAAAATACTCAATTAATATTATTTTTTGAATATTCAAGTACAGATAACACTTAACAATTAATTCACAGAATAGATACTGGGCACACATAATAATATCAAAAATAATTACACGATATATCCCGGATATTACAATTTTTGGTTCTACAAATGCCAAACTCTGTGAAAAGTTTTCAAAGCTAATGCAGTCAAGATATCAAATGAGTATGATGGGAGAACTTAGCTATTTTCTGGGACTTCAAGTCAGGAAACCTGAAGAAGGTACTTTCATAAATCAATCCAAGTACACCAGAAATTTACTCAAGAAATTTGGAATGCAAGACAGTTCAACTGCATCCACTCCCATAGCCACAGCCACAAAGTTAGATAAAGACACTGGAGCATCAGTAGATATTACTAACTACAGAGGTATGATTGGCTCTTTACTCTATATAACTGCAAGTATACCACATATCATGTATGCTACCTGTCTTTGTGCAAGATTTCAGGCTGATCCAAGAGAACCTCATCTAATAGCTGTGAAAAGAATTTTCAAGTACCTCAAGGGTACAACTGATCTAGGATTGTGGTATACTAGGGAATCAAATTTTAAGCTAATAGGTTACTCTGATGTAGATTTTGCAGGATGCAAAATAGTCAGGAAAAGCACTAGTGGAAGCTGCCAATTTCTTGGAGGCAGATTGGTTTCTTGGTTTAGCAAGAAACAGAAATCAATTTCCACATCAACTGCAGAAGTAGAATATACTGCTGCAGGAAGATGTTGTGCACATATTCTTTGGATGAAGAATCAGTTACTGGACTATGGGTTATAATTTTCTAAAATACCTATTTACTGTGATAATCAAAGTGCTATTGCTATGACAGGAAATCCAGTTCAACACTCAATAACAAAGCACATCAGTATTAGGTATCATTTCATAAGGGAACATGTGATGGAAGGTACAGTAGAATTGTATTTTGTTCCAACAGATCAACAACTAGTAGATATCTTCATAAAACCACTATGTGAAGCTACTTTTACAAGACTGGTAAATGAACTTGGAATGGTTTCAGGTTTTTTCTCAAAATCTGTTTAGTTTTTGTTCTCATACATTAGACTTTATGATCAGTGTTTACAGATTTTCTTATCTCAATGTATTATGTGCTTAAATTGTAACATATTAAACACTGTTTATTATCTGATGTGATTCTATAAACTCTGAAAGTGTTTTGAAGGTTCTGTGACTATTCAATCCAATGAGGATTATCTTGTTAGATGCTGACTTAGTAGTCTTTAACAAACTATGTATCCCATGTTTGAATTAGTTATTTATGTGGAAATCACTAACACAAGCAAATTCTAATTTTGATCTTAGTCAAATTTACTTCCTGTATCTTATTACTATGTCACAAACTAGATTATTGCTTCTTATCTGTCAAATTCTGATGTCAGTTAATCTTAAGGATGAACTACATGCTTGATAAGCCTCACTTATCTGAAGAAAACAAAAGAAAAAAATTGAAATCATGTACTCCTTTGAGATCTAGAGTTATTTATGTGAAAGGGAAGATCCAAGTGCATTGCTGGTATTAAGTAATATGCATTAGAAAAGCAAATTAATTTTTCTTGGTGACTTTTCACATTCTCTGATTACTGGAGAAATATTCTAATAACATCATAAATTCTGATGGCAGTTGTAACTCATTTACACTGAGAAGCCATTGTCAAAAGAATTTCAAAAGATGCATAAAATAAGCACAAACAGTTGAGGTGGATTCTTGCATAACTTTATTCTACAGTAGACTTCACAATTTAAGACATATTTTAAGCATTTTTCTTAGTTATGCCTTATTTCTAAGATATACTGAAGTTTATCAGACTTTAATCTTTTTCTGATCATTTGCACATATACACACTATCACTCCATATGAATGATGAAAATTACTGTGGTGATTAAGTTGTTTCTGATAAACAGTTAAATATTATTTGCATAGATTCTGAGGACAAGTTCTGATTATATTCTGATGATTAAACTCTGAAGAAACCAGTCAGTATTTGTGTGAAAAAACACAGAAACAGTCATTCACCTTTTTGAGTACAGAAGCCATGTTCTAATGACCGTTAAATTCTGATAATAGTTAAGTTCTGATGCAAACTCTGATGCTTACATGTCACATTTTAATTGGTTGATTTATTATTAGTTTTTACTGTAACGGTCATTTTTTCAGAAAAGAATTTAGTGAGATAAAAATAGTGATAATCATTTGGTTAATGGGTTGCGTGTTTGTTTTGGTAACCGCATGTGAGCAATAATTACTGCATGTTTACCGTGCCCACTAATAACGTTTTGACTGTTTACATGCTGCTAGGTGTAAAATATCTATTCTGCTTCACAAATATAGTCGTTGACACGTGGAGAGTATAAATACTAGAGTTAAAAGATTTTACAATCTTTTACCTACTTTTACTCTTTTCTAATCTCTCTCACTCTCTATTATTTTCTGAAGCTATTTTCTCACATGCATTTTATCAAACTTTTTATACACACACAACTTTTCACTTAATTTTCACAGAAATGGCACCTAAGGATCTTATCTATGATGGAGCCAAGTTTGTACCCAACAACTATATGGCTATTCTCAACAAGGACGAGGCTCCTTCAGAACTTCACTTCATTCAAGATTTTCTCGCTCGAAGTGAAATTGGGTATGCTCTGACCCAACCACAGGCTCTCTCAGGCAAGCAAATTCTGGAGTTTTGGAGGTCTGGAGTCTATGATAATGGTGGTGAAAGTGGGTCCCCATGCATCATTTTTACAACAGGGGAAGATGAGCACTTGGTAACCTTGTCAATGTTCGACATGCATTGCATCTGCCAGAAAACTGTAATTACAATTCACAAGTTGGGGAGTCAGTTCTTCAAAACATGATGGAAAATCTTGGCTAAGAGAAGTCTTTGTATAAGCTGGGACAACTGAAGAGGCCCTACATTAGGAGGGAGCGGAGCTTCTTTTTCGATTGTATTACCAAAGCCTTTGCCAACAAATGCTCCAATTTTGATGTTATTCCAATCATGAGTCAACAAATTGGGTATGCTCTTCTTAATCAAACTCATTTTGATTATGTTAGTGTTGTTCTAGGGTTTATAGGTGATAGGATGAAAGAAGATAGAAACATAGTATATTTTGCTAGATTCTGTTAGCTTATATATAGTTTTTGTTGTCCTGATGCACCTCAAACCTTTAGTGAGTTAATTGAACCCTTTAAACTTCACAAAAGGGCTTTCACAGACTTATAATCTGCTGATAATAAGAAGGATATACTAAGACCCCTCCAAATTCCCAAATCTGTCAAACAATTCTTAGTAAATTCTGATCCTCACACATACACAACCATATATCCTGATGTTGCACCTACACAGCCTACTACCTCTCAACCTTCACCAACCCAGCCTTCCAATACTCAATCAACACAATCCTCTCAACCACAACCATAAGCACCTACTGTCAGAACCTTACCTCTCAAGTCCAAATCTAAACCACACTCTGGTACATCTAAACAAGTGCCAGTTGTGAAATCTGCTACACCATCTAGGCCCAAAACCAAAAGAACTATCTCTGTGCCTAAATCTCCACCAAGGAGAAGAAGAAAGTTGATTCTGAGAGATGAATCTGATGAGGATGAACAGGTCCAGGTTTCTGCATCAGAACCTATGACAATAGAAGCTGAAGAGTCAACTCTTCAGAAGGAGAAAGCAGCGAAAGCTTCTGACATTCAAAAAATAAAGAGGTCTTCACATTCTGATACAGATCATGTCACCCCTCCATCTAGAAAATCAAAATTGAGGAAGACAAGAGCAGGTGTGTATCTTACACAAATTCAATTTAAGGATACTGAAGATGCTGAGGAAGGGGATCAAGAATCTCTGATCTCATCAGAACCTATTGTCATTGAAGCCCTGCCAGCAGCTGAAGAAGTTCTGATTCAGGAATCTGAAATTCCTGAAGTCCATAGATCAGAACCTGTACAAGAATCTGTGATTTTTCCACCTCACTCTCCATTCAAAGAAACTGCCTCAGTTGAAGATTCAGAGTTAAGTTGAAATTGACATTCACAGGTTAAATATTCCAACTATTTTGTATCTGGAAGCACCACCAGCAAAAGAGTCAACTCCACCTATTTCTCCAATACTAAATGTTGAAATTCCTACTACACCAATTCTGGATTTGGAAACTGAAGATCAGAATTTAGACAAAGCTGATACAGAGTCTCCTACAGCCACACACACCTTGGTGTTATCTGAAGATGAGGAGATTCTAGCAAGTTTTGGAGAGTCAGCTCCAGTAAATAATCCAGTGCCTACGGGAAAAGAGCCATTATTCCAGTTTGAGGAAGAGGTTGCTCAGTTCCATGGGAGGAAACCTTTAGAGGAGTTGAATGGACAAAGAAGTGGAATGAACCTGACTTCATTCCCAGCCCAACTGTTCTGACAGATCATGTTGTAAAAGCTGATGAGTTGCTGCTAAATTCTGACTTCAAAACACAACTTAAAGTCACTACTCTCAGTACTAAAACTCTACAAGATCAACACTCTACGACTCATGCAAAGGTTGATAAACTTCAAGAAAAAGTTGATAAGCTAGTCATGGTGCGAAATCTAGACAGGAAAAGGTTTTTTAGACCAATTCAAGAAAAAGTGGATGCTATTGAGCAAATCAAGCCAAGCAGAAGGCCCAACTCGATGAGGTATTACAAAATCAAGCTGCTCAACAGACTCAGTTAAATGAGATCCAATCTTATGTGGAACTCCTTCTTTCTCTACTCCTGATAGATGATGCCAAAAAGGGGGAGAAGGTAGTTAAGTCCAAATGCTCAATTAGCAAGGCACTGAAGAAAAAGGATGATTCTGAAGATGACCAGGAAAACCCTAGCAAGGGAAAAGGTCAAAGTCAAGGAAAGCAAGTTAGCAGAATTCCTATTCAGAAAGTACCTGATAGTAAGATTTCTGATAAATCTACTATTCAGAGGAGTGATAAGGAAGGAAAGAAGACTTCAACTACAGATCAAACTTTGCTGCTCACAAGTTCTGAAATTGAAGATCAAGTTCTGACAGCAAGTTCTGATAATCAAATTCTGATGACAAAATCTGATGTTCTCATTCAAGGTGGAAGTCAAGACTTGAAGAAATTCATGCAAACCTTAAAATTCAGGGGAAAGAAGGCAACCTTCTTTTACAAGGATCCTAAGATTCAAGCCTTAGATGAGGAACTTGCAAAGAGACTGTTCCTTAGGGATAATCTAGGAGTGGATTTAGAGGAACTTATCGAAGAAGAAGCAAGATTTAATGCTGAAACGTCAAAACTACAACTTAAAGCTTCTAATGCAAAGAAGCCTCCCAAACCTAAGGAGAAAGGTATAGTAATAAGAGAAAGATCTGCCACAGAGATTCCTAGATCAAGTACTAGATCTCAAACTACTATTGATCCCAAAGACAAGGGAAAAGGAAAAGTTGGGGAGACAGTCAAGAAACAGAAGATGAAGATTCCTCAAATCTGATGGATCCTGTGTGCAAGATGGTTCAAGTCTTTGATGATACTGCTGCTGAAGTGAAATAGTTGAAACTCTAAAGAGAAAGAGGATGATAGAAGAATCCAAGACAACCTCTGACATAGCTCAAGTTATTCAGAGTGAAGATATTTCAGAACAACAAGCTATAGATGAAACTGCAAATCCTAACCAATTCATCAAGACATCAACCTCTGACACTGCTCAAGTTGACATAGACAGCTTAACACTTGATCAGAAAAAGAAGCTGCTATGGAACAAAGCTACTCCAGTGGAACCTAAGACCAATCTAATGCTGAATCAGCTTGTATCTTTTGGGATTAGACCTAAACAAGCTAAAGACAAGTCTGGGTTAGGTTTCGACAAAGAAAAGAGACAAACAGGAGTAGAAGTTACTCTCAGAGATCCTTTTATTTTGACAGACAAACCATATGAAGAAATCAAACAAAAGCACCTTGACAAAGTGTTGTCTGCTCAAATTGTCATGGATACTCATGATGAATCAAAAGTTAAAGAAAAATTGATCCTGTTTCTCAATGATGGCAGAACTTACAGACTAGCAGATTCTGATGTGCTAAAGAAGTCTTTCAAAGAGCTTCAACATATTCACTACCTTCTGGAAGTAAAATATGATGTTACAAGAAGATGGTCAGATTACATATTGAAGGCTATAAGAGATCTTTTCAGAATTTCTGGTGCAAAAGCTTCTGAATACATTCCAAAAATCACTGAAGATGATGGAAGGGAAGTTTCTATGAAGAAAAAGTCTGCCAAGATTGAAGTAATTCTGAAGGGAAAGTGTTTATGCTACAATGAAGACTCTTCACATCCCAGAGTTATCAGACTTGAAGATGGGCTTGAGAGAACATCAATTCCTGCACTCAGAGCAACCATTTATCAGATTGGTGATAATGAAGATGAAGAACTGATGCAAGTCAAAGCATAGTTAGTTGAAGTTCTTAGAAATGCTGAGGACAAGCTGGTAACAGACTTTATAAGGAATCACTATGGATTCAGATTGATCCAGTGATATTGGTAAAGCTACATATACTGTAAGTTGTATTTAGCTGTTAAAAATAATATTTCATTACATTTGTACTTAAATGTTTTTGACATCATCAAATCTATTAACTTGTATATTTTTTATAATTTACAAATTGGGGGAGATTGTTAGATATATTTGTGATGTCATGTCTAATCTGATTTGTTTAGTTTCAGAACTTATTATCAGAACTAAACTATAAATCAGAATTTACTGAAGACAGGAAGTTATCAGAACTTAAGGCGTCAAAACTTATATCAGGACTTAAGTGCAGGTACACTTCAGATAAGGAAATCAGCTGATTTACAGGAGAGGATCTGGATTAAATAAGTAAAGATATGCATGAAGAATTGGACAGCTATAGGACTGTAGTAGATAATCTCTGATTGATGTATTCTAGGAAATAGAATCATTATCATATCAATTAATAGTTATCTTGTTACTGTGTATTATATAAACACAGATTAAGGTTTACAATATATGTGTTATCATTCTCGAGAATATTATTCATTGTAATCCTAGCAGCTCTTAGTGATATCATACATCACTAAGATAGTAGATTAAACCTACTATAACAGAGTTTGATATATTGAATAAACTTGTTTTCTGTTACATACTTATGTTTATAATCGAATTGATTGTAGGTACTATATTTAACCTCCTTCTATAGTATCATTGAGGCCTAACAGGGTCCACAACATACACACCATATATATAAACCTGCTTATAACAATAATAAAGATAATAATAATATGCAGTGTCCCTACTTACCAACATCCACAGATCACAACAGGTTAAAGTATGCACACAAGCCACACACACACTTATATTACAAATGTCCAAATCCCAACTATTTAACTTACAACTGAATATTAGACATTCTTACAAACTATACAAACTTAAACTATCACAAAAGTCTTCAGCTAGCTTATTCCGCTTAACCTGGGATCCTAGTTCACACACTGGATTGGGGATCCTAGCTACCAACAGGTTCCTTCTTAACTGGAAAAGAATATAAATAGAATCGCATAAATGATCTAACTATCTCAGCAAGTCACATTAACAATACTGAGATTAAACAATGATCAAGTGAAATAATTAAAGCTATCGAGTTTATGAATAAACAATGATTTAAAATTGGATATTAAGTTTTCATTTTAAAAACCAAGATTAGGTTGCTGATCAGTCAGGCACTAACCCCGAGCAAGGCACACAGCTCTGCTCTAATTACTGGATCCAAGGCACACATTAGCCTAACTTGACCACCAATCTGGTCTGACTACAAATCTGGTCAACAATTTTATAAAACAATCCAATTCTATAATAATAACAGAATAAACAATGTAAAGCAATATACAGAATCATAAACAATATTGGGTTTCAAGCATAAGATGATCTGCAATCTTCAAAAGAGAATAATATGGCAAATACAAGGATTGGCTATTAGTTAGTACAAGAATTGGATAACAAAAGAATCAAAGTCTTGTGGTTATAAGGATTGGTCTTTCAATGTATAAGTTATAAAGGTGTAAATGTTTAAACAATTTTAGTTCCTTGACTGGTATTTAGTTTATATGTATTTGTGGAGTAGTATCGTATATCTGTGATTCGCATCTGGGTATTTAATAATCAATGGTTCAGAAAGAATAAGGCTTACGACTCAAAGATCAATAAATGGAATCAAGGTTTTAGGGTTCAGTGCTTCAAAGCACTTGCAAAATAAAACAGGACTATCAATTATTCTCAATATATCTTGAAAAGGTTCAGAACACTTGCCTTGTCTTAACTCGCTAACACTTTGCTGCCTTTCAAACATTATCTCTTATTCTCCGACTACTTGCTTCCCTTTCTTACGCCTTGCCTCTTCTGCTCAAATGTCACAAGTATCTATCAATACTTATCTTACTTGATTATATTCGATATAAGCTTCTATCTACCCTTCGTTTTACCCAAATCCGATTTACGGATTGAAACTTACGTTTAAAACTGTCGAATAGTACACACATATGCATATAACACATCAATCAGTTCACATATAACACATAACATGTAAGATATTCGATGAAAATACTTTTTCAAAGAATATTTGATGTTAAAATGATTTTTCAGATATCCAATACGAATTTTTAAATATTTTTCGAAATTTAAACGGGCTGTTGAATCATTTTAAAACAATAAACAGGGTTCTATTGCCCGAATCTGGGTTTAAAATAATTTTATAATAATTATCGAGCCTTGAAAATAATTTAAAATAATATTTTAAAACTCGAAACTATTTTTCAGAATTTTTAAATCAAAATAAATAATTAAATTTAATTAAATATTTAAATAAAATAAATTAATAATTAATTTAATCAATTAATTTTCAATTTAATTGACTAATTAACTAATTAATTATTACCTAAAATTAATTAACTAATTAATTCATATTTATTTTTGAATTAAAAATAATTTTTTTGAAATTAAAATAATAATTTTTAGAATTTTTAACAATTAAAAAAGAATTTCTGTAATTTAAATAAATAGAAATATGATTTTTAAATATTTTAAAAACAGGAATCCTAAATTTGCAAATTCTGGAAACCTAGGGGACCAAACTGTATCGTTTTTAAAAGTTCAGGGGCTAAGCTGCAATTTTGCAATCTGCCCCGCCGGAAAACGATGGGTTCGTCGGAGAACTCGTCTCCGGTACCATTACACCTCGACAAACTTTAGAATGAAACTACACAACACCAAGAATATGTACATGCAATCAAATCACACAGATAATCCTTGAGTTGGCCGGAAAATGGTCAAGAAACTCGCCGTCTCTGGCGAGTTTTGTTTGCTTCGATTTGAGCAAACCAGGAATCGTTTCTTGATAAGCTATATATGAATCGATTGCAAATTCAACCAAGAACACGATGCAATCAACAAAATCGTCTAATAACCCCTGGGGAAGAAACCCCCAAATT
Source organism: Apium graveolens (assembly GCF_009905375.1). Classification (NCBI taxonomy): domain Eukaryota; kingdom Viridiplantae; phylum Streptophyta; class Magnoliopsida; order Apiales; family Apiaceae; genus Apium; species Apium graveolens. Next base: position 121,700,417 of record NC_133657.1, read on the forward strand.
TCAATTAAGAACATTCATACGGGTTATAAACCCTAAATTTGAAATTCGAAATTAAAACTCAATTTTGAACATGTTATTGAACTCCAAATCAGTCATGTAATATATCAAAATCATCAGGAAGAAAATCTCTACAACATGCAATCATCAAATCATACAAACAATCTCTCGAACAAAAGTTCATAATTTAAATCAAATTAATTCGAAAATTAATTAAAATATAGAAAATAAACCGTTGATTCTGTAGTTTTGAAACTTGTTGATTTTGATAGAACACCCCAAGACCTTAGTTTTAAGTACTCGAGCTTTCCAAACAGAGTTCGATAACACCTTGAAATTGAGGTTTGATTCTGAAGAACTTATATGAATATTAGGGTTTTCTTTGTAAAATTATATGTTTAACTGTTTGCTAATGATATTCTGTATGAAATAAAATACGGTAAAAGCTATTTATATTTACGGAATATTGGTACCCCGTTGGATCATACCGGATATAAAATAGTATGTTTATTTGATAAAAAAATTCAAAATGGTACCGGTTTTAGGATAATTATCCAAATCTGTACATTGTACTGCGGAATTGGTCTCAGCGATTTGGTTACACATACTACGGGATGATAATTATAATAGTTTAATAAAAAGATCCTGTTTCTCGAAAATACGGGTTTTATCGATTTACCAAAATGAATTTTGTATCAAAAATATTGCGCCGGGACCCGCACGGGGAAAATCGTACGCCGGATCGAAAAAGTCAAAACATGGAAAATGCTCGGAATATTGCAATTAGGTTAGGAAGGAGTTCTTGGAAGAGTTTCGGGTTGTAAAAATGTAAAAATGGGTGAAGTTGGTTGGTTCCCGATTGTGCAAAATAGTTTATAAATACTCGGAAAAATAAATTATTAAATCCATAAATCTTGTATAAAATCATAAAACAACATAAAAATTAATAGAAAAATATGACAATGATCTACACTTTATTTTGGACATATAAAAATTAAAATACACAAATTATATCATATTTAAATATCCAAACACCTATATCACTTAGCAAATAATTCATAGAATAATCACGGAATAAATACAGAGTATTTATTTATTAGCATAAATAAATACATGATACATGTAACGTCTGGGAAATTTACGTCTGTATTATATCATATTTATAATAAATTATGTGTGTTAATGTGTCATTTATATGGAATTAACTGTCAAACCCTAATTGATATGTGTTACGTGCATTCTGTGTCGTCCCGGTGTTTTTAAGATATTTTTTGGACATTTTATTTTTCCTTTATAGGTTTTATTTCAAAAGATTTACGACCCGAATCATGATTTTAAAACAGGTATTTCAAATAAAATAATGGGCCTTATTTTTCATCAAACGGCTTTTACCATCGCAATATTCTGAACATCTAGGCATTTTACAAATTTTCTCATTTTGCGAAAAATGACATTTTCGGGCCCCATTGGGTGTTAAAAACCCCACAAAAATCACATTTTTATTTTTATAAAATTATAGGACTTTCATTTATACCATTTATTTATATTTTTGCATTATTCACAATTTTTGGAAAATTTTGGCATGTATATTGTATATATAAAATATTTATAAATTAAATTTTAATACTCAAAAATTATAAAATTAGGGGCCTATTAATTTTAAAAAGTGTAGAATTAGGGCCTTAATTTTATTTAGGAGTATTAATTTTACTACTATAAATAGCCTAATTTTTATTTAATTAATTATAATTAATCATTAAAAATCAGAAAATAATTAAAATTCTCTGCAAACCGGGTCGAGAAGAACCAAGTCGGGTCGAAGAATCAATCGGTGATTTCGAGCAGATTACAACACCAAATCCAGTGATTCCAGTACTGAAATTGAAGGTCTTGATCTGTTCTTTCCATTTCTAGTATCAATTTCATGTTTTAATTCGTTATTTTTTATTTTCGATTTCTAGGGTTTATGTTAGAATTAGGACTATTATGATGTTTTGATGATTGATATAGCTTTGTTAGATGATTTACAGTCGATTTATGGTGTTTAATTTTACAAACTGTACCTAGATAACAAAGTTCGATTATTAGGGTTTATGTTCGATTTTCAAATCACAACTCAGTAATTTCTGTGAATATTTGGTTCTTCATATGTTAGGGCTTTGATTGTATGTATTCTTAGCTTTAATTTGCACTATTAAACGTTAAGTTTCATGTACGATTCTGTGATTTCGATATTTGGCCGGATTTTGAAGTCGGTTTGGCGGGAGGTAGAGATTCAGGGATGTTTCTGGTATGATTTGGCCGGGAATAGATTGGTGAAGTAATTTGGAGTTGAAACCCTGTGAAAAATGAACCAAATGGTTCTGTTTTTCCCCTATTCTAATTTCAGATTAGTGATATTTCTTCAGATTCTTATCACACTTGCACTCTTTTGATTCTTGTTCATAACCACTGATACACACTTATTATTCTTTTGTTCATATTCATTTCAATTCTTGATGTCTCCTTTTCTTTGAACTCCTTATTCATATTTCAAATTGTTACTCATATACATTGGTATATTCTGGTGATTAGAATATATCAAAGCATACCGATTGTTCCGGTTGCTACGTTATGGACTTGATAGTGATATTTTGGGGATTAAGTTTTACTTAATCATAAGGACCAGGACATGACCGGATCCTTGAGATGGGTCGTAGAGTCTGGGTACCCGACTGGATCTAAATAGGGAGATATAGATCTGCATTGTATCATGGCTGATCAGCAGGATATAGATGTGAACTTGTGTCCAGTTTAGTTCGTTTGTACTCGCCAGCAGTGGCCTTCTTTCTATTTTCGCGGGGTTATATCTTTGCAGATATACCCAGGTTACCGATTCATTTAAACTGCTTAAACACTGTTTATATTTTGCGGACTTGTTGAGCAATTTTTGGCTCACCCCTTTTATTGTTGTTATCCACCTTATTGTTTTCAGTTAAGAAGGAATATGAAACCCATCAGGACTCGAGTGGTAAAGAAGCGGGTCAAGCCTCAGGATCCTCTCATACCCAAGGTGTTGATCCCAAACCAGGAAGAAAGCTTTGAGTTGCTCGAACAGGTGGAGTGTAGATAGTTAGTGTGTGTGTCTGAATAAAAGATAAAATTAGTTTAAAACTGGTTAGATAATGGTTTGTAATAAAGAGAGTTTGTAAGATTTTGAATTTGGTTTGTAATAAAGTAGTTAGTGGTTCTTGTTTTCATACTTCAACCTAAAAAGGTCTTGGTTAGTGTTAAAGGGGTTTAGATTCATTTCTTTATTATTTGTTAATCAGATTATACAGATTTGGAGATTAGCTAGTAACCCCCAGACTTATATCCCGGGTCTGGAGGGCGTTACAGGTTTGTCATCAGAGCTGTAGGTTTGGTCCCTGGAAACAAGAACATTAGGATTAAGATAAGATATGGAGATCACATACGATAGGAATAGTCAAATAGGAAGAGTAGTGTTAGGATTTAGATAATATTAGGATAGGAAGGTATTAGTTCTAGGAATGATTTAGTGACCTTTCTTTTTTCTTTGGTATATTATCAGATGGCGTCGTCAGGTTATTCGGCTTCTTCTGAGAGGACAATCACCGGGCCAGTCGCACCAGTTGTGCTACCAGTATCTGAGTTCATATTTCCTCCTCTTCCATCTCCACCACTATTGCCGCAGGAGCCGGTACCTCCAGTACAGGGGATAGTCCATGACCCTATAGAGATGTTTGATCCATTGGAGTTCTTTGAGCTGATGATCCCACTTCTGGTAGAGCATCAGTTTATACCGGGGATTGAGCCAGAGCTTCCACCACCACCAGTGTTACCTCCTATACCAGTGCATGCCCCAGAGCCAGACATATTCCAGATGATCCCAGTCGAGGGGATGGGTGAGCATGATGTGGATTTATAGTTGCGGTTACCACAGCAGGGTACAGGTATACCGAGAGTTCCGTCGCAGGAGTCAGTGGGTCAGGTTGCACAGCCGCATATGGTACCGTACCATAAGTATAGGGTTATGAGAGAGGATGTTGAGTATTGGAGAGCTCAGTGCCGAGAGATTATGTATTTATTTGATCAGAGAGACCGAGGACCGTTAGCCGCCTTACAACCAGATTATATGATGAGGCAGATGTTATAGTCTGCTTTGATGAGTGCTACCTGGGAGTTGGATGATTTGACACACGAGGGGCCGCCTTTTTTTGCAGAGTTTTACAGGATATTACGTTCGGCGCAAACTTTGGTTCAGATACATAGGGATGAGCTGAGGCGTATTCTGCCGGGGTTCTGAGATATTGACTTCAGAGGACAGATGTATATAGATGCAGCGTAGTATGACATAGTGAGTAGTGTGTATGTGTGTAGTAGTAGTTTGACTGGTAGTAGTTAGTTTGACTTGTAGCCGCCGCCATGACCAGCAGAGCGAGACTTTTTGTACCAAGCACTTACACCTGAGGCTGGTGTCATATATAAAATGAACTTTTCAAATTTCTTTACTTAAATTTCAGTCTTTACAGTTTTACAGCATTTACCTTTACTTTATTGTTTTACAGCTTTTCGTACTTTAAATTTTATCGAAAAAAGAAGAAGAAAAGAACAAACATTTCATTTAACTTCTTATATTTTCTATTTTTATATTAACATAAACTGTTTATACTTCCTATTTTTATTAAGCAAACTGTTTTCTTTCTTTGAACTATTATCCAAATTTTGTTAATACAGGATAAATTGTTTCCTTACCTACTGTTAATTATTTAATAAACTATTAAAAAGACATCACTTGTTTTATTATCAGCAAATGGCACCAAAGAGAAAGACTAGGACTGAGACTTCCAACAGCAATTTCGAAGAACAGATCAATGATACCATGAACCAATGTTCCATCTAATGCAACAACAGATGGTAATGATGCAGCAACAGATGCAGCAACAGCAGTAACAGATTCAGCAACAAATGTTACAACAGCCACCTCGTCCTGAGCCCATATACCACCAGCTATACCTATTGTTACTTTCAAACAGTTTCAGTCGGTTAAACCTCCAGAATTTGAGGGATCTACTGATCCTATTAAGGCTACCACTTGGTTGAAATAAATAGAGAAAGCATTTGCACTAGTAAAGATAGGTGAAGACCAGAAGACTGACTTTGCTAGTTACTTGTTGAAAGGAGAAGCAAATTATTGGTGGGAATCTAAGAAGGCTTTAGAAGGTGAAGATGTTATTGCATGGGAAAGGTTTAAAGAGTTGTTCTTAGAAAAATATTTTCCTCGCTACGTGAAGAATCAAATACAAATTAAGTTTTTGGAACTGAAGCAGGGAAATATGTCTGTAACGGAGTATGAAGCTAAATTTACCGAGTTGTCTAGGTTTGTCCCAGAACAAGTTGATACTCAAGAAAAACGAGTCCAAAGGTTTCAAGAAGGATTACAACCGTGGATCCGTTGACAAGTTGTAGTTTTTGAGTTAACGACATATATCGCCGTAGTCTAGAAAGCCTTGATCATCGAAGGGAAAAGTGAAAGATCTCAAAAGGATAGAGGACAGGGAAGTTTCCAAGACCGCTCAAGCAGAAAGCTGGGATTTCAAGCCCGAACAAATTTGAATTTTAAAAGGATAGGACCAGGTATCCAGAAAACAGGTAATCATTTCCAAGCCCCAGCCAGCAGGGAATTGTCGGAGTCCCAGTGCCGTACTGCAGAACTTGTGGACGGAAACATAATAGCGCTTATATCAAAGCGGATGTGACATGTTAAAAATGTAGGTGGAAAGGGCACTATTCTTACGAATGTCCAACGGGAAAAATAGCGGAAATTACTTGCTTCCAGTGTGGAAAGAAAAGGCATATCGCTAGGAATTGTAAAGGACCAGCAATGGCAGCTAGTATTCCAAGAGTGTTGGCATTACCTCCTCTACCGCCGCCTAATCAACCCCGAGCAAGAACTTTCAACATGACAATGAAAGAAGCAGTGCAGAGCCCTAGTGTAATTGCAGGTACGCTTTTGGTGAATTTTGTAAATTTAAAAGTATTAATTGATTCCAGAGGTACACGTTCATTTATCTCTGAAGAATTCTTTGATAAGTTAATTACGAAATTGAATGGTTGGGCGAGACGTTAATTATACCAAGTTCCGGTAGATCGAGTATGTCCTGCTTGTGATATCGAAATAGCCGGACATTATTTCTCCGTAGACTTGATTCATTTTAAGTTATGAGAGTTTGATGTTATTTTGGGAATGAATTGGTTAGCTTATCGTAATACTCAGATCGATTACGCGAACAAGAAAGTAAAATTGCGGACTACGGAAAATGCAACGGTAATGTTCAAAGGCGAAAAACAACGGAAGAAATTTTTGATAGTAATGCTGACCAAACGATTGCTTCGACAGGGATGTGAGATGTATATAGCCTACGTGTTAGATACTGAGAAGGGAAGTCCCAAAATAGAAAATATTCCAGTTGTATGTGAATTTCCAGACGTTTTTCTAGACGAGCTTCCAGGGTTACCGCCAGATCGAGAAATTGAATTCACGATTGACTTAGCACCAGGTACAGAACCAGTTTCAAAAGCTCCATATCGAACGGCTCCAGTTCAGATGACGGAATTGTCAACGCAATTGCAAGATCTTCTAGACCGAGATATTATAAGACTCAGTGTATCCCCGTGAGGTGCACCAGTATTGTTCGTGAAAAAGAAATATGGCATCATGCGATTATGTATTGATTATCGAGAATTGAATAAGCTGACTATCAAGAATAAGTATCTGTTACCGAGAATTGACGATTTGTTCGATCAACTAAAAGGAGCCGCATGGTTTTCGAAGATAAATTTATGATCGGGCTATCATCAATTAAAGATTAAAGCTGAAGATATTCCCAAGACTGTATTTCATAGTAGATATGGACATTATGAGTTTCTTATAATGGCATTTGGTTTGACCAATGTGCCAGCAGCATTCATGGATCTGATGAACAGGGTATTCAAGAGGTATTTGGATAAATTCGTGATTGTATTTATTGATGACATCTTGATTTAGTCAAAGACGGAAGAAGAGCATGCTGAGCAATTAAAAATTGCTTTGGAAATTCTAAGGAAAGAGCAATTATACGCAAAATTCTCGAAATGTGAATTCTGGTTGAAGGAAGTACAATTTCTAGGGCACATCATCAGTAGAGAAGGCATTCAAGTCGATCTAGCGAAGATTGAAGCTGTGTTGAGTTGGGAAAGACCGTAGACACTGACGGATGTTCGAAGTTTCTTGGGATTTGCAGGATATTATAGAAGATTTGTCAAAGATTTTGCGAAAATAGCAACGCCACTAACCAAGTCAACTCGGAAAAATGAAAAGTTCGTATGGGATGATAAATGTGAAGACAGTTTCCAAGAGCTGAAGAATCGATTAGTAACCGCACCGGTACTCGTATTGCCAGACGAGCATGGAAATTTTGTCATTTACAGCGATGCTTCTACCGTGGATTAGGATGTGTACTGATGCAGCACGGTAATGCCATTGCATATACTTCAAGATAGCTCAAACCTCATGAACAGAAATATCCTACGCATGACCTGGAATTAGCAGCGATCGTATTTGCGTTGAAACTTTGGAGACACTATCTCTATGGTGAGAAATGCGAAATCTACACGGATCATAAAAGCCTGAAGTATATCTTTACACGGAAAGAACTGAACATGAGATAACACCGATGGCTGGAATTGATTAAAGATTACGATGTTATGATCAATTATCATCCAGGGAAAGCAAATATTGTGGCAGATGCTCTGAGCAGGAAATAAAAGTTGAATCTCTTAACTTCATGTGAAGAATTAGCCAAGGAATTTGACAAGTTGGAAATCGAAATTCGTGTTCCCAATGAATCTACTGAGGCTATCTACGCTATGACTTTTCAACCGGAATTACTAGAGAAGATTCGCCGCTGTTAAGAAGAAGTGATGAGTCAAGATAACGACTTAACGGGAGAAGAAATCACAACTCAGAAGAATAATGAAGGAATTCTACATTTTGCATCAAGAATATGGATCCCCAACGTGGCAGAACTGAAAGAAGAAATATTGCGAGATGCGCACAGTTCGAAGTATTCCATTCATCCAGAAAGTACAAAAATGTACCGTGATCTGAAGGAAAACTTTAGATATTCATCCAGGAAGTACAAAAATGTACCGTGATCTGAAGAAGGAAATAGCAGAATGGGTAAGTAAATGCTATACATGCCAGCGAGTTAAAGCGGAACATCAACGTCCGAGCGGATTACTGCAACCATTAGATATTCCAGAATGGAAATGGGAACAACTAGCGATGGATTTTGTGGTAGGACTACCAAGGACTAAAGCAAATCATGATGCGATATGGGTAATCATTGACAGACTAAAAAAGTCGGCACATTTTCTACCAATCAATGAAAGATTTCGCTTGACAAGCTAGTGCACTTGTATCTCAAGGAAATTGTGATACGACATGGAGTTCCAATATCTATCGTGTCTGATCGAGATCCCCGTTTCAATTCAAGATTTTGGAGATAATTTCAAGAATGCCTTGGAACTAAATTAAACATGAGTACCGCTTATCATCCGCAAATCGATGGGCAAAGTGAAAGAACTATCCAAGCAATTGAAGACATGCTACGAGTTTGTGCGATTGATTTCGAAGGCAGTTGGGATGAGCATTTACCTTTGGTTGAATTTTCTTACAACAAAAGCTATCACGTAAGCATTGGAATGCCACCGTACGAAACGTTATATGGAAGAAAATGTATATCACCAGTATATTGGGACGAAGTTGGAGAATGCAAGGTTTTGGGTCCAGAATTAATCCAACAGACTAAAGAAAAGATAAAACTTATTCGAAAACGATTGGATGCAGCACAAAATAGGCAACGCAAATATGCAGATCAAGCAAGGAAGGATATAGACTACCAGGAAGGAGAGCATGTTGAAAGGCATATGGCATAGCCTATTTGTATATTCGAGGATTTAACTCAACTCAAATAAGAATGTAATAAGTAAATAGTGGATCTATCGTCAGAGAGATCTCACAGAGTAACATCTGTCAAAGGGTTAAGAAACATTATTCATCTACAGACTTGAAGACTTAATTCACTGGAAGAAGCTCAAGAAATTGATCAAGCCTCAGTGATATAAATCAAGATTGTGGATTTAATCAAGTGACAGAGATCTCGTCAGGGTATCAATTAATTACAAGGATTGAGTCTGAAGAAAATCAAGAGTATCAAGGTCAAGGCTTGAAGAAACGTCATGGAAGTTAGTCACTCATGAACCAGACAATACATCGAGTGTCAACATTGAAGTGGTGGAATTGATTCATAATTGACAGTAATTTTCAGAAGATTTTCAGAAGAATGGTTGCTGCTCAAGATTAGTATTAATTCTCTATTAATTAATTAAATCAAATAATTTAATTAAGAAAATAAATTATATCTGCAAAGATTAATTTATTGATTAATTGAATTAATTGATTAATTAATTCAGAATTAATATTAAGGATTTTCAGAATTATTATTAGATTAAAATCTATTAATAATTCAGTAAGACAATTTGATTTGAACTACTATGACAATCGGTATGACAATTGATAGTCATACCGAAAGTCTTGCTAGTTCATTCTGATTGTCTTGCTAGCTATTGGGATTGTCTTGCTAGTTCAAGAGGATAGTCTCACCGAAAGTCCTACCAGTTCAAATGGATTGTCATACCAGTTCATTTGATTGTCTTGACGAAAGTCATGCTGAGTAAACTGGATTGTTCTGTTTACTCAAACAACAAAAAACACAGCAGAAGAGCAGCATGCAATAATTCATACAGAACACACAAGTCAAGAGAAAAAGCAGCAGAAAACAAAGGCACAACATTTTATTCTTCATCTGCTTTATTCAAGATCAAAATTCTAGATTGAAAAGTTAAATCCAATCCACTAGAATTATTTATCTTGTTCTTGTGTATCAATCTAGCGGATTAAAATCCCTAGAACTTAATCTCAAATCGCATTTAGCATTTGATCTTTTAATTGCAAAATTAGAAAAAGTTCATGTCGAATTTATTCTAGATTTGTAATAATTGATTTGAGATTAATCCCTTGTAACCGATACCGTAGTTGTAACACCTTTCAAGTTTAATAAAAGTTTTATTTAACTTGAATTTTGTTTCATATTTTTATTCCGCATTTTATTCGATTAAACGGTATTGTTTGCATTCAACCCCCCCTTCTACAAATAAATTGGGACCTAACAATTGGTATCAGAGCCTTCTGATTAACGTACAAATCTAGATCCTAGACTTTTGTGTTTCTTTCACTTCTTGAATTTTTCATTCACTCAAAAAATTCATAATGACTACACAAAAAGTTGGAACCGTTAAAAATTCCACTTTTCGATAAAGAAAATTATGTTATGTGGAAGAAGAAGATGCTACTGTTTTTACAAGTGACTAATCCCAAATATTTGCAAGTGTTAAAGAAGGGTCCGAAAATTCCTATGGTTATTGAACCAGAGGTAATAGAAAATGATGTGGTGATCACCAAAGCGAGAACTTATATGAAAGATCCTGAGGATTTCTCTCCTGCTGAAATAGAAGAAGCCTCCCTGGATGCTAGCCTTCAATTAATTTTAGTAGATTCCCTTAATCCCTTGATGAATAGACATGTGATGAATTGTAAAGATTCCAAACATATCTGGGAAACTATTGAGATTATTAATGAAGGCACAGAGGAAGTTAGGGAGAACAAGCTAGAAATCCTAACCTCTGAGTATGAATACTTTAAATCCAATCCAGGAGAAGGAATCACTGAAGTGTTTGAGAGGTACAATGCATTGATCAACAACCTGAACATTAATGGTAAATACTATTCCATCAGGGAGGTCAACAAAAAGTTCCTTTTAACACTGCCAACTCATCTCAAACATAGAATCACTGCCATAAGAGAAGCAAGAGATCTAAGTGAGATTTCTTTGGAAAGGCTCTATGGTGTGTTAAAGACTTATGAGTTGGAGCAGATTCAGCAGAAGGAAGTTTACGGGAAAGGAAGAGTGGTCAGCACGTCTACTGCTCTAGTAGCTGATGAACAACAACAACAACCACAATATCAACAACAATCTCAACAGTCAGAAAGAATGGTACAGTCTTCCAAGGTTGAAGATAATGTGATAGTAGCAGAATTTGATCCTCCTACTACAAATCAATCAGGAGATGATTATTATTCCTTGGAAGAACTGGAGCAATTGGAGGATGAGTCAATGGCCCTGATTGTCAAGAGATTCTCAAATGTCATATTCAAAAGGAATCCCAAGTTCAAGTACAAGTCCAACTACAACAGATTCCAGAAAGGTGGATCTTCATCCTCTAACACCAGTAGTGGTGGGTATAAAACAGGGATGGTTGATCGAAGCACCATTCGATGCTTCAACTGTAATGAGTTGGGACACTTTGCCACAGAATGCAGGAAGCCAAAACAAGCAAGGAAGAACTCTTACGATTCTAATCAAAAGAGTAAATCTGAAAGGGCTTACCTGGCAAAGGGAAGAAGCTGGGATGATACTGACAGTGAAGATGAAGAAGTTGGGAATCTTGCTCTCATGGCTAGTGATGCAAACACCTCATCGTCAAGAAAAGAGGTAAAATTTACTGATACTGAATTAGTTTATCATCTAGGAGGTTCCTTAGATTGTGCTCATCGTGATAATGAATTGTTAAATCAACAAATCAAAGACCTTGAGAAAGAGGTCAATGAATTAAGACTTGTGCACATTAATCAAGATAAATTAAAAGAACAAGTATCTTTTCTAGAGAATAGAGTTGACTGTTATAGACAACTTGAAACTATTCTCAAAGACAAGATCACCGGTCTTGAGGCTAGGGTTAAAGCTTACTTTAATTCTTGTTCGAAGTCCAAAGAGTTTTACAATAAGCAAGCTGTTAATCAAACATCTGGTATAGGTTATGATTACAATGCTGCTATTGGAAAATTAGGCATAAACTCCCCTCCTCATGTCTGTGCTAAAGGCAGGGAAGTACCACATGTGCTTAAGAGTGTTGATGAACCCCTCTATAAAGAATCAATTGTTGAACCATTTGATGAGACCTCTTTTATTATTCAAGAAGAAATCCGTGCTGAAGATAATGCTAATGAGAAAGCTGTCTCCAAGTCAAGTGTGTCAAAAGTTCCAGTCACGGTTGTGAAAGCAACTGAGACTAACTCAGACACACATGAGTTGGATAACACTAATGCCATGTCTACCATGCATAAGTTGCCTATTGTTAATCCTTCTCATAAAGCATGTGGTGTTCTTGATTGTATGTCTTGTGCTTTTAATCTGATGTTTGCTTATTTTAATGGTAAGCATGTTTCTAATGATAAGACTACTCCTCATCAGCATGTGAATAATAGAAAGAATGATAGGTCTAAGACTGCTAGTCCTCCTAAAGCTAGAAAGGAGACATTTGTGCCTAAGCTTAAACAGAAATTTGTCAAGGCTGTTCACAAGGTCAAATGTGGTTGAGAAAGCTGGCCCAGTGGTTACCTTTGGAGATAACAGCAAAGGTTTAACGGAGGGATATGGCTGTTTGCTAGCTGGAAATGTTATCATTGAAAATGTGTATGTTGTGCAAGGACTTGAACACAATCTGCTTAGCATTAGTCAGTTCTGTGACAACGACTACAATGTTTTATTCGACAAACTGAAGTGTCAGATTCTGCACAAGAAAAGTGAAAAACCCTCCTTAATGGGAATTCGGAAAGGAAATCTGTTCGTAGCTGACATGAACTCTGGAAGCAATCCTGAAGTCAATTGTTTCTATGCAAAGGTATCGTCAGATGAGAGTTGGCTATGGCACAAGAGACTTTCTCATCTCAATTTCAAAACAATGAATTCTCTTGTAAAAAGAGAATTGGTAAGAGGTCTGCCTCAGCTGGAATTCTCTCCAGAAGGACTATGTGAGGCTTGCCAGAAAGGAAAGTCAAAGAAAGCAAGTCACAGAGGCACTGACACATCTTCCATAACTGGTGTTCTGCAATTATTGCACATGGATTTATTTGGACCAGTTAATGTCCTTTCGATGTCAAAGAAGTGTTACTGTCTTGTGATAGTTGATGACTATTCCAAGTATACGTGGGTTTTATTTCTTCACTCTAAGGATGAAACACCACAAGTTGTGATTGATCATATCAAAATGATTGAGTTAGATTCTAACATCCCTGTTAGAGCAATAAGGTCAGATAATGGAACAGAATTCAAGAATTCACTTCTCAATGGATTCTGTACAGACAAAGGGATTACCAGACAATTTTCAGCTCCTAGAACCCCTCAGCAAAATGGAGTGGTAGAAAGGAAGAATCGTACATTGATTGAAGCTGCAAGAACGATGTTAAGTGAATCAGGTCTTCCAATGTACTTTTGGGCTGAAGCTGTCAATACTGCATGTGATACTCAGAATCGAACTTTAATCAACAAAGACTTCATGAAAACTCCTTACGAGATTTTGAATGAACAAAAACCTTCTATCAAATACTTTCATGTATTTGGTGCCAGATGCTTCGTGCTCAAGAATGGAGATGAGCGTCGTGGTAAATTCGAGGCAAAGGCATATGAGGGTATTTTTGTGGGATATGGAAGAAGATCATACAGAGTGTATATCATTGATCAACACAAAGTAACTAAAAGTGTCAATGTTACATTTGATGACACTAAACTCCCTAGTATCCAAACTGAAGATCCTTCTGAGAAACTGAAGTTTGATGATATGTCAGATTCAGAATCAGAACATGGTCAAGAACCTGAGGTTGTTGCTGGTGAAGAACCTGTTAATCTTGATGATACTCAAGGTAATAGTGATGGAAACTTTGGCAACAATGGAGATACCACTGCTACTAATGGAGAATCTTCAAGTCAACATGGCAACAACTCAGGGGGAGATGCTGAAGGATCATCTAGTAGGACACAACATCACAATGAATTTCAAGGCGAATCATCAAGATCAAATCTTCCAAGACAGACTGTCTGGAATAAAGCTCACCCTTTTGAGTTGATTATTGGTGATCCAGATGTCGGAGTCAGAACTAGACGTGCTACTCAAAATGAGTGTCTGTTCTCAGGATTTCTTTCTGAGATGGAACCTAAGAAGATTGAAGAAGCACTAACTGATCCAGATTGGGTGATTGCTATGCAAGATGAACTCAATCTGTTTGAAAGTCAACAAGTCTGGAAACTGGTACCTAGACCTACACACAAGAAAGCTGTTGGTACTAGGTGGGTATTCAGGAATAAACTAGATGAAGATGGTGTGGTTACAAGAAACAAGGCAAGACTGGTAGCAAAAGGGTATTCTCAAGCTGAATGCATTGATTATGATGAAACCTATGCTCCAGTGGCTAGACTTGAGGCCATCAGGATATTTCTGGCATTCGCAGCATTCTCAAACTTTAAAGTTTATCAAATGGATGTCAAGAGCGCCTTTCTGAATGGAAAGCTGGATGAAGAGGTATATGTAGAGCAACCTCCTGGTTTTGAAGATCCAGATCATTTGGATTTTGTCTTCTTTCTTTTCAAGGCTATCTATGGGCTAAAACAGTCTCCAAGAAAATGGTATGACACTCTCTCTGAATTTCTTATTGAAAATAGCTTTATTAGAGGTGTCATAGACAAAACTCTCTTTTCTAAAAAACATAAGAATGATACTATATTAGTCCAAGTCTATGTGGATGATATAATATTTGGGTCTACTAATGATAATCTCTGTAAGAGATTTGCTAAGTTAATGCACAGCAAGTTTGAAATGAGCATGATGGGAGAGCTGAAGTTCTTTCTTGGATTACAAGTAAATCAAAGGTTAGATGGAACATTTATTTGTCAATCCAAGTATCTCAAGGAACTCCTCAAAAAGTACAATCTAGAGGATTCTGCATCAGCAAGGACTCCATCAACTACAGCTGTCAAGCTTGGACCATGTGAAAACTCCATTAAGGTAGATGTCACAAGCTACAGAGGTATGATTGGCTCGTTACTCTATCTTACTGCAAGTAGACCAGATATTATGTATGCTACATGTTTATGTGCAAGGTTCCAAGCGGATCCTGGAGATATTCATCTCGTTGCTGTTAAACGAATCTTAAGATATCTTAAGGGAACACCAAATCTAGATATTTGGTACCCTAAAGAATCTGGTTTTAACCTTGTTGGATATACAGATTCAGATTACGCAGGAAGTGTTGTTGATAGGAAAAGCACCTCAGGGAGTTGTCAATTCCTAGGAAGCAGGCTAGTCTCATGGTACAGCAAGAAACAGCAAAGAGTTTCCAACTCAACGGCCGAGGCTGAATATATTGCTGCTGGAATCTGCTGTGCTCAGATCTTGTGGATTAGGAACCAGCTACGAGACTATGGCTCTGTATTGAACAAAATTCCTATTTTATGTGACAATACAAGTGCAATAGCCATCACCAACAACCCTGTGCAGCACTCGAGGACAAAGCACATTGACATCAGGTATCATTTTATTAGAGAGCACGTCATGAATGGTACTGTTGAACTATTTTTTGTTCCAACAGAAGAACAAATAGCAGATATTTTCACTAAACCACTTGATGAATCCACATTTACCAGATTAGTTGGTAAATTGGGCATGTTGAATAGTTTTAGTGATTAATTTAGTTAATATCTGAGATCTGTTCTTGAATGAATTTACAAATGAATTTTTCATAAATGAAAAATTCATTTGCAAATTTATTTTATCATTTTATCATATTTCTTGCTTATTTCTATGGAATTTTTATTATCTTATCTTATTTATTTACTCAAATTGTTAATTTTAATGTCTCAGAATATTTTATTTTCTCTAAAAATATTTTTCTATGAATTTAATTTGTTAAAATTCAAAAGAAATCTATTTTTGGACTGAAAATATTATTATCTCTGAAATATTTTAATTATTTTAATTTTGTAAATATTTTATGAATTGTTACTAAGTTATATAAGTCTTTATTTCAGTACATATTTATATATATGTGTGTTTCTATGTTTAAAGCTGATATGACAATCGGCAAGACAATTGAAATTGTCTTGCTGAAAGTCATTTCAGTTTAAATTTTGTTTATTATGTTAATCAGTATAGTTTTATACTGGCAAGACAATCGGTATGACTATCAATTATCTTGCCAGTTATAAACCTTATATATAATTATTTTCCTTTTATTTTATACTGGTATGACAATCGGTATGACTATCAGATTGTCATACCAGTTATATATATTTAGTATTTATTATTTTTATTACTCCTATTTCTTCTATTTTCTAATTTGTTTTTGCCTTGTAAGACTATCGGTATGACAATCGGTGAGACAATCCCGGATTGTCATACCAGTTATACTACTTAACCTGTTTTTGTGTGTGTTTTAAGTTTCATCAGTTCATTTTCTTTGTTTTTCAAAAAAAATTTCAACAGTTTTTCCTTCTTTCTCTCTCTCTCTCCGATTCAACCACAGTCACCATTGTTTCTTGCTCGAGTTTTTACTCAACATACAAAAATCATCACTTCTGTGATATATACATACAAGTATATACATACAGAAGTGCTGTTGAATTTTTGTTAAAAGAAATCAATCAAATCAAAATCAGTTTCTGTTTTTTTGATTTTGGGTATTTTTTTATTATTTTATTTTTAATTTCTGATTTGTGTCTTTTGGTTTTTCAAAACTGTGTTTGTGAGTTAGGAATTTTAACGAGATACATTCCTATCTAAATTTTTCGATTATAATTAATTTAATTCGAATTATTAAATTAATTTAATTAATTCGAATTTTCTTAATATTATTCTTAAAATTCTGAAAGTGTGTGTCTTATTATTATTTTAAAATGGCTCTCAATTTCCAAATTGTCGCGCATAATCTGGTTGGTTATTTTAATCCGGAAAAATGTGATGTGGAAAAATTTAAGCCTTGGATTAGATTTTTAAATGACCATTCGATTGTTAGCTCTGCTATTAAATCAAATGTGATTTTAAATGTCGATCTGCTTAGACTGATTTGCACAACCTCTACTGTGGCCGATGATTCAAAATCTTTTTCATTCACCGTGGCAAACACACAGTATGTGGTTGATGAAACAGTAGTCAATCAGGCGTTAAATTTTCCATTGGACAATTTCTGTAATTTACCCTCTGAAAATGATATCACAAACTTTTTCCATGCTATTCACTATCAGGGGGTGATCAATTTAACCAAACTTTCAAAATCCAATTTGGTGTCTGAATGGGATATTTTCTTCGATACACTTTCTAAGGTGTTTGCCAACTGCACTAAATCCAACTTTCACAACATCACTTCCACTCTGCAGTATATTGGTCTTGCGGTTGTTTTTAATCAAAGGATCAATTTTGGCAAACTACTTTTTCCCATTCTCTTGAGACGTCTCACTACTGCTTTACGTGATCATTCTACAAATCGTAGGGTATCATGTTACTATGCTCGTTTTCTCATGCTTATAGCATATCATCTTCTCACACCTGAACACAAAGCCCTTTTTGCTAACTCTGCAGTAACCGAACCCCCTCCAGTAAGCAAAAAGATTTACACCCGCCAAGACACAACCTTTAAATTCATGCAAGTTCCAGTACTTATATCTGCTTTCATGGCCACTTATATTCCTTTACCTATTTTCAATCTTCCCGGTCATGAACAGCAACCTCAACCTCCAGTGGTTCAAGCCACCCAGGCTCCTCCAACATCAGATGCTCTTCCATTACAGGTAGTAATTCCTCACTCTCACTCCATTCCTACTTCTGTTGAAAGACCCTCAGTGGTTGATAGGGCTGACCATGAAGTTGTAGAACCACAGCTTCAATCCCAGGTCATAAAGCCAAACACAGAGTCACATTCTATCTCAACCTCTCCCCCACTGTCTAAAATGTTACCCAGAAGGTTAATAGGAAGTAGTGCATTGTTAAATGTGAGTGAACCCTCAGCTATGCCTCCTCCAAAGAAAAGAAAAACTTATACTGAGGCATCTGAAAGCCCATCCTTGTCCTCCCAACAGGACATGGACTTTGAAATGGCCGATGAACAGTTACTAGAGACATTCTCTCAACAGGATGAATCTATTGAAATTCGCCATAGGGCCATGGCATCTTGTACTGAGTCAAGCACAATTCCATTACTCACAATGGAACCATACGTACCCACAGATTATACTCAGGACACAGAGCGAGGAGTGCACATAGAGTCTGTTACAGTGCCTGCCATAGTTACGACAGAAGAGCAGTCACATGCTTCTGAGGGAAAATCTGACTCTCAGCCACCCTTAATAGAGTCATTTTCTCCCCTCCCAGATCAAACACCTCTGGCTCCCTCATGGGATTCTCCACTCACAGATTTATCTGGAGAAAGTGGAGGGCAACTCGGTCAATCTATCCCTGAAGCAATTCAGACATCTATTTCATATGAAATGATAGGTTTGACTGAGGATCGGGACTCGCGAATTCCCATTGCACCACCACTGACCTCTCTTGAAGAGGCTAGGGTGATTTTAACTGCAGGTACAGAAGAACAGCAACAGAAAGACTCCTCACGAGCAATTATATTGAGAGAAACACAAGCACGTGAGGTGAGTGAACCAAACACGAGTGAAATTCAGGTTAGAGCACACACAGACACTGATACTGTAAACCTGTTAGCTCAAATTGTTGCTCTAAAAGAAGAACTTGCTAAAAGCCAAGCTGAAGCTCAAGCATTCAAAGCACAAGTGGTTGAACGGTCTTCTTCTTCCACCTCTGTCAACAATCAGCTGGCACTCATAAGGAATGATATCTCAGATCTCAAGAACACTATCACACCAAAGCTCAATTCCATTCAGGAAACTCCAACTTTATCATCTGATGACATTTCTGACTTCTGCTCTCTACATACAAGGATGACTTCTCTTGAAGATTTGGTTGAAATGAATCATTCACTGGATTCCTCTAGATTTCTGAAGATAGAGACAGGTATGGAACATCTGAATGAAGGGATAAAGCACCTGTACTACATGATCAAAAATTCTCACTGTCCCAATGAAGAACAAAGGACTTACTTTGAAGGGCCGTCTGGTGGAGGCTCAGGCTCGGGAGGTGATGGAGGTCATGGAGGATCTAAGGGAAAGTCAGTAGAGGATCCCTCAACTAAGGGGGAGAAGAAAGGGAATAGTGGAAAGGGGAAATGAAAGGCATATGTCATAGCCTACTCGTTTATTCGAGTATTTAACTCAACTCAAATAAGAATGTAATAAGTAAATAGTGGATTAATCATCAGAGAGATCTCACAATGTAACATCTGTCAAAGAATAAAGAAACATTGTTCATCTGCAGACTTGAAGATTCACTGGAAGAAGTTCAAGAATTTGATCATGCCTCAGTGATATAAATCAAGATCGTGGATTTAATCAAGTGACAGAGATCTCGTCAAGGTATCGTTTATTACAAGGATTCAATCAGAATATCAAAGTCAAGACATGAAGAAACGTCACCAAAGTTAGTCACTCATGAACCAGACAGTACATCGAGTGTCAGCATTGAAGTGGCGGAATTGATTCATAAGTCTCAGTGACTTTCAGAAGATTGTCAGAAGAATGGATGCTGCTAAGGGTTAGTATTAATTCTCTATTAATTAATTAAGTCATATAATTTAATTAAGAAAATAAATTATATCTGCAAAGATTAATTTATTGATTAATTGAATTAAATTGATTAATTAATTTAGAATTAATATTAAGGATTTACAAGATTTTAATTGGTTTAAAATCTGCTTAAATTCAGCAAGACAATTCATTTGAACTAGTATGACAATCGGTATGACAATTGATAGTCATACCGAAAGTCATGCCAATACATATAATTGTCTTACTAGAATTTCTGTTTAGATTAAAATTAGTTATTAATTCAGCAAGACAATTTATTTGAACTAATATGACAATCGGTATGACAATCTATAGTCATACCGAAAGTCTTGCTAGCTCATTTTTAATTGTCTTGCTAGTTGTAAACATTGTCCTACCGAAAGTCTCACAAGCTTAAAGGATTGTCATTCCAATTCAATCTACTCGGCTGTGTTGTTTAAAAGAAGCAGAAGACCAGTTCATAAAAAAGTAGCAGGCAATCAAACAGAATACATACTCAAGAACAAAAAGAAAAAGGAGCAGAAAAATATTACATCTCATCTGCAACTTCAAGATCAATTTCTAGATTGTAAAGTTAAATCCAATCAACTAGAAATACTTATCTTGTTCTTGTGTATCAATCTAGCGGATTAAAATCCCTAGAACTTAATCTCAAATCGCATTTAGCATTTGATCTTTTAATTACAAAAATAGAAAAAGTTCATGTCGAATTTATTCTAGATTTGTAATAATTGATTTGAGATTAATCCCTTGTAACCGATACCGTAGTTGTAACACCTTTCAAGTTTAATAAAAGTTTTATTTTACTTGAATTTTGTTTCACAATTTTATTCTGCATTTTATTCGATTAAACGGTATTGTTTGCATTCAACCCCCCCTTCTACAAACAAATTGGGACCTAACAATTGGTATCAGAGCCTTTTGATTAACGTACAAATCTAGATCCTAGACTTTTGTGTTTCTTTCACTTCTTGAATTTTTTATTCACTCAAAAAATTCATAAGGACTACACAAAAAGTTGGAACCGTTAAAATTCCACTTTTCGATAAAGAAAATTATGTTATGTGGAAGAAGAAGATGCTACTGTTTTTACAGGTTGCTAATCCCAAATATTTGCAAGTGTTGAAGAAGGGTCCAAAAATACCTATGGTTATGGAACCAGAGGTAATAGAAAATGATGTGGTGATCACCAAAGCGAGAACTTATGTGAAGGATCCTGAGGACTTCTCTCCTGCTGAAATAGAAGAAGCTTCCCTGGATGCTAGCCTTCAATTAATCTTAGTAGATTCCCTTAATCCCCTGATGAATAGACATGTGATGAATTGTAAAGATTCCAAACATATCTGGGAAACTATTGAGATTATTAATGAAGGCACAGAGGAAGTTAGGGAGAACAAACTAGAAATCCTAACCTATGAGTATGAATACTTTAAATCCAATCCAGGAGAAGGAATCACTGAAGTGTTTGAGAGGTACAATGCATTGATCAACAACCTGAACATTAATGGTAAATACTATTCCATCAGGGAGGTCAACAAAAAGTTCCTTTTAACACTGCCAACTCATCTCGAACATAGAATCACTGCCATAAGAGAAGCAAGAGATCTGAGTGAGATTTCTTTGGAAAGGCTCTATGGTGTGTTAAAGACTTATGAGTTGGAGCAGATTCAGCAGAAGGAAGTTTACGGGAAAGGAAGAGTGGTCAGCACGTCTACTGCTCTAGTAGCTGATGAACAACAACAACAACCACAATATCAACAACAATCTCAACAGTCAGAAAGAATGGTACAGTCTTCCAAGGTTGAAGATAATGTGATAGTAGCAGAATTTGATTCTCCTACTACAAATCAATCAGGAGATGATTATTATTCCTTGGAAGAACTGGAGCAATTGGAGGATGAGTCAATGGCCCTGATTGTCAAGAGATTCTCAAATGTCAGATTCAAAAGGAATCCCAAGTTCAAGTACAAGTCCAACTACAACAGATTCCAGAAAGGTGGATCTTCATCCTCTAACACCAGCAGTGGTGGGTATAAAACAGGGATGGTTGATCGAAGCACCATTCGATGCTTCAACTGTAATGAGTTGGGACACTTTGCCACGGAATGCAGGAAGCCAAAACAAGCTAGGAAGAACTCTTACGATTCTAATCAAAAGAGTAAATCTGAAAGGGCGTACCTGGCAAAGGGAAGAAGCTGGGATGATACTGACAGTGAAGATGAAGAAGTTGGGAATCTTGCTCTCATGGCTAGTAATGCAAGCACCTCATCGTCAAGAAAAGAGGGCATTAAACAGGTACAACCGGTAGTGTGGATTCTTGACAGCGGATCGTCAAGACATATGACCGGAGATAGAGCCCTGCTATCAAATGTGGTTGAGAAAGCTGGCCCAGTGGTTACCTTTGGAGATAACAGCAAAGGTTTAACGGAGGGATATGGTTGTTTGCTAGCTGGAAATGTTATCATTGAAAATGTATATGTTGTGCAAGGACTTGAACACAATCTGCTTAGCATTAGTCAGTTCTGTGACAACGGCTATAATGTTTTATTCGACAAGCTGAAGTGTCAGATTCTGCACAAGAAAAGTGAAAAACCCTCCTTAATAGGAATCCAGAAAGGAAATCTGTTCGTAGCTGACATGAACTCTGGAAGCAATCTTGAAGTCAATTGTTTCTATGCAAAGGCATCGTCAGATGAGAGTTGGCTATGGCACAAGAGACTTTCCCATCTCAATTTCAAAACAATGAATTCTCTTGTCAAAAGAGAATTGGTAAGAGGTCTGCCTCAGCTGGAATTCTCTCCAGAAGGACTATGTGAGGCTTGCCAGAAAGGAAAGTCAAAGAAAGCAAGTCACAAAGGCACTGACACATCTTCCATAACTGGTGTTCTGCAATTATTGCACATGGATTTATTTGGTCCAGTTAATATCCTTTCTATGTCAAAAAAGTGTTACTGTCTTGTGATAGTTGATGACTATTCCAAGTATACGTGGGTTTTATTTCTTCACTCTAAGGATGAAACACCACAAGTTGTGATTGATCATATCAAGATGATTGAGTTAGATTCTAACGTCCCTGTTAGAGAAATAAGGTCAGATAATGGGACAGAATTCAAGAATGCACTTCTCAATGGATTCTGTACAGACAAAGGGATTACCAGACAATTTTCAGCTCCTAGAACCCCTCAGCAAAATGGAGTGGTAGAAAGGAAGAATCGTACATTGATTGAAGCTGCAAGAACGATGTTAAGTGAATCAGGTCTTCCAATGTACTTTTGGGCTGAAGCTGTCAATACTGCATGTTATACTCAGAATCGAACTCTAATCAACAAAGACTTCATGAAAACTCCTTATGAGATTTTGAATGAACAGAAACCTTCTATCAAATACTTTCATGTATTTGGTGCCAGATGCTTCGTGCTCAAGGATGGAGATGATCATCGTGGTAAGTTCGAGGCAAAGGCATATGAGGGTATTTTTGTTGGATATGGAAGAAGATCATATAGAGTGTATATCATTGATCAACACAAAGTAACTGAAAGTGTCAATATTACATTTGATGACACTAAACTCCCTAGTATCCAAACTGAAGATCCTTCTGAGAAACTGAAGTTTGATGATACGTCAGATTCAGAATCAGAACATGGTCAAGAACCTGAGGTTGTTGCTGGTGAAGAACCTGTTAATCCTGATGATACTCAAGGTAATAGTGATGGAAACTTTGGCAACAATGAAGATACCACTGCTACTGATGGAGAATCTTCAAGTCAACATGGCAACAACTCAGGGGGAGATGCTGAAGGATCATCTAGTAGGACACAACATCACAATGAATTTCAAGGCGAATCATCAAGATCAAATCTTCCAAGACAGACTGTCTGGAATAAAGCTCACCCTTTTGAGTTGATTATTCGTGATCCAGATGTTGGAGTCAGAACTAGACGTGCTACTCAAAATGAGTGTCTGTTCTCAGGATTTCTTTCTGAGATGGAACCTAAGAAAATTGAAGAAGCACTGACTGATCCAGATTGGGTGATTGCTATGCAAGATGAACTCAATCAGTTTGAAAGTCAACAAGTCTGGAAACTGGTACCTAGGCCTTTACACAAGAAAGCTGTTGGTACTAGGTGGGTATTCAGGAATAAACTAGATGAAGATGGTGTGGTTACAAGAAACAAGGCAAGACTGGTAGCTAAAGGGTATTCTCAAGCTGAAGGCATTGATTATGATGAAACCTATGCTCCAGTGGCTAGACTTGAGGCCATCAGGATATTTCTGGCATTCGCAGCATTTTCAAACTTTAAAGTTTATCAAATGGATGTCAAGAGCGCCTTTCTGAATGGAAAGCTGGATGAAGAGGTATATGTAGAGCAACCTCCTGGTTTTGAAGATCCAGATCATTTGGATTTTGTCTTCTTTCTTTTCAAGGCTATCTATGGGCTAAAACAGTCTCCAAGAAAATGGTATGACACTCTCTCTGAATTTCTTATTGAAAATAGCTTTATTAGAGGTGTCATAGACAAAACTCTCTTTTCTAAAACACATAAGAAGGATACTATATTAGTCCAAGTCTATGTGGATGATATAATATTTGGGTCTACTAATGATAATCTCTGTAAGAGATTTGCTAAGTTACTGCACAGCAAGTTTGAAATGAGCATGATGGGAGAGCTGAAGTTCTTTCTTGGATTACAAGTAAATCAAAGGTTAGATGGAACATTTATTTGTCAATCCAAGTATCTCAAGGAACTCCTCAAAAAGTACAATCTAGAGGATTCTGCATCAGCAAGGACTCCATCAACTACAGCTGTCAAGCTTGGACCATGTGAAAACTCCATTAAGGTAGATGTCACAAGCTACAGAGGTATGATTGGCTCGTTACTCTATCTTACTGCAAGTAGACCAGATATTATGTATGCTACATGTTTATGTGCAAGGTTCTAAGCGGATCCTAGAGATATTCATCTCGTTGCTGTTAAACGAATCTTAAGATATCTTAAGGGAACACCAAATCTAGGTATTTGGTACCCTAAAGAATCTGGTTTTAACCTTGTCGGATATACAGATTCAGATTATGCAGGAAGTGTTGTTGATAGGAAAAGCACCTCAGGAAGTTGTCAATTCCTAGGAAGCAGGCTAGTCTCATGGTACAGCAAGAAACAGCAAACAGTTTCCAACTCAACGGCTGAGGCTGAATATATTGCTGCTGGAAGCTGCTGTGCTCAGATCTTGTGGATTAGGAACCAACTACGAGACTATGGCTCTGTATTGAACAAAATTCCTATTTTATGTGACAACACAAGTGCAATAGCCATCACCAACAACCCTGTGCAGCACTCGAGGACAAAGCACATTGACATCAGGTATCATTTTATTAGAGAGCACGTCATGAATGGTACTGTTGAACTATTTTTTGTTCCAACAGAAGAACAAATAGCAGATATTTTCACTAAACCACTTGACGAATCCACATTTACCAGATTAGTTGGTAAATTGGGCATGTTGAATAGTTTTAGTGATTAATTTAGTTAATATCTGAGATCTGTTCTTGAATGAATTTACAAATGAATTTTTCATAAATGAAAATTTCATTTGCAAATTTATGTTATCATTTTATCATATTTCTTGCTTATTTCTATGTAATATATATTATCTTATCTATTTTTATTTTCCCTTCTTGTTAATTTAAAATATCTCAGAATATTTTATTTTCTCTAAAAATATTTTTCTATGAATTTTATTTGCTAAAATTCAACAGAAATCTATTTTTGGAATAAAAATAATAAATTCTGATATATTGTCTTTGGTTCTGTAAATATTACAGGTCTGTATTTCAGTTTTGCTATTTTGTTATATAATTTCTGTACATATTTGAGTGTCTTTCTACTGAAATGACAATCGGCAAGACAATTGAAATTGTCTTGCTGAAAATCATTTCAGTACTTATATATATATATATATACTTATTTTCATATTAATTCTGTGTGAAATCCTTTTATTTCCAGAATGACAATCGGCAAGACAATTGAAATTGTCTTGCTGAAAGTCATTTGCGAATATAATTGTCATTTCAGTGTTTTTCAGTATAGTTTTATACTGGCAAGACAATCGGTATGACTATTGATTGTCTTGCCAGTTATAAACATTATATATATTTTTTATTTTATTTTATACTGGTATGACAATCGGTATGACTATCAGATTGTCATACCAGTTATATATTATCACTTGTTTTATTCTTATTCTTTTCGGTTATTTTCTTTCTTTTGCCTGGTATGACAATTGGTATGATAATCCAGGATTGTCATACCAGCTGTTATATAAAGGCGTTTGTTGTTTTTTTTTACCATCACAACAGTTTTCTTTTCTTTCAAAAATTCGAACAGTTTCCTCATTCTCTCTCTTCTCTCTCTTCGATCAAAAACATCTTCCAATCTGTTTTGATTCTCCTTTGCTCGAGTTTTTACTCAGCTTACTAATTCATCACTTTGTGGTATATACATACAAGTATATACATACAAAGGTGCTGTTGAATTTTTGTTAAATCTATATTTTATTTCGATTTGTGTTTGTTGATTTTAAGCATTTTTATTTCTTATTTTAATTTCTGATTTGTGTCGTTTGGTCTTTCAAAACTGTGTTTGTGAGTTAGGAATTTTAACGAGATACATTTCTGTCTAAATTTTTCGATTATAATTAATTTAATTCGAATTATTAAATAAATTTAATTAATTCGAATTTTCTTAATATTATTCTTAAAATTCTGAAAGCGTGTGTCTTATTATTATTTTAAATGGCTCTCAATTTCCAAATTGTCGCGCATAATCAGGTTGGTTATTTTAATCCGGAAAAATGTGATGTTGAAAAATTTAAGCCATGGATTAGATTTTTAAATGACCATTCGATTGTTAGCTCTGCTATTAAATCAAATGTGATTTTAAACGTCGATCTACTTAGACTGATTTGCACAACCTCTACTGTGGCCGATGATTTAAAATCTTTTTCATTCACCGTCGCAAACACACAGTATGTAGTTGATGAAACAGTCGTCAATCGTGCGTTAAATTTTCCACTAGACAATTTCTGTAATTTACCCTCTGAAAATGATATCACAAATTTTTTCAATGCTATTCACTATCAGGGGGTGATCAATTTAACCAAACTCTCTAAATCAAATTTGGTGTCTGAATGGGATATTTTCTTCGATACACTTTCCAAAGTGTTTGCCAACTGCACAAAATCCAATTTTCATAACATCACTTCCACTCTGCAGTATATTGGTCTTGCGGTTGTTTTCAATCAAAGGATCAATTTTGGCAAACTACTTTTTCCCATTCTCTTGAGAAGTCTAACTTTTGCTTTACGTGATCATTCTACAAATCGTAGGGTATCATGTTACTATGCTCGTTTTCTCATGCTTATAGCAGATCATCTTCTCACACCTGAACACAAAGCCCTTTTTGCTAACTCTGCAGTAACCGAACCCCCTCCAGTTAGCAAAAAGATTTACACTCGCCAAGACACAACCTTCAAATTTATGCAAGTTCTAGTACTTGTATCTCCTTTCATGGCCACTTATATTCCTTTACCTATTTTCAATATTCCCGGCCATGAACAGCAACCCCAACCTCCAGTGGTACAAGCCACCCAGGCTCTTCCATTACAGGTAGTAATTCCTCACTCTCACTCCCTTCCTACTTCTGTTGAAAGACCCCCAGTGGTTGATAGGGCTGACCATGAAGTTGTAGAACCACAGCTTCAATCCCAGGTCATAGAGCCAAACACAGAGTCACATTCTATCTCAACCTCTCCCCCACTGTCTAAAATGTTACCCAGGAGATTACTAGGAAGTAGTACATTGTTAAATATGAGTGAACCCTCAGCTCTGCCTCCTCCTAAGAAAAGAAAAACATATTCTGAGGCATCTGAAAGCCCATCCTTGTCCTCCCAACAGGACATGGACTTTGAAATGGCCAATGAACAGTTACTAGAGGCATTCTCTCAACAGGATGCATCTATTGAAATTCGCCATAGGGCCATGGCATCTTGTACTGAGTCAAGCACAATTCCATTACTCACAATGGAACCATACACTTCCCCGGATCATACTCAGGACAGACAGCGAGGAGTGCACGTAGAGTCGGTTACAGTGCCTGCCATAGTTACGGCAGAAGAGCAGTCACATGCTTCAGAGGGAAAATCTGACTCTCCGCCATCTTTAATAGAGTCATTTTCTCCCCTCCCAGATCAAACACCTCTGGCTCCCTCATGGGATTCTCCACTCGCAGATTTATCTGGAGAAAGTGGAGGGCAACTCGGTCAATCTATCCCTGAAGCAATTCAGACATCTATTCCAAAAGATTTGATAGGTTTGACTGAGGATCGGGACTCGCGAATTCCCATTGCACCACCACTGACCTCTCTTGAAGAGGCTAGGGTGATTTTTAATGCAGGTACAGAAGAACAGCAACAGGAAGACTCCTCACGAGCAATTATATTGAGAGAAACACATGCACGTGAGGTGAGTGAACCAAACACGAGTGAAATTCAGGTGAGAGCACACACAGACACTGATACTGTAAACCTGTTAGCTCAGATTGCTGCCCTAAAAGAAGAACTTGCTAAAGGCCAAGCTGAAGCTCAAGCATTCAAAGCACAAGTGGTTGAACGGTCTTCTTCTTCCACCTCTGTCAACAATCAGCTTGCAATCATAAGGAATGACATCTCAGATCTAAAGACCACTGTAATACCAAAGCTCAATTCTATTCAGGACACTCCAACTTTATCAGCTGATGACATATCCAA
Source organism: Apium graveolens (assembly GCF_009905375.1). Taxonomy (NCBI): domain Eukaryota; kingdom Viridiplantae; phylum Streptophyta; class Magnoliopsida; order Apiales; family Apiaceae; genus Apium; species Apium graveolens. The sequence continues at coordinate 121,728,895 of NC_133657.1, forward strand.
CTTCTGCTCTCTACATACAAGAATGACTTCTCTTGAAGACCTCGTTGAGATGAATCATTCACTGGACTCCTCAAGATTTCTAAAGATAGAGACGGGCATGGAACATCTCAATGAAGGGATGAAGCACCTATATTACATGATCAAGAATTCTCATTGCCCTAATGAAGAACAAAGAGCTTATTTTGAAGGACCGTCTGGTGGAGGATCAGGCTCTGGAGGTGATGGAGGTTCCAAAGGAAGGTCGGTAGAGGATCCCTCAACTAAGGGGGAGAAGAAAGGAAGTAGTGCCAAAGGGAAAGAAAAAGATACCTCTGCTGGAAACAAAGAAAAGGCTGATGATGTCTACTACAGTGGAGAACAGGATGACTTTGATATTTTTGACATTCCCACTGAACCAGTTCAGGAAGATAAAGATGGGTTATTTGAAGCTGAAGAGGAAAGTGATTTCGAAGATTGGGAAGAGGAAGATACAGTGGATCCTATGTTTGAGAAAGAATTTCAGAAGGAGCAGTCAGAGATGAAAAGAAAAGAAGCTGAACTCAAGAAGGTCTCTCAGATCATTGACAGGAGGAAAGACATACAAAGAACAGAAACTCTTCAAAAGCAACGTCTTCATGACATTAAGGCTCAAGAAAGGAGAAGAGATGTCAGACTAAAGATTGGTGAAAAATGGGATGAAGCTAGGAGAGTACTCGATATGCCTCAGCTGAGCACTAACAATGATAGGCAGTTCTTACATCTTCTTGACAAGCTGGAAATCTCAAATCCTAACAATGACATGTACATGAATGCTATCAAGACTGAAGTCTCAAGGATCACAGCTGCTTTTGATAGATCCCTAAATGAGATGAGCATTTTTGTATATTGTCAGAGTGAAGGATCATTCAAGGTGTCACTTCATCTATTTGAGAATCGTTCTTTGTCATAGATTTGGGTTCTTTTAAACAAAGTCAAAAGAAGCTCAGAATTGAATGAAGTTCTTCGAGAAAGGCTTAAAGAGTTTGCCAGCAGGGCTAGTCCTCAAGTGGTCAACAATCCTCATCAGGTGAGATTCTTTAAGTCTGATTGTCTTCAAATCTGTCAGCTAGATGTACAATCTCTTAAAGACTACTCAGCTAAGCATCTGGTCTGGATGGAACATCATTTGAGAACTGCTGGATATTCATCCATGTTGAAGACTCAAGCTGCTGACTTGATTCAAGCTTATTGTGAAAAGAATGTTAAAAGGTACACTCAACTCAAGAATAAGCTGAAGTCAGTTGGAGTTCAACCAGTCAGACCAGCAAGCTTCACTTCAGAAAAGGATCGTGTCTTTGACAAGGAATTGCTTCAAGATTTAGAAGAAGGTGAAGTCAGAAGAGAAGACAACTGAAGTCAATTAGCTCAAAACTCAATGTAATATGATTAGAGCTTTATGAATCAAGATAGTCTAATGTAGTTATATGTTCAGGCTAGAGGAACATCTATCTTGTATTCACTTGTAAATTTCATTTGGAATCTGGAAAATGTTAAATATAATCCAGAACTTTTCTGCTATTTACTTTACATTACTGTTTATATCTTTTTCTTATTTGTCAGTTGAGTTATCCTCTAGGTATTTGTTGTTATTGTCTAACAAGCAAATAGGGGGAGATTGAAAGGCATATGTCATAGCCTACTCATTTATTCGAGTATTTAACTCAACTCAAATAAGAATGTAATAAGTAAATAGTGGATTAATCATCAGAGAGATCTCACAATGTAACATCTGTCAAAGAATAAAGAAACATTGTTCATCTGCAGACTTGAAGATTCACTGGAAGAAGTTCAAGAATTTGATCATGCCTCAGTGATATAAATCAAGATCGTGGATTTAATCAAGTGACAGAGATCTCGTCAAGGTATCGTTTATTACAAGGATTCAATCAGAATATCAAAGTCAAGACATGAAGAAACGTCACCAAAGTTAGTCACTCATGAACCAGACAGTACATCGAGTGTCAGCATTGAAGTGGCGGAATTGATTCATAAGTCTCAGTGACTTTCAGAAGATTGTCAGAAGAATGGATGCTGCTAAGGGTTAGTATTAATTCTCTATTAATTAATTAAGTCATATAATTTAATTAAGAAAATAAATTATATCTGCAAAGATTAATTTATTGATTAATTGAATTAAATTGATTAATTAATTTAGAATTAATATTAAGGATTTACAAGATTTTAATTGGTTTAAAATCTGCTTAAATTCAGCAAGACAATTCATTTGAACTAGTATGACAATCGGTATGACAATTGATAGTCATACCGAAAGTCATGCCAATACATATAATTGTCTTACTAGAATTTCTGTTTAGATTAAAATCAGTTATTAATTCATCAAGACAATTTATTTGAACTAATATGACAATCGGTATGACAATCTATAGTCATACCGAAAGTCTTGCTAGCTCATTTTTAATTGTCTTGCTAGTTGTAAACATTGTCCTACCGAAAGTCTCACAAGCTTAAAGGATTGTCATTCCAATTCAATCTACTCGGCTGTGTTGTTTAAAAGAAGCAGAAGACCAGTTCATAAAAAAGTAGCAGGCAATCAAACAGAATACATACTCAAGAACAAAAAGAAAAAGGAGCAGAAAAATATTACATCTCATCTACAACTTCAAGATCAATTTCTAGATTGTAAAGTTAAATCCAATCAACTAGAAATACTTATCTTGTTCTTGTGTATCAATCTAGCGGATTAAAATCCCTAGAACTTAATCTCAAATCGCATTTAGCATTTGATCTTTTAATTACAAAAATAGAAAAAGTTCATGTCGAATTTATTCTAGATTTGTAATAATTGATTTGAGATTAATCCCTTGTAACCGATACCGTAGTTGTAACACCTTTCAAGTTTAATAAAAGTTTTATTTAACTTGAATTTTGTTTCACAATTTTATTCCGCATTTTATTCGATTAAACGGTATTGTTTGCATTCAACCCCCCCTTCTACAAACAAATTGGGACCTAACAGGAAAGAAAAAGATACCTCTGCTGGGGACAAAGGAAAGGCTGATGATGTCTATTACAGTGGAGAACAGGATGACTTTGGCATTTTTGACATTCCCACTGAACCAGTCTTGGAAGATAAAGATGGTTTATTTGAAGCTGAAGAGGAAAGTGATTTTGGAGAATGGGAAGAGGAAGTTACAGTGGATCCTATCTTTGAGAAAGAGTTTCAGCAGCAGCAGTCAGAGATGAAAAGAAAAGAAGCTGAACTTAAAAAGGTCTCCCAGATCATTGACATGAGGAAAGACATACAAAGAACAGAAACTCTTCAAAAGCAACGTCTTCATGACATTAAGGCTCAAGAAAGGAGAAGAGATGTCAGACTGAAGATTGGTGAGAAATGGGATGAAGCTAGGAGAGTACTTGATATGCCTCAGCTGAGCACTAATAATGATAGACAGTTCCTACATCTTCTTGACAAGCTGGAAATCTCAAATCCTAACAATGACATGTACATGAATGCTATCAAGACTGAAGTCTCAAGGATCACAGCTGCTTTTGATAGATCCCTAAATGAGATGAGCATTTTTGTATATTGTCAGAGTGAAGGATCTTTCAAGGTGTCACTTCATCTGTTTGAGAATCGTTCTTTGTCAGAGATTTGGGTTCTTCTCAACAAGGTAAAAAGAAGCTCAGAATTGAATGAAGTTCTTCGAGAAAGGCTTAAAGAGTTTGCCAGCAGGGCTAGTCCTCAAGTGGTCAACAATCCTCATCAGGTGAGATTCTTTAAGTCTGATTGTCTTCAAATCTGTCAGCTAGATGTACAATCTCTTAAAGATTACTCAACTAAGCATCTGGTCTGGATGGAACATCATTTAAGAACTGCTGGATACTCATCCATGTTGAAGACTCAAGCTGCTGATTTGATTCAAGCTTATTGTGAAAAGAATATTAAAAGGTACAATCAGATGAAGAATAAGCTGAAGTCAGTTGGAGTTCAACCAGTCAGACCAGCAAGCTTCACTTCAGAAAAGGATCGTGTCTTTGACAAAGAGTTGCTTCAAGATTTAGAAGAAGGTGAAGTCAGAAGAGAAGATAACTGAAGTCAATTAGCTCAAAACTCAATGTAATATGATTAGAGCTTTATGAATCAGGATAGTCTAATGTAGTTATATGTTCAGGCTAGAGGAACATCTATCTTGTATTCACTTGTAAATTTCTTTTGGAATCTGGAAAATGTTAAATATAATCCAGAACTTTTCTACTATTTACTTTGCATTTCTGTTTATATCTTTTTCTTATTTGTTAGTTGAGTTATCCTCTAGGTATTTGTTGTTATTGTCTAACAAGCAAATAGGGGGAGATTGAAAGGCATATGGCATAGCCTATTTGTATATTCGAGGATTTAACTCAACTCAAATAAGAATGTAATAAGTAAATAGTGGATCTATCGTCAGAGAGATCTCACAGAGTAACATCTGTCAAAGGGTTAAGAAACATTATTCATCTACAGACTTGAAGACTTAATTCACTGGAAGAAGCTCAAGAAATTGATCAAGCCTCAGTGATATAAATCAAGATTGTGGATTTAATCAAGTGACAGAGATCTCGTCAGGGTATCAATTAATTACAAGGATTGAGTCTGAAGAAAATCAAGAGTATCAAGGTCAAGGCTTGAAGAAACGTCATGGAAGTTAGTCACTCATGAACCAGACAGTACATCGAGTGTCAACATTGAAGTGGTGGAATTGATTCATAATTGACAGTAATTTTCAGAAGATTTTCAGAAGAATGGTTGCTGCTCAAGATTACTATTAATTCTCTATTAATTAATTAAATCAAATAATTTAATTAAGAAAATAAATTATATCTGCAAAGATTAATTTATTGATTAATTGAATTAATTGATTAATTAATTCAGAATTAATATTAAGGATTTTCAAAATTATTATTAGATTAAAATCTATTAATAATTCAGTAAGACAATTTGATTTGAACTACTATGACAATCGGTATGACAATTGATAGTCATACCGAAAGTCTTGCTAGTTCATTCTGATTGTCTTGCTAGCTATTGGGATTGTCTTGCTAGTTCAAGAGGATAGTCTCACCGAAAGTCCTACCAGTTCAAATGGATTGTCATACCAGTTCATTTGATTGTCTTGCCGAAAGTCATGCTGAGTAAACTGGATTGTTCTGTTTACTCAAACAACAAAAAACACAGCAGAAGAGCAGCATGCAATAATTCATACAGAACACACAAGTCAAGAGAAAAAGCAGCAGAAAACAAAGGCACAACATTTTATTCTTCATCTGCTTTATTCAAGATCAAAATTCTAGATTGAAAAGTTAAATCCAATCCACTAGAATTATTTATCTTGTTCTTGTGTATCAATCTAGCGGATTAAAATCCCTAGAACTTAATCTCAAATCGCATTTAGCATTTGATCTTTTAATTGCAAAAATAGAAAAAGTTCATGTCGAATTTATTCTAGATTTGTAATAATTGATTTGAGATTAATCCCTTGTAACTGATACCGTAGTTGTAACACCTTTCAAGTTTAATAAAAGTTTTATTTAACTTGAATTTTGTTTCACATTTTTATTCCGCATTTTATTCGATTAAACGGTATTGTTTGCATTCAACCCCCCCTTCTACAAACAAATTGGGACCTAACACATGTGTTACTCAAATTATCGTCATGGAAAGGATTAACCAGATTTGGCAACAAGGGTAAATTGAAGCCACGATATGTCGGACCGTTTGAAATTTCGAAGAAAGTGGGAAAAGTTGTGTACGAATTAGCTTTACCGCCTCATATGCAGCATATTCATAATGTGTTTCACGTGTCGATGCTTAAGCGATATAATCCTGATGCAAGGCATGTAATAGAATATAAACCGGTAGATATCCAACCTGATTTGTCTTTTGTAGAACAGCCGATAAGAATTTTAGCTCGGCGAGAGAAAGTGTTGAGAAATAAATCTGTGTCTTTAGTGCGAGTTTTGTGGAGAAACCTTATGGTTGAAGAATCAACCTGGGAACTTGAGAGTGAAATGTTAGAGAAATATCCTCATTTATTTTCATAGTGAGATTCTGAGGACAGAATCCTATTAAGGGGGGAAGGATGTAACGTCTGGGAAATTTGCGTCTGTATTATATCATATTTATAATAAATTATATGTGTTAATGTGTCATTTATATGGAATTAACTGTCAAACCCTAATTGCTATGTGTTACGTGCATTCTGTGTCATCCCGATATTTTTAAGATATTTTTCGGACATTTTATTTTTCCTTTATAGCTTTTATTTCAAAAGTTTTACGACCCGAATCATGATTTTAAAACACGTATTTCAAATAAAATAATGGGCCTTATTTTTCATCAAACGGCTTTTACCATCGCAATATTCTGAACATCTAGGCATTTTATAAATTTTCTCATTTTGCGAAAAATAACTTTTCCGGGCCCCATTGGGTGTTAAAAACCCCACAAAAATCATATTTTTATTTTTATAAAATTATAGGACTTTTATTTATACCATTTCTTTGTATTTTTGCACTATTCACAATTATTGGGAAATTTTGGCATATATATTCTATATATAAAATATTTATAAATTAAATTTTAATACTCAAAAATTATAAAATTAGGGGCCTATTAATTTTAAAAAGTGTAGAATTAGGGCCTTAATTTTATATGGGAGTATTAATTTTACTACTATAAATAGCCTAATTTTTATTTAATTAATTATAATTAATCATTAAAAATCAGAAAATAATTAAAATTCTCTGCAAACCGGGTCGGGAAGAACCAAGTCAGGTCGAAGAATCAATCGGTGATTTCGAGCAGATTATAGCACCAAATCCAGTGATTCCAGTACAAAAATTGAAGGTCTTGATCTGTTCTTTCCATTTCTAGTATCAATTTCATGTTTTAATTCTTAATTTTTTATTTTCGATTTATAGGGTTTATGTTCGAATTAGGACTTTTTGATTTTAGGGTTATTATGATATTTTGATGATTGATATAGCTTTGTTAGATTATCTACAGTCGATTCATGGTGTTTAATTGAACAAACGATACCTAGATAGCAAAGTTCGATTATTAGGGTTTATGTTCGATTTTCAAATCACAACTCAGTAATTTCTGTGAATATTTGGTTCTTGATATGTTAGGGCTTTGACTGTATGTATTCTTAGCTTTAATTTGCACTATTAAACGTTAAGTTTCATGTACGATTCTGTGATTTCGATATTTGGCCGGATTTTGAAGTCGGTTTGGACGGAGGTAGAGATTCAGGGATGTTTCTGGTATGATTTGCCCGGGAATAGATTGGTGAAGTAATTTGGAGTTGAAACCCTGTAAAAAACGAACCAAATGGTTCTGCTTTTGGCCTGAAAATGGGTTGCCGGAATCCTGGCCGGACGCCGGATTCTGGGCAGATTCTGGTCATGTTCTTCATGACCCGGAATTGACCCGTTTGAGCCGTTTCCAGAACCCGATTTTGATCCGTTTTGTCAGGGATTTCATTTCTGACAAGTATTTCTGGAAAATAATTTTTATTTTTATTGTTATTAATTTTAAAAATCAGTTTTATTTATTTTATAAAATTGATCAATTAATTATTTAATTAATTGATTTATATTATAAATAATTCTGAAATATTTTCTAAAAATAAGATTTAATTATTTTCTCAATTATTTCTTAATTATTAATTATTTATTAATTATTTAAAAATGATTAATTATTTTGATGATTAATCAAATAATTTTCAATAAATCATAATAAATTCATTTTAATTCCAAAAATTTAGAAAAATCATTTTTAGTTCTGATTTTTCTTAAACAATTATTTAAAAATTATTTTAGGGTTTAAAAATTAGTAATAATTATTTATATTGAATAATAAATTGAATTATCTATGTTTAATTGATATTACATAGACCGTTAGTCTGATTCGAGCGAAACGAAAGCCTTTTTTCTCATAAAAATGAATTCTTATCATTAAAAATAATATCAAAACCTAATTTCTTCTACAAAATTAGTTGAATTCGTTATTTGTTTGATTATCAGCCGAATCGCGTGCCAAGATGAGTCCGATAAATTCCGAAAAATAGGAAACGAGTCAGATAATGATCAGTTGAGCGATTAGTGAGTCAATCTTGATTCTAAAAATTATTTTAACTATAAAAAATGATTATGTGCTTATGTGCTTATGTGTATTATGTGGTTAATCGAGTCTTACTTGCTAATATATAATATACAAGTCAGTCATAAGCGCATTGGTAGACAATAGGAACGATGTGAAATCGGTTCAAGACACAATTGAAGTATGAAATGACTAAACCAGTCTATTTCTCTAACAGAAGCTAAGCTAGCAAGGCAGGTTGAGTCGGTGATAGACGAAGGTGACATATTTGCAGTGAGTCGCGCAAAAGGCAAGTTTTCCCCTATTCTAATTTCAGAATAGTGATATTTTTTCAGATTCTTATCACGCTTACACTCTTTTGATTCTTATTTATAACCACTGATACACACTTGTTATTCTTTTGTTCATATTCATTTTGATTCTTGATGTCTCCTTTTCTTTGAACTCCTTATTCATATTTCAAATTGTTACTCATATACATTGGTATATTCTGGTGATTAGAATATATCAAAGCATATCGATTGTTCCAGTTGCTACGTTATGGACTTGATAGTGATATTTTGGGGATTAAGTTTTACTTAATCCTAAGGACCGGGACATGACCGGATCCTTGAGATGGGCCGTAGAGCCTGGGTACCCGACTGGATCTATATAGGGAGATATAGATATGCATTGTATCCTGGCTGATCAGCAGGATATAGATATGAACTTGTGTCCAGTTTAGTTCATTTGTACTCTCCACCAGTGGCCTTCTTTCTGTTTTCACGGGGTTATATCTTTGCAGATATACCCAGGTTACCGATTTATTTAAACTGCTTAAACACTGTTTATATTTTGCGGACTTGTTGAGCAATTTTTGGCTCACCCTTTTTTTTGTTATCCACCTTATTATTTTCAGTTAAAAAGGAATATGAAACCCATCAGGACTCGAGTGGTAAAGAAGCGGGTCAAGCCTCGGGATCCTCTCATACCCAAGGTGTTGATCCCAATCCAGGAAGAAAGCTTTGAGTTGCCCGAACAGGTGGAGTGTAGATAGTTAGTGTGTGTGTTTGAATAAAAGATGAAATTAGTTTAAAACTGGTTAGACAATGGTTTGTAATAAAGAAAGTTTGTAAGATTTTGAATTTGGTTTGTAATAAAGTAGTTAGTAGTTCTTGTTTTCATACTTCAACCTAAAAAGGTCCTGGTTAGTGTTAAAGGGGTTTAGATTCATTTCTTTATTATTTGTTAATCAGATTGTACAGGTTTCGAGATTAGCTAGTAACCCCCAAACTTACACCCCGGGTCTGGAGGGCGTTACAATACATCCCAGATATTAAAGATATGGTTGATGATTGTTGGTTGATTGTTGTTGTCGGCTTTAGTCCGACTGGTAGTCAATAATATAGAGGAGATGCTGCCCAAATTTTGGAAAATACCCTGCTTTTAAAGATAGAAAGTATACTTCCGTGTGTTATGGATATTCCTGTTGATACTCCAAATAATTGCGATCTCGGTTCTTGAAAGAGGTTGTTAGAGCCAAACTGACTTCATATAATTGGACTTTGATTTCATATATCTAGTCATCAATTGGTTCAATTGATTAATTAAAGGAGTACTTGTTAATTGTTCTCATTGTATTGGGACAAATTGGATTCAACTAATAGCTCATACTCAGCTTGTCTCTCCTTGCTTAGATCATTCCCATTACAATGATGTGTATCCCTTGTTGTAGCCTAATAATTGAAAAGTCTCTGAACTTTCCAATGTTGTTGTTGAAGAATTCACAGTGGTTATTGACAAACATGTTTGATTGACATGTGATCCTATAAGCACACTTGGGCCACTGTGATCTAGGCTTCTCCATGAGCCAGTCATGATCTCTCTTTGAAATCTGCATGCATGCTTTGTCAATCATATTTGCCTATGCCACAATAATAATAATCGCATTACCACATAAACTAACCTTTTTTAGAGCAGTCATATTCTTGTAAAAGGTGTACTCATTGGTTGATTTTGCTGCCTTCTATAACAAATTTCTTAATCCCCTACCCTTAAATTCTTTGGTCATATTGTTGTAAAGGTGCATCACCCAAAATCCATGCTCTGCATTTGGGACTACATTTTCTAGAGCAATAATTAGCCCCTACACAATCACTGGAATCAGCCCCCACAGTTGAGAGTAATTGCATGCTATATGGCCCCTTTAGGTGACAACCATGAAGGCCAATAGGAGGCCGACAACCAAACTTGAAAACCTTCTTTCAAAGGCCCAAGACACGTGTATATTTCTTTAAATCTTCTCCACTCATGCCCTGGTTCAGTATCTTCAAGCTCTAATCTCATAATACTATTAGGCATTCTTTTTTTAATCTCATTCATGTAAGCTCATAAAAGCCCATTTTCTGCTACACGATCTCCTTTTATCATTTTCAATGCCTTTATGCCTAGCCCTACCAATGGCATGCTTCCTAATTGTTAGTCTTTAAACACACGCTAAAATTCACGCAAGTATACGTGTTCGCAAGTAATATAGAATATCTTCTAGTTCGTTCCCCCAGAGAATCAGTTTTGTAACTTCAGTCTATGTATCTATGCAACAAAGGTATGGTTATTATCCAATGCTAAGACGATTAACAAATTGAGATTATTTTTAACTAAACTTAAGCTAACAATTATAACTAAGAGAATAAGAATGGTTGATTTAATATATATAACAAACATGGGATTCTAACTTCATTAAGTACTTCATTCATTAGCCTTTTCGTTCTTAACCTTAGCATGTAATGGTGATGACACTAATCAGATAACACGAAATTGATAAACGCCAACTTTCGTTGTACGACTACCATACTACCAGACATCCACAAAAAAGATAAAAGTTGAATAGACACCAATTATATTGAGACCCTATATGTCTATAGAATTTGATTAAATAACGGTTTAATGCACAAGTTATCTATCTTGATTACATAGAGCAAGTAAGATGGTTGAAATTATCTACGAATCATGCATACAATAATACATGAACCTATGCTAGCATGGCAAGTTCTAAATCCTTAAATTCACTTTCACTTCATTAAGAATTAACACACTATCTTATCAAATGAATCACCAAACACAGAGAAATCGTCCATAAACACCTCCACATTCTGACCAATCATATCAGAAAAGATAGCCATCATGCATCTCTGAAATGTGGCCGGTGCTCCACATAGTCCAATCAAAACTCTCCGAAAGGTGAAGGTACCAAAGAGACAAGTGAAATTAGTCTTCTCCTGATCTTCTGAAGCAATACATATTTGATTATAACCAGAATAACCATCCAGAAGACAGTAGTACTCATGCCCAGCCAGTCGGTCAAACATCTGATCAATAAATGGCATATGGAAGTGATCTTTTCTTGTGGCCTTGTTCAGCTTCCTGTAATCCATGCAAACTCTCCACCCCGTGACTGTTCGTGTAGGAATAAGCTCATTCTTCTCATTTGCAACCACAGTGATACCTCCTTTCTTCGGCACACATTGAACTGGGATCACCCATGAACTGTCAGAAATAGGGTAGATGATCCCTGCATCCAGCCACTTAAGAATTTCCTTCTTCACGACTTCTTTCATGATCGACTTTAGCCTTCTCTGTTGCTCAACAATAGGCTTGCTTCCTTTCTCTAGCAGAATTTTGTGCATGCAATACGAAGGGCTGATTCCCTTGATATCTGCTATAGTCCAGCCAATTGCCGATTTGAATTCTCTAAGATGCAATAATAACAGGAAAAGTAGATGCATCACCTAAAAACACATACCTCAAATGTTCAGGTAAAGGTTTAAGCTCAAGAGTAGGTGCTTCCTCATTAGATGGCTTAAGGCGCTTAGGATCTTTGTTCAACTCCTCCATTCTTAGAGATTCAAAAGGCATATCAATCTTCCTCTTCCAGGGAGAAGCATTTAGAAATTGCAACTGTTCATCCCCTTCATCATCTTCACTATCGGAATTCCCCAACAAGGCCTTCTCTAAGGCATCAGACCTTAGCAATTGATCAAGTTCTGAAGTAACCACAGAATCAACCTGAAAGAGATGTGTCCTAAGTCCAATCATGTATGATGATTTAGGAATAACTTTTATGTAATCTGTTTTGATTTCATTGATATTAATAAAAGACTTATTTTGGTTTTATTGCGGGCTTTATCTATTTAAGTATTTAAATAAGATATACCATAAGTTAGAGTAAAGCTTTTTATGGATTATGATGAGATCATAATAATGAGACCTAAAAGATGATAACTCTGAACTTAAATATTTCCTGGTCGTAGGATTACAAAGTAGTAATTAGTAATCCGCAAAGATCGGTACATACTATGCTTGCTTCATTACGAAGGATGTCTGTTCTCATAGACATTTGTGTGGTGACACTATAGCTAGTATGTAGGTGCTTATTATAGAATAAGTTCACTGAACATGACTCACACAGCTGAACAACTGATGGAGTTCACTCACGTGTCAGCAGATGTTCACATAGTGATAGTTGTACAAGTATCCTTACATTTGAGGTCATCATAGTCATCTTGTGTACACTGAACTATACTTTGGTTTAGTTCTTAGTCTCCAGGGACAATAATAAGGGCTCTACTGGGTGTAGGAATTTGTACACGAAGATAGTGTATGATCAATAAAGGATCTACCCCTTCCAGTGAAAGGAAGAGAATGTTCAATGTTGATCCACTTATGCTAGTTAAGGAATCTCTGGCCAGAGTGAATGAAATTAGAAAGGAGTTTCTAATTCACATTAATTAGAACTAAGCATAGTGAATGGGAAAGCATATGATTAAATAAGATAGGCTTGACACGAGTTCCATGCCTTGTATTTAATCATGACATTGTGGAGTAGAAGGAATTAATTGTACGGTAACTATTCACTGAATAGGTTCTTGGTATTCTAAGCAGTGAATTCGTATTATCCGGATAGTCGTGATATGCTGAGAAGTATCCCTCACGATGTAGAATAAATATGATTAATTTATTAATTAAATCATATTTAATGAATTAGAGAATTTATATAAATAATGATAAAATAGTTTTATTATTATTTATTTCTACTACCGGCTTAATATTGAACCTACAGGGTCACACCATAAAAGAGAATGATTTAATGGTGGAGGAATTAATTAATAATGGCTGGTAATTATTTATTTGTGAAATAAATAATTAATTAGCAAATTAAATAATTGATTAAATGAGATTTAATTAATTATAAATTAATTAAGAAAAGTTCTTAATATTATTAATTAAGAATTTAATTTTGGAAATTAAATCAAGTGAGAGAATTATTTTTCTAAAGTGTTTAGAAAAGGGATTAATGATTAAAAGGTATTTTAATTATTAGTTAATTGGTTAATAAGAATAATCAACTAAAGGGTTAATAATAATAATATTTTATGGGAAAATTTTCAGCTGAAAATTTTGCCTATAAATATACTATTATAAACCCTATTTGCCAAAAAACCCAAAAAAGAAAAAAAAAACTAATTCTAAAGTAGAAAAGAAAAGGAGGCAACTAATTCTCTCAACCTCTTCCTCCCTCCATTATTTTGATCTCTTGGTGTGTACCGGTGGAGTGCTTCATAATTGAGGAGCAGCTGCTAGGGATCTCCATTCATCGTTCTTGGATCGCTATTAAAGGTTAGTAATCGATCCCTCAATTTATTCACGATTTGTATGCGTTTATATGGATTTTATATCAAGAAAAATATTTTACCATGCTTCTGTGATGTATAAAATCCTACACAACCAACTCCACTTTTAAGCACTCCTAATTTTCCGTAGGGAACTTCATGGCATTGAACATGCCTACCTTTATAACTGTTTTTAATTGTTTTAATTACTTTTAAATGCTTCATGTGATACATAGAGATGTATATATATTGCTTAGAGTAATATGCTACATGATTTAACAAGCCTACCTTTATGTTTGTTCATGATTATATATATGATATATGCTTAACTTATCATGCGATGATAGATTTTGGTGAACTTTATTAACATAAGGCGTATGTTAGACAATCTAGTATAGTGAAATTGTTTCATCACCTTAATATAAATATTATGAATACAATCATGAGATTCTTGTGTTTATAAAACACGTAATTAAATATGAATTTTCAATATTGAGAGAAAGGATGATTCTGTCGAAAGCAGATTTATATCTGTAAGAAAGGGGTATTAAGTGACGCCTCTTGACAATGCTCCCCCCGATCTAGGAATCATCTGATTATCGATTATTGATTTGAAATATTTAATTTAAAAGGAAGAATCTCTTTATAATATGATTATGATTGTAACATAATATAATCCCTCTAAAATTAAATAATATTAAGTAGTAATTGGCCAATGACACAACGGGCTTGTGTCGGTCAAAGCCTTCCAACATGGTAGAAAGTAGTTCTTATTTTTAAATCATTTTCGTTTCGTGCTACAGCCGAGGGCTTTGATTTCTAAATAATAAATATGTGTCTATTACATAGAGATGTGTACATTGAATTAGAATCTAAAGGTCATTACGTGCTGCAGCCGTGGGCCGTTGGAGACTGATTCAATTGTATAAAATTTTGGGTTAGACTTGACTTAGAATATTGAGTCTGTCGTGCTACAGCCGTGACTCAATTATTCAAGAGGCTAAAGTTTTATTAGGGAATAACATAAGATGTAATTGACAAGAGTTGTCTTCCTATTGAACATCACATGACGTTTCGTGCTACAGCCGAGGTTGTGTGATGGAATGTAGGATCCCTATCCCCACTAGCATTATGAATGCTTAATTTTTTCACTTAAGGGGCTTATATAATTTAGATAAACTAGTGGGAGCCACTTATGAATAAAGACCCGATACATATAGTGTAATGAAATGAAATTGAATATTTGCTAAGTGTTGTTATGTGTTCATCATTTACAGATTTACTATATACGTTATGTCTTCTGCACTATCACTCCGGAGTATACTAGATGCTCACAAGTTGACTAGTCCTAATTTTGCTGACTAGCTTCGAAACTTTAGAATTGTTTTCAGGGTTGAGAAGCTGGAATATGTGCTTGACTCACCTAAGCCTACTGAACCTGCTAACGATGTACATAATGATGAACATGCTGTGTATCATAAGTGGATAGATGATGCAAATGTTGCTCAATGTATCATGCTAGCTTCCATGAACATTGAGCTACAGAAGCAGCATGAGCATATGGATGCTCACACTATCCTTATGCATCTACAAGAGCTGTATGATGTGGCAGGGAGGACAGCGAAGGAGCTGTTCGGTTGTAGGATGTCTGAGGGATCATCTGTGAATGACCATGTACTTAAGATGATCAATTTGATTGAACGTCTTAGACAACTTGGTTTTTCCATGGATGGGGAGCTAAGCCAAGACTTGGTCTTGCAATCACTTCCGGGTTCGTTCTCGCAGTTTGTTGTGAACTTTCACATGAATAAGCTAGATGCCAGCTTGCCTGAACTCCACAACATGTTGAAGACTGCGGAATCGAATTTTCCCCCTAAGAAGAGTTCTGTTCTTCTAATTGGTGAAGGTTCCAATCCTAAGAAAAGGAAGAAGAACCCTTCCAAGAAGAAGAAAGTAGGTGAGAAAAATCCGGTTCCACCAAAAGCTGCAGAACCCAAGAGCAAAGCTGTTTGCTTTCACTGTAACAAGGTGGGGCACTGGAAGAGGAACTGCAAGATTTACCTTGCAGAATTGAAGAAGAAGAAGGGTAGTGAGACTACCGCTTCTGTTTCAGGTATGTTCATGATTGAATTGAATATGTCATTAAATCAAATTTTTACTTGGGTATTAGATACCGCCTGTGGTTCTCATATTTGCAATTCATTGCAGGGACTAAGGAGAAGTAGGACTCTTGAAGAAGAGGAGGTGATTCTACGGATGGGAAATGGAGCAAGAGTTGATGCTGAAGTTGTAGGATCATTTCATTTACATATGCCTATGGGCAATACTATTGTTTTAAATAATTGTTATTCTGTTCCCTCGATTGCGAGGAATATTATTTCTATTCCCATGTTAGACTTGGATGGATTTTTGTTTGTTATTTAGAATAATAAATGTTCAATTCTTAGAGATAATGTTCTTTATGGAAGTGGTATTTTAAATAATGGTTTGTATGTATGTGACGTAGAGCATAATTTGCTACAAATTGAACATACTAATAAAAGAAAAAGGGATGATGAAAATCTTACTTTCTTGTGGCACTACAGACTTGGTCATATTAGTGAAAATAGACTGCGGACATTGCATAAGGAAGGGTTACTTGACCCCTTTGATTTTGAATCATATCCTACATGCGAGTCTTGTCTATTGGGTAAAATGACCAAATCTCCATTTAGTGGACATGGAGAGAGGGCTGCAGATTTGCTAGGATTGGTACACACAGATGTATGTGGACCAATGACTATGCAAGCCATGGGTGGATTTTCATACTTCATTACTTTCATAGATGATCGATCTAGATTCGGATATGTGTATTTGATGAAACACAAGTCTGAAGCCTTTGAAAAGTTCAAAGAATATAAGCATGAAGTAGAGAAACAAACCAAACATAGTATTATAACTCTTCGATCAGATCAAGGTGGTGAATACTTGAATGGAGTTTTTCAAGATTATCTCAAAGAAAATGGTATAGCCTCCTAGTGGACTCCTCCATATACTCCACAGTTGAATGGGGTATCTGAAAGGAGAAATTGAACTTTGTTAGACATGGTTCGGTCCATGATGAGCTATGCGAATCTTCCAGTATTCCTGTGGGGTTATGCATTGGAAACCTCAGCATATTTACTGAATAAGGTGCCTTCCAAATCTGTTCCTCAAACTCCATATGAGATATGGAAAGAAAGGAAACCGAGTCTTAAACACGTTAAAATTTGGGGATGTCCAGCTTATGTCAAGAAAGTTGACCCAGATAAGCTGGAATCTCGATTCGTAAAATGTAATTTTGTGGGATATCTTAAAGAGACTTTAGGGTATTACTTTTACACCGATCATAGGGTGTTTGTCTCCAGACATGCTACCTTCTTGGAAAAGCAGTTTATCCTTGAAGGAAACAGTGGGAGCAAAATTGAACTTGATGAAGTTCAAGAAGCACAAACTACTACGGTTCAAGTGGAAACACCTGTTCAGACTGAACAACCTTCTGTGGAATAGCCCATTCGTAGGACAGGGAGAGTGTCACGCCAACCTGAGAGGTATTATGGCCTTGTCATTGAGAATGACAATGAGTTGTCAATCATTGATAATGACGACCCTATGACCTATAATGGGGCTATGAGTAGTGTTTACTCAAAGAAATGGAAAAGTGCCATGAAATCCGAAATAGAATCTATGTATACCAACCAAGTATGGACTTTGGTTGAAGCACCTGAGGGTGTGAAGCCTATTAAGTGCAAATGGGTATACAAGAGAAAGATTGGAGCAGATGGCCAGGTAGAGACCTATAAGGCCAGGCTCGTGGCAAAAGAATTCAGAAAAAGCCAAGAGATTGACTTTGATGAAACTTTCTCGCCTGTAGCCCTATTAAAATCAATTCGGATTTTGCTTGTAATTGCTGCTTACTACGACTATGAGATCTGGAAAAGGGCATGAAAACGCCCTTCCTCAATGGGAAACTTGAAGAAGAAGTGTATATGACACAGCCAGAGGGTTTTCTTTCCAAGGGAAATGAACACCTAGTGTGTAAGATGCTATGAACCGTATATGGTTTAAAGCAAGCTTCTCGTAGATGGAACATCCGTTTTGATGAGACAATCAAAGAGTTTGGTTTTATCAAAAATATAGATGAACCATGTGTCTACAAGAAGGTTAGTGGGAGCGTGGTTACATTTCTTGTATTGTATGTGGATGACATACTTCTTATAGGAAATGTTTTGCGACATTTTCATCTGATTAGGGAGATTGTTGAAAGAGGAGATGTCAACGTCAAGAGAGTTGACACACATAACAACATATAAGACCCTTTAACAAAGCCACTTTCTCAAAGTCACTTTGATCGTCATAAAGACAAGATGGGTATTAGATACCAAAGAGATTGGCTTTAGTACAAGTGGGAGATTGAAAGAGATGTGTCCTAAGTCCAATCATGTATGATGATTTAGGAATAACTTTTATGTAATCTGTTTTGATTTTATAGATATAAATAAAAGACTTGTTTTGGTTTTATTATGGGTTTTATCTATTTAAGTGTTTAAATAATATATAACTTAGTTTAAAGTAAAGCTTTTTTATGAATTATGATGAGATCATAATAATGAGACCTTAAAGATGATAGCTCTGAACTTAAATATTTCGTGGTCGTAGGATTACTAACTGGTAATTAGTAATCCGCAAAATCGGTACATACTATGCTTGCTTCATTATGAAGGATGTCTGTTCTCATAGACATTTGTGTGGTGACACTATAGGTAGTATATAGGTGCTTATTATAGAATAAGTTCACTAAACATGACTCACACAGCTGAACAACTGATGGAGTTCACTCACGTGTCAGCAGATGTTCACATAGTGATAGTTGTACAAGTATCCTTAGACTTGAGGTCATCATAGTCATCTTGTGTACACTGAACTATACTTTGGTTTAGTTCTTAGTCTTTAGGGACAATAATAAGGGCTCTACTGGGTGTAGGAATTTGTACACGAAGATAGTGTATGATCAATAAAGGATCTACCCCTTCCAGTGAAAGGAAGAGAATGTTCAATGCTGATCCAGTTATGCTAGTTCAAGAATCTCTGGCCAGAGTGAATGAAATTAGAATGGAGTTTCTAATTCACATTAAGTAGAACTAAGCATAGTGAATGGGAAAGCATATGATTAAATAAGATAGGCTTGACACGAGTTCCATGCCTTGTATTTAATCATGACATTGCAGGGTAGACGAAATTAATTGTACGGTAACTATTCACTGAATAGGTTCTTGGTATTCTAAGCAGTGAATTCGTATTATCCGGATAGTCGCGATATGCTGAGAAGTATCCCTCACGATGTAGAATAAATATGATTAATTTATTAATTAAATCATATTTAATGAATTAGAGAATTTATATAAATAATGATAAAATAGTTTTATTATTATTTATTTCTACCATCAGCTTAATATTGAACCTACAGGGTCACACCATAAAAGAGAATGATTTAATGGTGGAGGAATTAATTAATAATGGCTGGTAATTATTTATTTGTGAAATAAATAATTAATTAGCAAATTTAATAATTGATTAAATGAGATTTAATTAATTATAAATTATTTAAGAAAAGTTCTTAATATTATTAATTAAGAATTTAATTTTGGAAATTAAATCAAGTGAGAGAATTATTTTTCTAAAGTATTTAGAAAAGGGATTAATGATTAAAAGGTGTTTTAATTATTAGTTAATTGGTTAATAAGAATAATCAACTAAAGGGTTAATAATAATAATATTTTATGGGAAAATTTTCAGCTGAAAATTTTGACTATAAATATACTATTATAAATCCTATTTGCCAAAAAACCCAAAAAATAAAAAAAATCCTAATTCTAAAGTAGAAAAGAAAAGGAGGCAACTAATTCTCTCAACCTCTTCCTTCCTCCATTATTTTGATCTCTTGGTGGATACCGGTGGAGTGCTTAACAATTGAGGAGCAGCTGCTAGGGATCTCCATTCATCGTTCTTGGATCGCTATTAAAGGTTAGTAATCGATCCCTCGATTTATTCACGATTTGTATGCGTTTATATGGATTTTATATCAAGAAAAATGTTTTACCATGCTTCTGTGATGTATAAAATCCTACACAACCACTCCACTTTTAAGCACTCCTCATTTTCCGTAGGGAACTTCATGGCATTGAACATGCCTATTGTGGCGCCCTCCAAACCCGGGTCAGAAGTTTGGGGTCCACACACACACCATAATTATAACCTGCTTATAACAATAATAAAGATAATAATAATATATGTAGTGACCCTACTTACCAACCACCACGGACCGCAACAGGTTAAAGTATGCACACAAGCCACACACACTAATATATTACAAACCGTTCAAATCCCAACTATTTCAAATTCAAACTGAGTATTAAACATTATTACAAACTTTTACAAACTTAAATTATTCCAAAAGAAGCCTACTAGCTCAGTTTCCTCAACCTGAACCCCTAGCTCTCGCGCTGGACTGGGGATCCTCTTTACCAACTGGTTCCTTTTTAACTGGAAAGAATATAAACAACATCGCACAAATGAGCTACTAGCTCAGCAAGTCACAATGACAAAACTGAGAATAATGATCATCAGATGAATATGTTATGATATCAAGTGAATAATGGATTATGATTTAGAATTGGATATTATACTTTTAATTTAAAAACCAAGGTTAGGCTGCTGATCAGTCACGCACTAACCCCGAGCAAGGCACACAACATTGCTCTAACTACTGGATCCAAGGCACACATTGGCCTAACTTGACCATTATATGGTCTGACCACGAATCTGGTCCACAATTTTATAAAAACAATCCAATTCTAACATAATAACAGAATATGCAATAATAAACAATAACCGAAATCATTAACAACAATAAATGTTTAACAATGAAAGGGTTTAAATCCTTGTAAGGATCAACAAGGTACTTTCAAAGCTTGAATGCTGGATATTGAAAGAATTGGATAACAAAGGAAACAATGTTTCATGGTTTCAAGGATTTGGTCTTTCAAAGCATAAGATATCATGGATTGAGTATATAATAATTCAGTTCAGTGTCTGGTATTTAGTTTGTATCTATTTGTGGAGTAGTATCGTAGATTTGTGGTTCTTGTTTGGGTATACAATAATCAATGGATTAGAAAGAATATGGTTCATAGCTCAAGAACAATAACTGAAATCAGGATTTAGGTTTCCGTGCTTCAAAGCACTTGCAATGTCAACAAGACTATCAAGAATTACAATATCTCGAGAAAGTTCAGAACACTTGCCCGATATTAGCTTACTATCCTGCACTTGCTTTCAATCACAATCGTCTTACTCCTCAACTACCTATTTCCCTTTCCTATGCCTTGCCTCTTCTGCTCACATATCATAAGCATCTATCAATCATCAACTCACAGGATTCTATTCAACACATACTTCTATCTACCCTTCGTTTTACCCAAATCCGATTAACGGATTGAAATCTATGCAATAACCAAGTAAACACCGAATATATAGACTGATAGTCAAACAACAGGTCACGTATAACACATAATACATCACGTAATCAATGACATATCATTTATAAAGAAGTCTCGGGTCATAAATATGCTTTCGGGTATTTAAAATGATTTTTAAAACATTTTTCGGAATTAAAACGGGTCGTTGGATCAATTTCGGGTTAATAAACAGGGTTCGGTTGGCCAATTCTTGTTCCGAAACAATTTTAGAATAATTATCGAGCCTTGGAAATAATTTAGAATAATATTTTAAAGCTCGAAACTATTTTTCGGAATTTTTAAATCATTTTTAAATAATTAAATCTAATTAAATAATTAATTAAAAATCAATTAATAATTAATTAAATCAATTAATCAATTAATTTTCGAATTAATTGACCAATTAATCAATTAGAAATTAACTGAAATTAATTAACTAATTAATTCAGATTTATTTGTGAATTAAACTAATAATTTTTAGAATTTTCAGAAATTAAAAACGAATTTTTATAATAAAAATAAATAGGAAATATGATTTTTAAACATTTTATAAACAGGAATCCTAAATTTGCAAAGTCTGGAAACTACAGGGACCAAACTGCATCGTTTTCAAAACTGCAGGGACCAAACTGCAATTTTGCAGTCCAGTCGCCGGAAAAAGTCGGGGGTGGCTGGAGAAGACGATCCCGGCGTCCTCATCCCACCAACACCTCCAGATCAACACTACACAACACCAGGAACTTGTTCATGCATTCAAAACATTCTAATCATCCCTGTTCTGGCCGGAAATTGGCCAAGAACATCGCCGGTTTTCGGCGAACATCGCAAATTTTTAAAACACAACTCCCTTCGATTCAAGCATCCTCTGTTAACGAGCTATATATCAATCGATTGAAAATTTTATAAGGAACACAACCCACTATAAATCAACAGCTAATAACCCCTGAATCAAAAACCCCCAAATTTCAATTGAAAACATTCATACGGGTTATAAACCCTAATTTTGAAAATCGAAAATTAAACTCAAATTTGAACATGTTATTGAACTCCAAATCAGACGTATGACATATGAAAATCAACAGGAAAACAAGCTCTACAACATGCAATCATCAAATCATACAAACAATCATCCGAACAAAAATTCATATTTTTAATAAAATAAATTCGAAAATAAATAAATTTTTAGAAAAATAACCTTGATTTCTGCAGTGAAACAAAGCTCAGAATCTGATAGAACACCTCAAATCCTTCGTTTTGGTTACTCAAGCTTTAAAAACAGAGATCGGTAACGCCTTCGTTTTGCGGTTTGATTCTTAGAACAGTTTATGTAATTAGGGTTTTTCTCTGAAAATTATATAATTAACTATCTGCAAATGATATTGATACAAAATAAAATACGGAAAAAGGCTATTTATAATTATGGAAAATTAGTATCCCGTTGGATCATCCCGGATATAAAACGGTACGTTTATTTATAAAAACTGATCCAAACGGTATCGGTTTTCGGGATAATTATCCAAATCAGTACAATTTGTACTGCGGTCTTGGTCTTAGCGCCTGGTTACACGTATTACGAAGTGATAATTGGGATAGTTTAATAAAAAGCTCCCGTTTATCGAGAATACGGGTTTTATTGATTTACCGAAACGAATATTGTATCGAAAATGTTGCGTCGGGACCCGCTTAGGACAAACCGTAAGCCGGATCGAAAAAGTCGAAACATGGAAAATGCTCGGAATATTACAATTAGGTTAGGAAGGAGTTCTCGAAAGAGCTTCGGGTTCCAAAAACGTAACAACGGTTGACGTCGGTTGGTTCCCGTTTTTATAAAATAGATTTTAATTACCCGGAAAAAGATTTTAGAAATTTCATATGATTCTTATAAATCCATAAACCAACATAAAAATAATTAGGAAGATATGACAATTATCTATATTTTATTTTGGACATATAGAAATTAAAATACTCAATTAATATTATTTTTGAATATTCAAGTACAGATAACACTTAACAATTAACTCACAGAATAGATAATGGGCACACATAATAATATCAAAAATAATTACACGATATATCCCGGATATTACATCCTTCCCCCCTTAAAAGGATTCTGTCCTCAGAATCTCCTAAGAAAACAAATGAGGGTACTTTTCTCTCATATCACTTTCTAACTCCCAGGTTGACTCTTCAACCTTTGGGTTTCTCCACAATACTCTTACTAACTTTACCACTTTATTTCTCAATACTTTATCTCTTTCTTCTAGAATCTCTATCGGACTCTCTACATATGATAAATCTGCCTGAAGCTCTATTGGCTCATATTCTATTACATGCCTGGAGTCTGGATTATATTTCTTATGCATCGATACATGAAAAACATTGTGAATGTGCTCCATGTGCGGAGGTAACGCCAATTCGTAAGCTACTTTGCCAACGCGCTTTAGGATCTCAAAAGGTCCGACATATCTTGGGCTTAGCTTCCCTTTCTTTCCAAACCTCGTTAGTCCTTTCCATGGTGATACTTTCAGTAATACCAAGCTTCCTTCTTCAAATTCCATGTCTTTCCTTGATTGGTCTGCATATTTCATCTGACGATTTTGAGCGGCTATTAATCTTTTCTGGATAAGTTCAACAACTTCCTTTGTCTGCTGTACCAGTTCAGGTCCAAGTATCTTGCGTTCTCCTACTTCGTCCCAATATATTGGAGATCTACATTTGCGTCCATAAACGGCTTCATAGGGTGGCATTCCAATGCTGGCATGATAACTGTTGTTGTAAGCAAACTCTACCAGGGGTAAATGTTCGTCCCAACTTCCTTTGAAATCAATAGCATAAACACGTAACATATCCTCGATTGTCTGGATCGTTCTTTCACTTTGGCCATCCGTTTGGGGGTGATAAGCTGTACTCATATTCAGTCTTGTTCCCAAACATTCTTGAAAACTCTTCCAGAATCTTGAATTAAACCTTGGATCTCGATCAGATACGATAGACACTGGAACTGCATGACGAACTACAATTTTTTTTAGGTACATATGGACCAACTTGTCGAGCGAAAATCTTTCATTTATAGGCAGAAAATGAGCAGACTTGGTAAGTCTATCCACTATAACCCAAATGGCATCATGATTAGCCCTTGTCCTTGGTAATCCAACTATGAAATCCATGGTAATATGTTCCCACTTCCACTCTGGAATCTCCAATGGTTGTAGCAATCCGCTTGGTCTCTGATGCTCTACTTTAACTCTCTGACAGGTATAGCATTTGCTAATCCATTCCGTAATTTCCCTCTTCATATCTGGCCACCAATAATTCTTCTTTAAATCTCTTTACATTTTGGTACTCCCTGGATGGATGGAATATCTTGAACTATGTGCTTCTTGTAAAATTTCATTCTTTAACTCTGTCACTGGTGGAATCCAGATTCTAGATGAAAATCTTAAAATGCCTTGATCATCCTTCTGCGTGCATAATTCTTCACCTACCAAACGATTTATATCTTGATCCATTACATCTTTCTGACATTTCTTTATTTTCTCCAACAACTCCGGCTGGAAAGTCATACTGTACAATTTCGCTTCCTCAGGTTTGCAAACTCTAATTTCCAATTCCAATTTCTGAAATTCCTTATATATATCTTCAGGTACTGATAACTCATTTAACTTTTCCTTCCGACTTAATGCATCTGCCACCACGTTCGCCTTACCGGGATGATAATTAATCGAGCAATCATAATCATTGATCAATTCTAACCATCTCCTTTGCCTCATATTAAGTTCTTTTTGGGTAAATATATATTTCAAACTTTTGTGATCCGTGAAAATCTCACACTTTTCTCCATACAAATAATGTCTCCAAATCTTCAAAGCAAAAACTATAGCTGCTAGCTCCAAGTCATGAGTAGGATACTTTTGTTCGTGTGGTTTCAATTGCCTTGACGCATACGCAATCACCTTGTCGTGCTGCATAAGAACACATCCTAATCCTTTGTAGGAAGCATCGCTATAAATTACGAAATTCCCTTGATCGTCTGGAAGTGACAAAACAGGTGCCGTGATTAATCTCCGCTTCAACTCCTGGAAACTTTCTTCGCACTTGTCGTTCCATATAAACTTTTCATTCTTTCGTGTAAGCTTTGTTAATGGTGTTGCAATTCTTGAGAAATTCTGAACGAATCGTCGATAATATCCTGCCAATCCCAAGAAACTTCTTACCTCAGTGGGTGTTCTCGGTCTCTCCCAATTCGTAATTGCTTCGATCTTTGCCGGGTCCACTTTGATCCCTTCGTTACTGACTATGTGTCCTAAGAACTGAACTTCTTGTAGCCAAAACTCACACTTTGACAATTTAGCATATAACTTCTTTTTACTTAAAATCTCCAAAGCTGTCCTTACATGTTCCGCATGATCCTCCTCTGTCTTTGAATAGATCAAAATATCGTCTATAAATACTATAACGAACTTGTCCAAATATTCCTTGAAAATTCTGTTCATCAGGTCCATAAACGCTGCTGGGGTGTTGGTCAATCCAAAAGACATCACTAAAAACTCGTAATGCCCATACCTTGTTCTGAAAGCTGTCTTTGGTATATCTTCTGGTTTAATCTTTAGTTGATGATATCCCGATCTTAAATCGATTTTGGAGAAATACTTGGCTCCCTTCAATTGGTCAAACAAATCATCAATTCTGGGTAACGGATACTTATTCTTAATCATCAATTTGTTGAGCTCCCTATAGTCGATGCACAGTCTCATGCTTCCATCTTTCTTCTTGACAAATAATACCGGTGTACCCCACGGGGATACGCTGGGTCTAATTACTCCTTTCTCTAACAGCTCTTGCAATTGCTTTGCTAATTCTTTCATCTCAACGGGCGCCATTCTATACGGGGCCTTGGATACTGGTTCTGTTCCAGGTGCTAAATCTATTGCAAATTCAATTTCTCTATCTGGAGGAAATCCTGGCAATTCGTCGGGAAATACGTCTGGAAATTCATTAACTACTGGGATATCTTCAAGTTTTGCTGGCTCCTGACTTCTATCAATCACATATGCTACGAAATGCTCGCATCCTTGCCGTAGTAACTTATTGGCTTGAATCATCGTTAAGAACTTCTTTACCTGCTTCTGTCCCTTGAACGTTACTATTCTTTCGTCTGGCGTTTTCACCATTACTTTCTTATTTCGACAATCTATCTGAGCATCATGCTTAGATAACCAATCCATTCCTAATATAACATCAAATTCTCCTAACTTAAACGGTATCAAATCTACACAAAACTTACTACCAGAAATCTCAATCTCACAATTCCCACAAACTTGGTTAACAGTTACACGTTCTTGATTTGCTAATTCCACAGTCAATATTTCATTTAAATACCCAACTGGACAATTTAACTTACTAACAAAATCTTGTGAAACAAACGATCGAGTTGCTCCCGAATCTATTAAGACTTTGGCACATAAAGAATTCACATTAAGCGTACCTACCACGACATCCGTATCCTGGATCGCATCCTTCACCGACATGTCAAAAACTCTAGCCCTTGGAGTCTCATTCACTGTTGGGGTAGATCCCATAATCCTTAATGCATTACTGAATGGGGCTGGTGTCTTGAAATCCCTGGCCATATGTCCTGGCTTCCCACATTTAAAGCATGTAAATCCAATGACTGGAACTTTCACTGCTGGATTCCGGATAGGTTGATCCTTATTTGCTGGCTCTCTTGCTGGCTAATTTCGGTACTCCCTCGAGTAGTGCCCTTTCTGGTTGCATTTAAAACATACCACGTTCAACTTGTTACAAACTCCTCCATGCTTCTTTCCACAAACTTGACAATCTGGAAAAGTTAATCTCAACTGATTCGGCTGATTCACATTAGCTGGACGGTTGCCCTGGCCTCCGTCTCCTGCATTTTGTCTTCTGAAATTAAAATTTCTCCATGGCTGAAACTTTCCCTTCTTAAAGTTTGAAAACTTCCCTGTTTGTGACTGACCCTCACTCCCCTCAACTTTCCTTTTCTTGCTTTCCTTATCTTTCTGGAACATCTCACTCTCTGTCTCTGCGATCATAGCCTTCTGTACAACTCCTGCATAGGTATCCAATTCAAAAATGGCTACCTTCCCTCTGATCCATGGTTTCAAACCTTGCTGGAATCTTTTAGCTTTCTTCCTATCAGTATCAATATACGACGGTACATACCTTGACAATTCCTCAAATTTACCCTCATAATCTGTTACCGACATATTCCCTTGCTTTAACTCTAAAAACTTCAGCTCCATTTGATCCTGAACAAACTGAGGAAAATACTTTTCTAAAAACAATTCCTTGAACCTTTCCCAACTAATAACATATGTGCCTTCCAATGTCTTCACCATTTCCTACCAATAGGTGGCCTCATTCTTCAGATAGTAACTTGCAAACTCAACCTTCTGTTCTTCCTTTACTTTCACTAAGGCAAAAGCCTTCTCTATTTCCTTTAACCACACATTTGCTTCAATTGGCTCTAAGGAACCCTTGACTTCTGGTGGGTTTACTGCCTGAAAAGTTTTGAAAGTTACCTGGGGATTGGTCTGTCTCTGCTGTTGTTGTGCCAGGTGAACTGTTTGTTGGGCCAAGATTTGAAGAATCTGGGCTATTGCTGGGTCCATGGGTCCTGGGTTCACATTCTGGGTTGTATCATCTTGGTTATTATTGTTGTTGGTTTCTTCATTCTGGGTGTTGGTGCGGGTATTTCTTTTGGGAGGCATTTTCTGTAAAGAATCAATCAATTTATTTAGCTTTTGAATCAAATATTTGCATGAAAGAAAAGTTTTGTAAAACAGGAATATCTCTTTTTGAAAACAATTGTAACTAAGTAAATTGCATGCTTCTTTACAGAATATAAACAGTTATGGAAAACAGGGTACATGGTATCACAGGGTATAACCGGTGCAATAAAATAAATGACAGTGCTGGAAAGGAAAAAGGTACTGATATATATAGATCAAAAGTTTTAGGGTAGTACAAGCGTAAAGACACTTCAAAAGTAAAAGCAAAAAGGGTACAACAACCTACTCACTAGTCAGCATCGCTAGTCTATAAATACAACTCAAAAGTCTACTGATACACACTACACACTACTGTCCATACTACATAACCATAACAACACTGCTCAGCATCTCCATCTCTGAATCTCTAACTCATGGCAAATCTGGACCTCCTATCTCCTCAAGCTCCTCTAGAACCCACTTAGCCCACTCCACTAGGAAATCAGGGGTGATGTCCTCATGTGTAGCCTCAGCAATCCTCACAGCAGCTGTTCTACGAAACGCCTGGAGCCTCTCCCTAAGTCGCCTCTCACCACTCCCCATCTCTCTGGTACGCATGATATGCAATAACTCCTGGATCTGACCCTGTAGGAATCGCTGCTCCATAAGGCAAGCCTCAAACTGATGATATGGGACAGGATAGGAAGAGAACTGGAAAGGTACTCCTGTGACTGAATGACTAGTAAAGCCTGAATCAGCAGGTGGGGGTCCTCTGACAGGTGGCCTCATGCCTGGAGGTGGAATAGCCTGCAATGGTATGGGCTGCAACACCGGTGGACGTAGAATAGCCAATGCTGGTGGAATCACAGGACGTGGATCCGAAAACGGCACTCCAACTGAAGGCTCTGAGTGATCAGCTGATACGGAAATAAAAGAGTCGGCCATCTCTGCTATCTGAAATCATATCATAATATAAGAATCTCGTACCACAACGCAAACTATACTAATACCGGTTATACCATAACACTCAACCTCTCGACGTTCTATCATCCTATACCTTACTTCTAATCCTATCCCTCTACCCATTCCCGTCAACCTATGCTTGTGTCAGTGACTTATAACCTATGGCTCTGATACCAAACCTGTGGCGCCCTCCAAACCCGGGTCAGAAGTTTGGGGTCCACACACACACCTTAATTATAACCTGCTTATAACAATAATAAAGATAATAATAATATATGCAGTGACCCTACTTACCAACCACCACGGACCGCAACAGGTTAAAGTATGCACACAAGCCACACACACTAATATATTACAAACCGTTCAAATCCCAACTATTTCAAATTCAAACTGAGTATTAAACATTATTACAAACTTTTACAAACTTAAATTATTCCAAAAGAAGCCTACTAGCTCAGTTTCCTCAACCTGAACTCCTAGCTCTCGCGCTGGACTGGGGATCCTCTTTACCAACTGGTTCCTTTTTAACTGGAAAAAATATAAACAACATCGCACAAATGAGCTACTAGCTCAGCAAGTCACAATGACAAAACTGAGAATAATGATCATCAGATGAATATGGTTATGATATCAAGTGAATAATGGATTATGATTTAGAATTGGATATTATACTTTTAATTTAAAAACCAAGGTTAGGCTGCTGATCAGTCACACACTAACCCCGAGCAAGGCACACAGCATTGCTCTAACTACTGGATCCAAGGCATATATTGGCCTAACTTGACCATTATATGGTCTGACCACGAATCTGGTCCACAATTTTATAAAAACAATCCAATTCTAAGATACTAACAGAATATGCAATAATAAACAATAACCGAAATCATTAACAACAATAAATGTTTAACAATGAAAGGGTTTAAATCCTTGTAAGGATCAACAAGGTACTTTCAAAGCTTGAATGTTGGATATTGAAAGAATTGGATAACAAAGGAAACAACGTTTCATGGTTTCAAGGATTTGGTCTTTCAAAGCATAAGATATCATGGATTGAGTATATAATAATTCAGTTCAGTGTCTGGTATTTAGTTTGTATGTATTTGTGGAGTAGTATCGTAGATTTGTGGTTCTTGTTTGGGTATACAATAATCAATGGATTAGAAAGAATATGGTTCATAGCTCAAGAACAATAACTGAAATCAGGATTTAGGTTTCCGTGCTTCAAAGCACTTGCAATGTCAACAAGACTATCAAGAATTACAATATCTCGAGAAAGTTCAGAACACTTGCCCGATATTAGCTTACTATCCTGCACTTGCTTTCAATCACAATCGTCTTACTCCTCAACTACCTGTTTCCTTTTCCTATGCCTTGCCTCTTCTGCTCACATATCATAAGCATCTATCAATCATCAACTCACAGGATTCTATTCAACACATACTTCTATCTACCCTTCGTTTTACCCAAATCCGATTAACGGATTGAAATCTATGTAATAACCAAGTAAACACCGAATATATAGACCGATAGTCAAACAACAGGTCACGTATAACACAAAATACATCACGTAATCAATGACATATCATTTATAAAGAAGTCTCGGGTCATAAATATTCTTTCGGGTATTTAAAATGATTTTTAAAACATTTTTCGGAATTAAAACGGGTCGTTAGATCAATTTCGGGTTAATAAACAGGGTTCGGTTGGCCAATTCTGGTTCCGAAACAATTTAAGAATAATTATCGAGCCTTGGAAATAATTTAGAATAATATTTTAAAGCTCGAAACTATTTTTCGGAATTTTTAAATCATTTTTAAATAATTAAATCTAATTAAATAATTAATTAAAAATCAATTAATAATTAATTAAATCAATTAATCAATTAATTTTTGAATTAATTGACCAATTAATCAATTAGAAATTAACTGAAATTAATTAACTAATTAATTCAGATTTATTTGTGAATTAAAAATAATTTTTGGAATTAAACTAATAATTTTTAGAATTTTCAGAAATTAAAAACGAATTTTTATAATAAAAATAAATATGAAATATGATTTTTAAACATTTTATAAACAGGAATCCTAAATTTGCAAAGTCTGGAAACTACAGGGACCAAACTGCATCGTTTTCAAAACTGCAGGGACCAAACTGCAATTTTGCAGTCCAGTCGCCGGAAAAAGTCGGGGGTGGCCGTAGAAGACGATCCCGGCGTCCTCATCCCACCAACACCTCCAGATCAACACTACACAACACCAGGAACTTGTTCATGCATTCAAAACATTCTAATCATCCCTGTTCTGGCCGGAAATTGGCCAAGAACATCGCCGGTTTCCGGCGAACATCGCAAATTTTTAAAACACAACTCCCTTCGATTCAAGCATCCTCTGTTAACGAGCTATATATCAATCGATTGCAAATTTTATAAGGAACACAACCCACTATAAATCAACAGCTAATAACCCCTGAATCAAAAACCCTCAAATTTCAATTGAAAACATTCATACGGGTTATAAACCCTAATTTTGAAAATCAAAAATTAAACTCAAATTTGAACATGTTATTGAACTTCAAGTCAGACGTATGACATATGAAAATCAACAGGAAAACAAGCTCTACAACATGCAATCATCAAATCATACAAACAATCATCCGAACAAAAATTCATATTTTTAATAAAATAAATTCGAAAATAAATAAATTTTTAGAAAAATAACCTTGATTTCTGCAGTGAAACAAAGCTCAGAATCTGATAGAACACCTCAAATCCTTCATTTTGGTTACTCAAGCTTTAAAAACAGAGATCGGTAACGCCTTCGTTTTGCGGTTTGATTCTTAGAACAGTTTATGTAATTAGGGTTTTTCTCTGAAAATTATATAATTAACTATCTGCAAATGATTTTGATACGAAATAAAATACGGAAAAAGGCTATTTATAATTATGGAAAATTAGTATCCCGTTGGATCATTCCGGATATAAAACGGTACGTTTATTTGTAAAAACTGATCCAAACGGTATCGGTTTTCGGGATAATTATCCAAATCAGTACAATTTGTACTGCGGTCTTGGTCTCAGCGCCTGGTTACACGTATTACGAAGTGATAATTGGGATAGTTTAATAAAAAGCTACCATTTATCGAGAATACGGGTTTTATTGATTTACCGAAACGAATATTGTATCGAAAATGTTGCGCCGGGACCCGCGTAGGACAAACCGTAAGCCGGATCGAAAAAGTCGAAATATGGAAAATGCTCGGAATATTACAATTAGGTTAGGAAGGAGTTCTCGAAAGAGTTTCGGGTCCCAAAAACGTAACAAAGGTTGACGTCGGTTGGTTCCCATTTTTATAAAATAGATTTTAATTACCCGGAAAAAGATTTTAGAAATTTCATATGATTCTTATAAATCCATAAACCAACATAAAAATAATTAGGAAGATATGACAATTATCTATATTTTATTTTGGACATATAGAAATTAAAATACTCAATTAATATTATTTTTGAATATTCAAGTACAGATAACACTTAACAATTAACTCACAGAATAGATATTGGGCACACATAATAATATCAAAAATAATTACACGATATATCCCGGATATTACACCTATCTTTATAGCACTCCTCATTTAGTCGCTAAACACGCGCTAAAATTCACGCTAGTTTACGTGTTCGCAAGTAATATAGAATATCTTCTAGTTCGTTCCCACAAAGAATCAGTTTTGTAACTTTAGTCAATGTATCTATGCAACAATGGTATGGTTAATATCCAATGCTAAGACGTTTAATAAATTGAGATTGTTTTTAACTAAACTTAAGCTAACAATTATAACTAAGAGAATAAGAATGGTTGAGTTAATATATATAACAAACATGGGATTCTAACTTCATTAAGTACTTCATTCATTAGCCTTTTAATTCTTGACCTTAGCATGTAATGATGATGACACTAATCAGATAACACGAAACTGATAAACGCCAACTTCCGTTGTACCATACTACCAGACATCCATAAAAAAGATAGAATCCGAATAGACACCAATTATATTGAGACCCTATATATCTATAGAATTTGACAACATAACGGTTTAATGTACAAGTTATCTATCGTGATTACATAGGGCAAGTAATATGGTTAAAATTACCTACAAATTATGCATACAATAACACATGAACCTATGCTAGCATGGCAAGTTCTAAATCCTTAAATTCACTTTCACTTCATTAAGAATTAACACACTATCTTATACGTTCGCGACGCTCATAAGACGAATAAGCACAACCAATACTAGGTTATCAAACAATCACCACACACTAAGGCATTGAAACAAGTCAACTAAAGAAATTCATAAATAAATCCATTAGAACCCCACGATAACGATTAGCCCATAATGAAAGTATGGTATAATAAACATAGTCTTTATACTTAATAACCAAGTACGAAACACAAGTAAAGGTTCAAGAATAAGAAAACTAGCATCCAAAGTTACAACTTAAACAAAGAATCACAAGAATAAACTAGATCTTATTCGCCTTGGTTGAATTGTGCTCTACGGTCATTTTTACTCCTTTTCCTTAGCTTTTGTACGCCTGTCCTTATGCAAAACATCTTTATTTATTTATATATATGCTGTAGAATTGACCAGGGCTTCAAACTCTCAAAATCCTAGTAGAAACAGAATTCTGCTATTCCGGCCTGGCGTGGCCGCGCGCTTGACCAGCGCGGGCGCGCTGAGTTTCTGCTCTTTGGGGGCGGCCGCGCGCTTGACCAGCGCGGGTGCGCCGTCCTCCTGAATAAAATTCTGAATTTTTCTTCTTCTTGCTGATTTGAGCCGGTCTTTTCACGAGCCTTTATTCCAACACCATCCAAACACCAAATTAGCATCACAACTATGCTAATTTACTTGATTACCTGGAAAATGGCTGCAATGCAAAAACACTACCAAAGACACGTAAAAATATCAACAACTTGAGTACAAATACACCAATTCAAAGCTTTACGGAGCGTAATAAAGTGTCATAAATGCCACTCAACACAAACATCACACTTCCAATCATTGACAACCTTTTTCTGAAATGCTTCCAGGGGTCAAGCAGGATTCATCCTAATACCATTTTTATAATATGTGCTATCCACTTTGAATTTATTTTCCTTTGTTTGAAAGTTTGTGTGCAACTATGCTTAGGGATAATGGTCTTAATCTGATAAGTTGAGGAGTAAGGCATTAGTGAGGCATATATCTTCCATTTGCAACCAACACCTTCACACTCAAATTTAACTCTCCTTCTAAAATTTCTTTTTTGTATAATTTCCCTCCTCTGCATTACAGCTTGATTTTTAACAGCTTTCCTAAAGGCTTTTGCACTGGAAAATGTCATACTTACATCAAATTATTGATCCCCCGTACCACTTTCTTCATTAAAAATGGGGCATTTCCTCTCATCATCTTCTTCATCAGTTGTATTTGAAACCATTCTCTCCCCATCATTGTCAATTTCATCACTAAAATCTGAATTCGCAGCCTCTGTATTCCAATTAAAACTCTATATTGGAACATCAACCATCTTGGAGGCTTTGTGATTCCTAACATCTTCATCAGTGCTATCAATGTTAGAGTTATCCTCATAAAAGCTGACATTTTTAGGATCACTAACCTCAGAATTTTCCTCGATATTGGGTTGATCACAAATAGGGTATTTCAACAACTGATCAATATCATACGTGTCCTCATGTATGCCTTCAAAATGCAATAGGTCATCTAATTGTTGTCTTACAAATTTAATGACTTTAAGGTCTTGGAGATATTGTATTTGTAAAAATGACAAGGGATTTTGCTGGGTTTCTTCTACAATTTCACGGTACAAATACATAACCCTGGAGTCACCTACCATATTGGACATATCAAGAACATGTTTGCCACAAGTTATAGGCAACAATCCATCCTCCATTACACAATCACCTTTTTTGTAGAAAATTTATGTCATTGTAGCATTCAATCTAAAGTCCGCCAACATGCTATATAATTCAAGCAAGAATAATTCATCTACGTCACATTTATCAATATACCTAAAAGTCCAACCAACATAATTTCTAGGAATTGAAGTAAACAAACCCTCAAAATGAAGCTTTATTATAAATAAATCTTTATTTTCTGTAATACACCGACATATACAACAAAATCATGTACGCATATTTAATATGACACCCTTTTAATAAATAATAATGCTAACTTCACAATCACATATTTATCAAGCCCAATTGTGCTTTCACAAAGCTAACTTTACCAAAAATAAGATATTCAAATCACAAAATTAATTAATGAGTAAAATTACATGACAATAATCCATAACCCAAGCTTATAGTGCAACATTAGTAAACAAAATGAAACAAAAGCATGACCTAGATAGTGTTACCTCCGTAATCAGGAGATTCAGTGCCAAAACTTGCACCACCGTGATCTACATCACGTACCAACCAGGTCATGGGTTTAAACCTCGACAAAACGAATTATCAAAGCAGATTATTGTCGAGCCTTAAACACGGAGAGAGAAGAAGAAGATTTGCTGAGTGAATAGAATATTGGAGGTGAGGAGGGTTTTAAATTTGTTCATGTGTGCAAACAAGTGGAAAGAAAAGAAAAATCGTGCCACTACTAATGCTGTTACGTGAAATTAACGGTTGTACACAATATGTACAAAATTGCATAGTTTAGGTACACAATATGTTTAATTGATTGATTGAGTACACAAAGTGCATATAGTGCATACTTTAGGTATAAAAAGTGCAATTAACTCTGGTTTGAAATCAAATGTTAACCTCCTCCCACAAATTTCCTACAGTTACCATTATTTAATGTTAATCTTGAGTTCATTCTATAAATCTTATTAGATAAATCACATATCTTATTCATTTTATTTAATTTTAGTTTATGGTTAAAATACTATTAAAATATTATTATATATGGCTATATTTTTCTGTTTTCATATATAAGTTTTACCTAAAAAATTATTAGATAAAAATATCATTTATTCAATTTTATTTTTTAATTTTAGATTTTTAGTAAAATACAATATTTTTTTATATTATTTATATAACTCCGTTTTTTATTTTTCATATATAACTATATCTCTATTATTTCTATTAATTTTATGACTGTATTATTACATACTAGAAGTCAACTAAGGAAGAAAAACGTAAAATTAGTTATGAAATTTCATTTTTATCCCTGTAATGAGTTTTAAGTTTTGAGTATTTTTTAAAAATCGTATTGATAAATCATAGATTCCGCTTTGATTCAAAATTGTCTTTTTTGACTTTAGAGCAAATAAAAATTTGTTTATACTATTTTAATAATATAACATCATTTTATTTAGTTTTATATTTTTGCGGGTATAACCTGGACCGATTTAAATAACTAAAGTATAAATCTATATTATATATAACTTTACACTAAATAATATATAGTACTTTTATATAGAATTAAATTTTACGTGTATGTATATTAACTCATAGTTTATTTGCATTACTGTAATTATATTGTTATTAAAAATTAACATTAGAAATAAAATCGTATTACAAGTATTTTACTTTAATACATATTATAATTTTTTGAATAATATAATATGTAATTATAATACCTTAAAAAATTTATTATAATTATAAAACCATTCAGAGCTCTTTTCCAACCGAAAATGCACAGACATCGCCCTGGTTCCCTAAATGTGATTCAGGGCTCCACGAGAATGTCCACCCGGAGATCCGTAAGTGTGTTTGCGCATATTTAATATGACACCCCTTTTAACAAATAATAATGCTAACTTAACTTTACCAAAAATAAGATATTCAAATCACAAAATTAATTAATGAGTAAAATTACATGACAATAATCCATAACCCAAGCTTATAGTGCAACATTAGTAAACAAAATGAAACAAAAGCATGACCTAGATAGTGTTACCTCCGTAATCAGGAGATTCAGTGCCAAAACTTGCACCACCGTGATCTACATCACGTACCAACCAGGTCATGGGTTTAAACCTCGACAAAACGAATTATCAAAGCAGATTATTGTCGAGCCTTAAACACGGAGAGAGAAGAAGAAGATTTGCTGAGTGAATAGAATATTGGAGGTGAGGAGGGTTTTAAATTTGTTCATGTGTGCAAACAAGTGGAAAGAAAAGAAAAATCGTGCCACTACTAATGCTGTTACGTGAAATTAACGGTTGTACACAATATGTACAAAATTGCATAGTTTAGGTACACAATATGTTTAATTGATTGATTGAGTACACAAAGTGCATATAGTGCATACTTTAGTTATAAAAAGTGCAATTAACTCTGGTTTGAAATCAAATGTTAACCTCCTCCCACAAATTTCCTACAATTACCATTATTTAATGTTAATCTTGAGTTCATTCTATAAATCTTATTAGATAAATCACATATCTTATTCATTTTATTTAATTTTAGTTTATGGTTAAAATACTATTAAAATATTATTATATATGGCTATATTTTTCTGTTTTCATATATAAGTTTTACCTAAAAAATTATTAGATAAAAATATCATTTATTCAATTTTATTTTTTAATTTTAGATTTTTAGTAAAATATAATATTTTTTTATATTATTTATATAACTCCGTTTTTTATTTTTCATATATAACTATATCTCTATTATTTCTATTAATTTTATGACTCTATTATTACATACTAGAAGTCAACTAAGGAAGAAAAACGTAAAATTAGTTATGAAATTTCATTTTTATCCCGGTAATGAGTTTTAAGTTTTGAGTGTTTTTTAAAAATCGTATTGATAAATCATAGATTCCGCTTTGATTCAAAATTGTCTTTTTTGACTTTAGAGCAAATAAAAATTTGTTTATACTATTTTAATAATATAACATCATTTTATTTAGTTTTATATTTTTGCGGGTATAACCTGGACCGATTTAAATAACTAAAGTATAAATCTATATTATATATAACTTTACACTAAATAATATATAGTACTTTTATATAGAATTAAATTTTACGTGTATGTATATTAACTCATAGTTTATTTGCATTACTGTAATTATATTGTTATTAAAAATTAACATTAGAAATAAAATCGTATTACAAGTATTTTACTTTAATACATATTATAATTTTTTGAATAATATAATATGTAATTATAATACCTTAAAAAATTTATTGCATTTTCGGTTGGAAAAGAGCCCTAAATGGTTTCAGAGCTCTTTTCCAACCGAAAATGCACAGACATCGCCCTGGTTCCCTAAATGTGATTCAGGGCTCCACGAGAATGTCCACCCGGAGATCCGTAAGTGTGTTTGCGGGCTCGACGAGGACGTCGAACCTATAAGGGTTGTGTGTTTGTAACATCCTAAATCGATAATAATTAAAGTTATGAGGTCATTTATAAAAACAAGTTTATAACTAATGTATACCAAACTATAGCTTTTTTGGAATGATCTGTGATGGATTGTTGCGTCTGATATGCATTTGCTTGTGTGATTAAAAATTATATTATCAAAATAAAAAATTGGTTCGAAAATTATTTATAAAAAAATAAATAGATATAAGTATATAAATAGATGTGTCTCGCACGGGTCATTACGTTAGTAAATATAATATGAAAAATATGGTTGATTTAAATTTATAAATGAAATATATTTGAAATAAAGTTGATTGTGAAAAAATAAATTTACATTCAAAATATTTTGAAATAAATTTCATTTCTAAAGTGAACATTTCTTTTGAAATGGAGTGAGTATTAATTTAACCGCCTGAAATTAAAATTTGGCTCACCACTGCAAGAAAAAATGACAAAAATACCACTTTTTCTAGATTATATGATAAGAATATTATTTTTTAAAATTTTGACAAAAAATACCACTATAATACACATTTATAAACCGAGTATTAGTAATACCCATTTTAAAAAGGGTAACTGATGTTAAAAAAGGTTTTGTTTTAAAAAATAAAATAGAGAATGATGATATGCATAGCACAAATGCTACTTCAAAAATTGTGATACGCATTCTACCGGTTTACTCCCATTTGGTTTTAGAAAAAAGTCATTTTTTTATTTTATTTTAAATAATACTCATTTATCAAATGTATATTACGTTATTCATTTCTCAATTATATATTATGCTAGTATTTTTTGCCAATAATTTTAAATAATAATATGATTGTCATATCATTTTAAAAAATGATATTTTTGGCAATCTCTCTCATTGCTACACTTCTGTCCTTTAACAAGTATCAAATGCTCTTTGTATATCTTCTTCATAACAAATACACAGAGTGAAACAGAGACTGCCCGGTTTCTAGCATCATTTATATGAATAAAATAAGGGAATTGAAAAATAAGCTCCTGATTTTACTATTTAAGCTTCAAATCTTATTTTTTAAGTTCTAAATGCCAGAACTACCCTTCTCTTTCTCTTGTGATATAATCATAAAAATAAAATACTGGACTTCTTTTCGGAAATAATACTAGCACAAAAGATTGCCCCAAGGTATAAGTATAATAAAGATTAAAACAAGGGCCAATTTAAATTTCCAACAAAAATGACCATAATCACAAAAGATTAATGCATCCAAATCTCGTCTCAAATCATAACACATCAGGTCTAATATGCCAAAATAAATTAACTACTTAAGCTATGAAAATAAGATAAGCAGCAGTCTTCTAGATGCCTTGCATTTTTCCTGGACAAGTACGAGAATTATGTCCAGTACCTTGATATTTACTACACTTTCTCATGTCATGAACCTCAAAAGATGATGGATCCCGGGTTGTAGAGCTCTTATTTTTCTTATTTTTTGAGCCAATTGGACGCCCTTTATGCGGAATCATCTCTGGTTCAAGTATTACAGGAGGTGCAGCATCAAGAAATTGAGTAATTTGTCTTCTACTGTCTTCTTTTTGTACCAAAGGCAGCTTCTAGTATTTATCTTGAAATTCTTTAAGGAGAATGTCAATGTCATCATTTCGATGATTTAGTGAATTAATACTACCAATGAATGATTTTGTATCAATCCTTCATTTTGGATGGATGTCACTGAGATGCAATACACCTTCTTTGCTCAATTCTTTTATCTTGTGTGCACATGGAAGTCCCATAGAATTTGAAAAATGAGACTTGCAAGTGTCGATCAAAGCTCCCGGCGTTGTTGCTAACTCATATTGTTTATATAACTGACTAAGAGAAAATACTGAAATGCGACAAACAAGTTCTCGAAATAAAGGAATACGAAACTTATGTGGCGCACGCACCTTTTCGCTTGCAACTCTTGCTTTGATTTCTTGGTACTGATTTTCGATTGCAAGAGAAATCTTATCTTTTACATCACGAAAATCACCTGTAGAAATATTCAGATATTGCTTCAGAACAGCATGAGCACCTTCTGCCCTTGAACTAGCATGATTACCCAAGTGCATAAAATTATTTGTCCATGCAAACACAAATCTCTCCTTATATGGAATCTATGTAGTGTTGATGTAATTCAATAAAGACTTTTTTTCTATATATTGAGCTTCAAAAGAATTCATATTTTGCTCAAAAGATGACTGATCAGGAGATTGAATCAAGTTTGTCCTATAAATTGCTTG
This sequence comes from Apium graveolens, assembly GCF_009905375.1. Taxonomy (NCBI): domain Eukaryota; kingdom Viridiplantae; phylum Streptophyta; class Magnoliopsida; order Apiales; family Apiaceae; genus Apium; species Apium graveolens. Next base: position 121,769,539 of record NC_133657.1, read on the forward strand.
CTGATTCGAATTACTTTGTCGGAGCGATGTAAGTATCTGACGCGGTGGAATACCTGCTCTTTTCATCTCCTGAATTCGCTGAATCTCCTCATTACTGAAACGACGACAATAAGGATGACCAGACATGTCTCTTGAAGCTTCATGATTATGAGACAAGTTTTTTATGTCTAATTTCCATACGCCATCTCTTTTTCATTTTCCCCAAACTTCAAAAGGACAATCAATTAATCTAGATCCAGTCACTTTTCTTTTTTTTCCTCGGGTGGTTTCTTTGATTGATATTTGTCCCCCTATCGCATCCAATAATGACGTAACAATCTGTTTTCGACTTTTTAATCTTTGTCACAAATCCTTGCTTAAAAACAATTTCACGAACATTACTGAGAAGTTCCTCACGAGTTATAAAAATTATTTGTTGAAATAAATAATAGTGTATCACACCCATTTATGCTTTGATTGTTCATTGTAGAATCATCTAATACAAATGACAATGATAAAAAAAAATCAACAAAAATTATGCATGATGCAGAATATATATAACTTAAGAATAAATCTTAGATTTCTACATAGTGAATATGTCAAAATAATTCATTCAAAATCACACTTTTGGAGTAAAACCTAGTTATAGAATTACCTTTTTCATTAATCTGATTTCCATGCCCCAACTCATATGATTCATAGAGTTCTTCCACATTTTTCGTTCGAAGAAGTTGGATTATATCGTTAAGATCTGCTAAAACTTCGTCTCCAGTTTCTTCATCCATGCTTTGTGTTTTTTAGAGAAGAAATTATTAGAAGACAGAAGGTTTATGTAATGAAATAATTTAGGGGAGTGTTGTTTGGCAAAGAGCCTTGAATACAGGATTTTTTTATTATAATACAAGAGAAAGAGAAGGGTAGTTCTGACATTTAGAACTTAAAAATAAGATTTGGATTTTAAATAGTAAAATGAGGAGCTTATTTATCAATTCCCTAAAATAAATTAATTTACCTGGTTCGTTGAACGGTTCCTTCTTTCTAGTTGACTTGGGTTTGTTATTAGGTATGACTTCAGTTTTAAACTCCACACACGCTGAATATGGACTCGCTCCGAAGTCCGAACCATAGTTAAGCTCAACTGGGTAAACAACAACAGAAGTTCCGTAAGTTCATTTACATTGATGGCAATCTCATTGTGTAATGTGATGTTGATATATAAAATTTTGATATTACCTAATTAAAATAATAATAATTGAAAATATTTAAGGAAAATTGACAAATAAAATATAATTATCTCAAAAAAATGAATATAAATAAAGTAAATATGACAAATATAATTATTTATTAAAAATCATTGAAATGTAACTAGATCTAAATTAAACCAGCATCATTTTAAAATTTTAGTATGTGTTAGAAAATTATTAACTCTATTATCATATTACAAATGAAATTTTGCTTCCCAATATAACAATAAATATATATAACTAGAAGTAATATTAAAACTTTCTTCGACTAATTTATTTGTGTTGCGCGAGTAATCTAAATTCTTAAGAAATATGCTAAATAACCCAAATTAGCTCCCAAAATCGGCCCATACATATATACGTATATAAATTAAAATATGTTAATATCACATTATTCGAAAAAAATTGAGTACCATATATATTATTTTTTAGCTTTACAAACTGTTCGATGCACGAGTCTTCATTAATATTTTTATATTATTTAAAAATTATAATAAATTTTTTTTAGTTAATATTAAATAGTATATAATTGATGAGATTTGGACCATGAACCTTATTAGTATATTTATAAATAATAATATTAATATTGGTTATTAATATTTACACACTCAAACTCTTACAAATAATAATATAAATATTTGTTATTGGCGGGATTCGAAAATGAGAGTTTAAGTATTGTAAGATAACATTATAAATATTTGTTATTGACGATATTCATATATAAAAACTTTGAAACTTATATAGTATATATTATTTTAATATTTGGATCTAACAGTCCGGCTTACTTGATTTAAAAATATTCGACGGTCATAAATCAAATAATTAAACCAACCAAGAAAATAATATTAAAATATATAACATTCGATTTACTATATTTTAGTATAAATAAAAGAGATTTATGGTGATTTATTTAGATTAATGGTGCTGTGCAGTTTCTTTGAACATTCTCCGCAGTTGTATACAGGAAGTCAAATATCTCCGAAACGACTCAATCCAAACACAATCCAATTTACACAAATATTTAATACTCCAATAGCCTTAAATAATTAATATGGAGGAGCACACGAAGAATAACAATAATATAGTTGTGTGCCCATCAACCGAAAACACAATGAAGTTGGAACAGTTAAACAAACACAAAATTCCATGTCAATATATCACCAACACCCCCATAACCATAAGCCATGCTCTATAATCAACCAACTCTCTAATTTCTCGTTTTCCACAACATGGGAAACAATATTACCTCCACTCACAAATCACCACCGGCCACCGGAAAGGTAATCCTTTCTGATGGCACGGTCTTCGAATACGAACCACCACTTACAGTTGCCGAGCTAATGTTAGAATACCCGCAACAAGTTGTCGTGGACTACAAGGCAACTACTACCGGAAAACGCCCGTCACCTTTACCTGCTGACGAGAAGCTAGACACACACAAGGTTTACATAATGTTACCGGTGAAAAAAGGTAGGCCTGTTTCTTTAAGTACGTCAGAGTCTAAGCAACTGCTTTTTAGGGCAAATAATGTGCTGAAGTCTTCGAAATATTTCTCGTCAAGATCCGGGTTTTTGCCGTTTTTCGTGAAGATTTGTCCGGCGCCGGGGAATTGGGTAGCCGAGAATAAGAATGGGATTGTTGTAAAGAGGAAGGAAGAATTAGAGGGAAATGAGTTGCCGGAAAAAGAAGATTATTTTGGTAAGATGTTGGAAGATAGGCCGGAGTTGTTGAGCAGGCAAGTTTCATGCAAGGGGTGGAAACCTAGTTTGGATACTATTGTGGAAAAAGGGATTAACCCTAAAATTCGTCACTGGTTGTACTAAAACCTGTGATCGTTTATATTAAAAACTTTCGGATAGGCTAGCGGTAAAAATCCATCTCCTCGATAACATCTACTATATATCGATTGTGTTAAAAATTTGGATGTTTTTATTAGTGTGATTTATGTTTGTGGATGTGTAAGTGTTAATCTCGTTAATCAGCCAGGATATTAGTTGAGAACATGTGAATCAGCTGGGTTTCCTTTGCAACAGATATTTGTACTGTTCAAGGTGAAAATGAATGTTTTATAGTTGTTTTGAATGCTTAAGTTTGTGTTTTTACTTGTTTTAAACTTCTGGCATGATCATGTAATTTATCTAATTTATCTAATTGAGCAGCAACATTTGTGCTAATAATTAAATTGTATTTTGCGTTCTGAACTAACTTTAAATTCAAATACGCTATACAGTTGTTTTAAAAAATAAAACGAAAAACTTGTGTGACACCTTTCGTTATTAGATCTGGCTCCATTGTACAAACGTTATGTGTATTTTCGTGTTTTCGTATATCAAATCTTAAACCCAAATCCGATCTGGATTTGCATTCGTATATCAAATTGGTGACACTAACCCGGAACTAATATATTCGTGTTTACTCGTTTTAGTACACTAAAGTACACGGATTATATACGAACAAAATTAATTGTTAAAAATGCAATAGATAATTAAATGGTGAATTACTCACTCACGTATTCAAGTAACAATAAAATATATTTTAGTATTTACAATTATATATATGTTATTTAAAATAGGTAAAATTCATATTTGGTATTTAGTATATATATAGGGGGCTACTAGGGGGCTACTCCAATAGAAACCTTTTTAAAATAAAAACTAGAAACCTGCGGCCCGGCCCAAATAAAAGCAACCCAAACCAAAAAAACATATCGGCCCATAACTACAAAACAGTTGCATAATTAATTTGTCTTTAAGTTGAGATAAAAGGAAACTATACATACATATTAAACACAGAACAGTTGCATCGTCTTCATCCCTCTAAACTGCTCAAAATCGACAAGCATTTATTAGTTTCTAAGCACAAATCGTGTTGAAAGACATAATATTCTAGTGATTGATACTAAACGAAGAGGAGATCAAAGTTTCTTCAGAATTTGTACTCCTCGTGTACGGAAACAACAAAAAACACAATTAAAGGTAAATTAGTGTAAATTTTTTATTGATATAGTGATATTTTACTTATAATCAACTTTGCTGTTACATTTACACATAGTTTAACTTATGCATGTTGATATTTTCATGTTTTTTGTGTTTTTCACTAGTTACTGTTTAGGTGCTAACTAATAATCTTAATATGTTCTTCAAACAGCTTTTAATTAGCGATTTTATCATTATTGAAGGGATAAAATGGCTAGGACTAGAGGAGGTATGTGAAATTAGGGTTTTATACTTCTTTGATAAAATTTGTTGAACTTTTAATGATTTCATTTGTTTTACAAATGTTAATTGTATAATTATGCCTGTGTAGTTGTTTTCTATAATTTTGATGTTTTTTTTATATTTTTTAGTTTTATGCCTACTTTAATGATTACGCTACCGGTTTTTAGTCTTTAAGCATAATTTAATCATTTTACGCTATAAATTGATCATTAAGTATGTTACGATAAAGATTTTTAGATGTTGAAATTTTTTAATTTAAATGCTAGTCTCGCAAAATTGTACAATACAATATTTCGTGTTAGTAACACTGTTCAAATGTATGCAAATGTAAGGTTTGGAAACTCTTCTCTGTATAAAGAATATTAAATTTAAAGCCTCTTTGATCGCACAGCTTCGTTGCCTGATGGTATTTAATTATGTATATAGTTACCAATGTCGAATGTTTAATGATGTCGAGGTATTGTAGTTTAGATAATAAACTACAAAAGATCCCTCCATGATAATACAGTTGCAGAAGGGGACTTAACTATATCTCACTATTCAGTTTTAGCTAATATCTGACTTTTCAATGAGAGATTGAAGCAAAACAAGTAAAATACAATGGCTCACATATCTATCCAATTGGTAGGTATCACAAAAAAAATTTAGAGTAATCACCAAAATATGTATTCCTATTTACTAAATTCATATGTACCAATCATTTGTTACTATATACTTATTTACAACATCTTTCCTAATAATATTACATTCTGGATATACTTATTTTAAACATGTTTGCTTATTTTCAACATGTTTACTATATACTTTGGTTTCAATCAAAAGCTATAGAGTATTGTCAATAAATTCAGGACAATCCTTGAATTTGGAGTATATGTATCAAAAGAATGTGTTTCTTAAAATTAGTTCAAGTTAAATTCTGGTTCTTATATGAGTTGCTTGGTACTAGATGTCATGATACAACTCTTGACCATAAGTTGACCATAACTTAACCACAAGTTGCTTACACGCAAGTCATAGTGTTGCATAGATTGTTCAGGGGGTCTTGAAGATAAGAATTCGATTGGGTCTTGACTACTTCTTTTTTGTTTGAATACCTGGAGGTTTGTTCTTCTGTATTTCTTGATTTGGCAAACCTAAGTAAAGGTCCTATTGTAGTTGATCTTTTTTTACGGCTGTTAAATCCACTTGATGTTGGATTGCTCAATTTTGGTTATCAGTGGACGGAAGAAGAGGCGTCTAATGTTACATAAGTTAAATATGCAAAGAGTGGAGCACTGTATGACACCATCTCCTTGTCCAGGGACTCTTATCCTAGAATATGTGCTGATATTTTAGGAAATGAGGAGGAAATCTACTTCCTGAATAGACAAGGGGCTGATTACCTTAAATTAAATTAAATTTGATATTCCCAGTACAAGTTGTGCTCCTGTTATAGTATCTAGGAGCCAGGAGCCACAGAGGCCGTCAAAAAATGTTAAGTTCTTGTTTTGTTGGGCGAGTATGGGATTTTGAGTTGCTTGCTAATGTAACATTTATGCTTACTAAAGGCGTCTGAGAGAAATGGAAGAGAAGGGTGATTCCAATATGTTAATCTGGATAGAGATAGATTGCAAAGGAAGAACCAGCCTATTCAGGTGCAATAGATTATCTTTTAGCACACAAATCGTTTACGTCGTCATCCTAGTGAAAATTTGAAGTCAGTAGAAGCTGATGCCATGGTAGAAAAAATAAGATATAACTAGATCTTCACAGACATGGCGATATGTATAAAGGTTATGGGAGTATTCTCGAAGCCAAATTACTGCTTATTATTTTTGTTATTTAAAGCATTGATCAGGTGAGGAAACTTACAAATGAAAATTACCATGGTGTAAATATGTATGTCAAAGGAACCAATTGAGACAATCATGTGTAGTCTATGCACAAATATTGACTGTTATGCTATAATTATAATAATGTTGCTTATTTACCACATGTTAGTGCTAATAATGAAATTATAGATTATAAACTATAGTTTTATTACAATTACATTGGTTAACTATATTAATAATTGCCTCTGTTATGGTATGTTGTGTTGTATATAGCCATGTTATGGTATATTGTATATTGATTCATAGATGATATAAATTTAGGTGGAGCAAATATAAATTATAAAATTTATATGCCTCTTCAATTTCATTTGAAAAGATTAACTATACTTAAAACCTATAGTTTAAAAAAAATTGATAGTGTAGTACTAATTGCCCTGTTCTGATAAGTTGTGTAATATACTGTCTGAAAATAATAAATTACCACCTATTTTAGTTGTTATTTTGTTGTGTTGTATAGGACTATCTTCAGTAACACCAAGACGCAGTTCAAGAATTAAACATCTAAGTTAGCCAAAAAAGAGAAACAATGATCTCACACCTGAGTTTATTAATTTAGAAGATTTTACTAACAGTGATATGGAACAAGCTATAATGAAAAACTTTATTTCTTCTTTGCTAACATAATTATCATATTATCTATTTTAAAATAATGCAGGGCAACATACAAGAACTCCTCCAAGCACTCCTCCAAGATCAAGTTTGAGAAAGTTCTATAGAAGAGCAAACAACAAATTTAAAGAAACTACAGGAAGACCGCATGATTATAACGTATGTACTCTATTAGTGGCATACTTTAAAAATCTTAATAAATATATAAATTAAAGATTTTTTTCCAAACAGAATGAAGATGAAACAGTCGAAGAACAAACAAGACACAAGGAAATACGTGAAATGGAGGTTGATCATCCTGAAGAAGAACAACATAATACAAATGAACAAGAGCAAACAAATAAAATGGTGGATGATCATTTCCAAGTAGAAGAAAGACCAAATGAAGAGGAAGAACCTATCAAGAAACAAAAAACTACAAAGTGGAAGAGGAAGGCATTTAAGCAGGTATAAATATATTACTTCTTTCACAATATTTAGTCTATATATAAATAAAAAATGTTGTCCTCTTCTTAGTTGAAAACTAGTGTTTAGGACCACTAATCAAAGGTAAAACAAAAAAAAGTACAACAATCACTAAAATTTGTATTCATATTTACTAAAATCATATGTACCAATCACTAATTTGTATTTCATTAGTTTCATTTTAAAAATTGGCTTCTCTATATTGGAATGTAAATATTCTTTATATTCAAATATAAAGAATATATTTAATGTACTTTAGGGAGGGGTGGATTTTTATTGTTCCGGTAGGGGGAAATATAAGGACGACGAGCTGATAAAATGGTATTCGCATACTTGTCATTGTTTGTGTACTTGGAAGTTTTGAATCATTCAGAGAGTATTATTGTGTTAGAAAGAAGGACGAAAATCCTTATGTCTATATTCAGCTGTCGGATTGATTATAGAATTAACATTATGCATATTTTCTTCTGACGTACAAAGTTATGAATTAATGTCAAGTTGGTGTTGTGATATCAATTAAGAACTAGAATGAAAACTTATTTATTTGTAAATTAGCATGCAATCTAATCAAATTTAGTCATTACTGAAGTCCGGGTCTCAGACTTGGTGAATCAACTTAAAAGCATGGATCTGTTGTTTTATAGCTCTATAATTAATGTTTTTTCTTACTTTTTTAATGTTCTTTTTTATCTAAATAGGATAACAATGAAAATGAGGAAACAATGATAAAAAAAGCCGAATGTCAGATTTGCAACAAAGAAAAATACAAAATTTCAGACTAAGGTAACATATCATATTCTTGTTTGTATGTGTAATAAAACATATATAATTATATTGTCCTGAATAATTCATAACATATATTTTTTTAAATTGATCAAGGAAATTTAACCTGCCAAACATATTAACAAACTGAAACAAGAAATAAAAATAAAAAATTCTCCAAGGTTGTTTAGTGAAATGCTTTATTATCTTACACAAGATCAGACGAATTGGGTTGAAGATTCTGGATTTCAACCACTCCTAGATTTCTGTTTGGAGATGATTCCGTCGAAGTTGGCTTATAACATCTTTCAAATTTTTGACACCAACAGTGTATGTCTAAAACTGAAACACAAGGATATCCAGATCACAGAAGAAGATGTTTTATATGTATTTGGCCTGCCAGTTGGTGGAGAGTCAATAATATTAGGAACAATTGACATGCACAAAAATAGAATAGATGAATGGTTACAACAATTCTCAGCTGACAAACGGGAGCAGATTACAACTGGAATGGTGGTGCAGGTTATGAAGGGTCAAGGATTGACCATGAATTTTAAACTCAATTTCTTAATTGTGCTGTCAAATGTTCTTTGTGGAACACCCACCAACTCCTACGTTGACAGGAAACTACTTAGATTACATGGTAATCTTGATGAATGCTAAAAATATAATTGGGCAGAGTATCTGTTAAACTACCTAGTAGCTGCAACCGACAGTTGAAATAACACAACATCAGTTTTCTTCAAAGGCTCGTTAATCTTTCTTGTTGTAAGTAAACTCCATTCAATGACTTTAAAATTCATAAATTGTTACTTTTCTTTTTTGCAGATCTACTACAAAAATAAGTTATTAATTAAATTCTCGTGTCACTTATATGCAGATGTTATATGTTGATCGAGTCCAACACAAAGGAATCAAATTGGTAGATAGAAAGTTTCCATCTTACAAGGGTTGGAGTGAAGATATTTTAAAACAAAGACAAACAATTGAAGTGTCAAATGGAGTTTTTGGAGTTGGTGTTGTTCAAATGCCACTAAGAGATTATTTGTCAAAACAAACTGTAAAAAATGTATGAATTCAGTGCCTTTCAAATTTATTTAAATACATATTCTGTAAAATGATTATGCATAACATTTTTTTATAACTTTAACTACAAGGATGTCAAGGAGCAAGAAACGTACACTCAAGACAACAATAATAATGAAGATGGTAATCATAACAACGCTGATTGGCGTTCATGGAATGATCAAGAAAATGAGACCATTGTTAATGATTGGGAGCAGGAAAATGATTGGGAAGGAAGAAAAAATAAACTTGAAGAAGAACAAAGGCCATTACAAAGACAAAATGAAGTGGAAACAACAAATGAGGCTGAACAAGAGGAACATAATCCTGCTGGAACAGAGAAAATGCAAGATGAAGCACAAAAAACAACAAAAACAAAGGTAAGACACTCTTATTTTCTTATATTAAACACTTTGAGCACTAATTTGAATGATTTTAATCACTACTGTTGAAAACTCTAATCACTAATGTATAACACTTCACTTATCAAATTTACAGGACAAAGTGCAAGATTTGCTAGACAGGGCACATGACTTAATTGAAACAAAGATGTTGTTTGATACAGACCTCAAATTGGCATTGCAGGAAGATCCACATAATGAACAGTTGTTAATGGTTAAAGAAACTATCAATGAAGTTTTTAATCAAAAACAAAATGAAATGTACTCGCAGGAAAGCCAACAAACAGCTTCAGAAAATGTCTCACTGTTCGAGGATGATTTCAGTTGACACCTGAAGACATTGATCAAACTGACATTACTGATTATCTGCACTCAGTACAGAATAATATTGACATATCTACCATCTTTGATCCTAATGTTAATAAAGCAATTCCTTCCTTCTCGCTTGGAATAGATGAAGACATATATGGTCAGATTGAAGATGTAACAGAAAAAGATGATTTCATAACTCCAAAACCAGCACTGAGAGAGAAAAGCACAAGAATTCTGAAATTGGGTCGATTTGGGAAATCCCCATACATGGAAAAAATTATAGACATAAATGGCAGCTACTTTACAAATCAAGAAACATGACTTTGGAGATTCATGATACAAAAAAGAGATCCAAAGTAAGTACAGTATATACAACTTTGTTGTATTAAATTTTAAATTAAACTAGATATTAACAGTAAAAATATATATACTTGTTATTGACAGGGAACAATTATTTAAATGGACAGAATTCTTTTACTTACGGGAGGATATGCAGACATTGGAAGTCAACCAAAATATATCCACTTCTGTTATAGACACATGAGTGATTATCTTGAATGGCAATGAGAAATACAAGGCAGATGAGTCTCCTATGCGCCTATTTTGTACCATTGATTTTGTGGTAATATAACAATCTTAATAATTGCGTCAATCTCCATTTTTATATTGTCTTCAAAATTTCTAACATTTACAAAATCTATCATTAACAGTACCCAACTTTGGATACTTCGAAGAGTGTTACTCTGACCTATCCATTATTTGTTGAAAATATGGATGAGATGTTCAACAGGTTCAATAGGGAAAAACTTGAAAATATTGACATGGTAATAAATATACTTATTATCTTGAAAAATCCAAATATATATCATTGTTATGTATAACATTTTTAATTTTTTCAGGTTTTTTTCCCCACTATTGCATACGAGCATTTTTACTTGATATGCTACAATATGCGAAATACAACATATGAGATAATTGATAACATAGACAGAGAAATCGATGCAAAGATATGCTATGGACAGAAACCAAAAATATTGGTATGAATCGCATACTATCAGTAGTTCAATCACTAAGTAGTTGTTTTATAACAATTTATTGTTAAACTAATCAATTTATTTGCAGCACTCTCACTTTGTAAAGTACTTGAAAGCAAAAGGCTATCACAATCTGTCAAGTAGAATGAAGAACTTGAAGCCTCATTACATGAAGATGAAATGGAAGACAAAAAACAACTCAGCTGATTGTGGAATCTTCCTTAGTAGACACATGGAAACATATAAAGGTGATGTTAAGAATTGGAATGCCGGATTTAACGAAGAAGAGGTACATAAATATTCCTTACCAAATCAATTTTAAAGTTATGTTGGATAACCAATTGATTGTGAATATGATATTAATAATTTTTCTTTAAAATCTTCTTTGCAGAATGGCCAGAAAAAACAAATTATAACCCTCAGAGTCAAATATAATAGTGCTATTCTTTCTTCAGAACTCAATGAAAAAAGGAGAGAAATAATGAAAGAAGGCAAAGAGCTTTACATTGAAGCTGCGTCAAGAAAAATTCTTAATTTGGCGATCGAGTCATCTAAATCCTCTCAAGAATATAAAAATACAGAATATAGACAAGATCAATCAGCAAAAAGGAAGAGTGTCACGTTTGCACAGAATTTGACAACTCCTTTCAATGAAGATGGATAATTAAATTAATCTTTAACTGATTTAGTTGGGAATTTCAACAGATATTAGTAGTGACTTTGGAGAAGTACATGATTATTGCATAACTGGATATTATGATTGTTAGCCATCAGTGTGATACTTCAAATGGATTATTCTTTTTCTACTTCTCGATATTGCAATGGAATTACATTTCTAATAACTTCAATTTTAAGTCACCTATTTAGCGATTATACATGATTCCATTTGCATTACATATCCAATTAGTTGGTTAAAGTCTAAAGAAGCTCTGAAAAGTACAATATCAGTCTTTAAAGATATTTGTAATTGTAATGTTTATAATGTTAGATTAGTGCAAAATATAATAAACTTATTGCAAGAACATACATTATGATTGTTAGTCACAGAAACTTGATTTTGTTTACAAAAAATACAAATAAATTTTCAAGTATAGACCAATAAACTACAATGATCACTAAAATAAACTACAATGATCACTAACATACTGCCTGTAAATCACTAGCATTCAAATAATATATCACTAAAAATAATGTAAGTATCACTTGTTACTCTTTAAATTTTATATTTTCGGTTTCTAGGGTTTAGCCTCTAAGGTTTAGGGGCCTAAACCCTAAATCGGTGTAATATTTATTAATTTATTTTTTAATATTTCTAAACCCAAAAGGGGATTGTTGAACCCTAAATGTTAAAAATTGTTAAATTACGGTATAATCTTAAATTTTAAAAATATTAAATAAAAAGAATTATCGAAAACGTAATATTAACTGATGTTTTCGGACCCCTAAACAATACATCAAAAGAAATTTAAAAATAAGAAGAAAGACAAAAAAAACCCAAAACTTAAAAGTAAGAAAAATATAAGAAAAAAGACATACACACAAAGCGTTAGTTCATCTAATGTTTGTAACCTTGGAATGTTAAAAACAATAGCAAAAATGGTATTTTGTGTATCGTTTTGCCCTGTTTTAAAAATTCTACACGATACCCAGTTAAAAAGTGACATTTTAGATCATAATTTTGAAAAGTGACATTTTGGGCATTTTTTACTGAAATAATGACATTTTGGTCAATTCCTCATAAAAATCATATTAAAATAACAATCGATATTCAAAATTAACCAGAAAAATAGGAATAACAACTTCAAAATTTAAAGACGACAATCAGTATTAAAAAAGAATTATAACAAACAATATCGGCAAACTAGTCACTTGAAATGTACCATAATATCCAAACAGTAAAATTACCAACAATTTAAGAAATATATGAAAATTAAAAAGTAATATCATCAAAAACAGTCATCCAGCTTTCTCTCCATCAACAACTACTACTTTCATATTATTTACTTTTTTCACTTTTTATTTGGCCTTCGCATTCTTCCTTTTTTCACATTTTCTGGCATCATGAGTAGTTGCCTGACATAGTGCGCACTTCCGAATCCGTTTTTTCGATTTGATCACTGCTTTTTCCCTATCACTCATCAGCCTCTTAAAATAATTGCCTTTATTCTTGCAAATATTAGGGGCAAGAATTGTTACTTCTTCCGAAGGTTGCTGACCAACCATAGCAGCCATGTGATCTTTTTTGGTAAAAGCAACAGCAGATTCATCTTCATCATCAAGATCAGTATTCAATTGCTTTATAGTTGAGTGTACATGATCCAACTTGTCCATATTAACTCTAGCCTTGTCAACAGATTGACGAAAATCAAACTAGATATTTGTCAGTTTCAAAGATACCTGCTCCAACTTAAAACAAGCACTAGTTACCAAATCTAAATTTGATGAAGTTCCACTCTCAGCATTTATCATCCAACGATTAAGAACAAGACTTTTAGGGAAATTTGTTACTCCAATATGTTTCAACCCACAAAATGAATGTCTGCATACAATACCGCACATAACAAATTGTTTGCAAGAACACACAGCATGGTTCATACTCACAGAGACCTGGGGAAAAATTACAAAAATACAAAATAAAAATCACAAATATATTTAGGACAAATCACAAAAACATCATCTACCAATCACTAAAATAATACATGTAAAAAATCAAATAACTACTTAATAAATCAGAAAACAATACAACTGAAGTAAAAATTCATAAAATACATACAATTGTATTCTTTGAAATTACATAATATGAAAAAATTATGGAATTAATCATTTGAATAATATATCAAAAGTGATTGCAAAATTATTTTGAATATTAGGCAGGGGGAATAAAAACAATAATATTTAAAAATAGTACCTTAAAAAGTTTGTCATTGACTTTCACATTCTTGATATCAAAACAAGTAACATCATCAACTTCATTGCTCATACGCTTAATCTGCATATCCACACAAGATGCAAAAATTTCCTCCTGAACTTGGTAAAAAACAGTACGCGTGAATAAACGAGCAGCAGCATCTTCAATAAACCATGTGGAAAATGTAGTAGGCACACTTGACTTTGATTCCTCATCCAATCTAGCAGCCTCATTTCTTTGTCTATCCATAGCACTCTCAAATCGTAACCAAAACTCAGATAATGTATCTCCTTGTTTGTGAAATTGAGCAAAAAAAGAATTTTCACTTTCAAATCTCAATGTAGTCCTCATTAACCCAAACATTGCTTCATTTCTAAAAAAGTGGGAATCCATGATGCCCTTAAGGCATACAAATCTTCCAACCACTTATTGCTTTCTAAGTTAAATTCCTTGAGAACTGTTTGACATCCCCTCTCAAACTCCTCAATTTCTATTACAGGTGACCATATGTACATTTTCATCTTTTTCATAAAATCTGTTTCTTTGCATAATCGATTATCAAGCTGCAAAGGTTACATAACACATAAAATAAGTACATAATATAATGTATTAATACTAGGCTGTTAAAAAAAATGAAAATCATAACTTTACTGGAAATTTTTCCATAATATGCCACATGCATAAACGGTGTTTAGTAGTAACTAAACCATTCACTTCAGAAAAAACATCACGAACAGCTACTTACATAGCAGGGCATTGATCTGTAACAATGACAACCGGATTTCGTCCCATTGCCTTTACTAAATGATCAAAAGCCCAACTATAATCAACAATACTCTCATGTGATAAAAGACAAGCCGCAAAAGTCACACATCTATAATACTTATCCATACCAGTGAAAGGTGCAAAAATCATATTATACCTGTTTTTTTAAAAATATCACAACAAATAATACAATAAAAATCAGAGTATTAAAAACTTGAATCTACAAAAAACAGACGTGCAAAAAAATAATCTACAAAACCATCAGTATATTAAGCACTAAATAAAACATCAAGAATCTTAAACACTTGGAATTTAAATAGTAAACATTATCAATCATTGCATAAAATACTACAGATGTTTAGTAAAATTACCTATTGGTATCAAAGGTTGCATCAAATGACACTGCATCGCCATACAACTCAAAGTTCCTCCGACCAATAACATCAGACCAAAACAACTTGTTTAGGTGAACAGAAGAATCAACATCAAAAGCAAAATAGAAGCATTCAGAATTCTGCTGAATACGTTTGAATTTATCAATAATCATTTGCGCATCATTATCTCCAATGAATAATTTCAGATCCCTACTGAAATTTCGAAAATCTCGCAAGTTCGCACCTATATTTGCATATCCGCCATACATTTCTTTAGCAAAGCTAAACATCTTGCTGGAACCAATATTAACTTTTGCACCATTATAACAAAGATTTTTTAAACTAATATCCATCTTCCTATTAGCCCTCAAAAACTGACGACCATTTTTATCAGCTAAGGGATGATTATGTAGCTTAACAAAAGTCTTAACAATATACTTATCAGGAAACATATACTTCAAAATCATCTTCGCTTTGCATCCACATCTCCTAGAAACAGTCCTCCTTTTCTTAACTGCTGGATTTGCATCATCCTTAAGATCATTAAAACCTTCACAACTACAAACAAAATGCTTCAGTAGAACACGTCCATCATCATCTGTCTTCTCAGTTGTCTTCCGTACAGTAAAACCACCTAATCAACCATAATTCTTGTAAAATTGTAACCTTTATCTAGAGAATCAAAAATCTGATTTGTAAAGGGTATACTAGTATCACCAACAGAACAAGGTATGTAATTCAAACTACCACCGGGAGTTATGCTTACACTACTTTCACTTTCAATTGAAGTCACTTCATTAACAACTTCAGTACAAATATCACTGCTAATCCGAGATGAATCACCACAAGTAGAACCTAAAAACAAACATAATTATAAAAGACAAACAACGTAAGATATAAAGAATGTTATTTTTAATAATTCTCACTAACTAATAATAAAAATATAATTAAAATACACATATAAAAGACAAGTAACATTACAATATCAAATAAAACCACTAATATTTAAAAGACGATCACTAAAATAAACACAAAACAAACGAAAAATTTGAACACTCTACAAAAATATATAAATTTCACAAAATTATATACAAAAATCTACTCAAACACATAAACCAAATGAAAAACAAAACAAAAAACAAATCTACAACAATAATACTATATAAAAAGTTCATCAGGATAAAGATCAACAAATGAACAAATAAAACATAATATCAAGAGCTAATTTAAGCTGAAAACGAGATTATTTACCTTGATTGTCTCTAATTTTATTCAAATCAGATATAATCATCTCTGAGTACTAATCAAGTAACAAAATTTGACGATAACCTGAAAACACTAAGATAGAATAATCAATCACAAAGAAGTATCAACACAGATGAACAGATGAGATCAATATTTAATATTCAATCGGAAAACGGATGAGATCAATCGAGAGAGATGAGAACGATTGAATAGAGAGAACTCTTGAAGAGAGAGAGCAGAGGAGAGATAACTGCTGATGAGAGAGAAAGTAAAAACAGTTATGATATTTAATTCACATAATTTTTGTCTTTTTATGTTTTTTTTAATTAAATTAATTGGATGGCTCAGATTAAAAGCTGAAATAAGGATTAAACAGCTAGGATTGGTTTCTAGTTTTTATTTTAATTTGAGTTTCTATTTGATCATTCCCCTATATATATAATATCTATTTTTAAAAATTTAATTATTTATTTATTTTGTGTACTTTCGTTCTGTATCTTGTGTACCTATATTGGAAACTCAAACCCCACATTAATTATATTCGTATTTTTTCGTGTTCGTGTTCCAAATTTTCGAACCCAAATATTAATTATTCGTGTCATTCGTATCGTGTTCACGTGTCGTTTACCAGTGTTGCCAGGTCTAATCGTTGTTTTGCCTTGTTGTACTGACAAATCTTTATGAACCAAAAGAGTTGTTAGTCCCTTAACAATATAACAAGAATTACAGAAGGGGGATTGAATGGAATTCTTGAAACTTTTTCTTGAATAAAAATGTTCTAACTCAAATATATATATAAGTGTGAATTGATTAGCAGAATACGGAATAGTTACTTCAAATGAATCAAAACACAAGTAATTAAAAATAAGAGTCTTTAAAAACTTTCTGGTGGATTTGAATGATTCCACCAGAGATATATATAATATATATCGAGAGAACTCTGTGTGCAAAAAGCTCACAGCTGCTTACAAAATGATAACAACTAAGAATGAGAGAAATGCTAAGAATACAACTTACAAATGTTTCTCTCTTGATTGCTTAGTTCACAGTTGCTTCTTGGTTTATATATCACCAAGATTACAAAGTAATAAGACATGATAATAAAACAAAAACTATCAAGTCTAATACAATGCTACTTCATTACTCTATTCCAGCATCTTTGAATATCTTCATAATAGCATAGAAATGACAATGCTTCTTTGTTCTCGAAAACCCAGTTGAATAGGCTATCACATTCCATTTGCATACACTCGACGCATGTGACTGTTTTGTCACTGTCAACAGATATTTGAATTCTTTATCCATCGGGTTTATGATCATCCGTCGAGTTATTGATCATCCGTCGGGTTGTTGATCATCCGTCGAATTCATTGTTGTTTATCCATCGGGTAGCAATCAGGCACTTGACTCCATTTCATTTATGCAGAATTACAAGACATCATCTATGTACAATTAATCAACATATTCTGCATATCTAGTTAAAGTCAACATGACTTAAGTACTACACAAATTCAAAACAATGTGTATGCAGAAATGTGCTACAGACTTATGGTTACATAAGCTACTCACTCGATGGATAATAAGTCATCATCCGTCGGGACTAAAATGAGTTATCCTTCGGGACTATAATCCTTATCCATCAAGTGCTACATTTTCACTAAGTAAAATCTATCAAGGTGTTTTGTTAATGAAATCATCAAGTACACAACATATACACAACAAGAGTGATGACAGAATCAAAGTCGGTCACGAATCGAGCGGAGCTGAGTTTTCATCAAATTGAGTCAGGTTTTAATATTTTTCCGACGAATTTAGGCGAGTCGAGTTTTTTTATCGAACACGAGCTTTCCCCATCAAAACGAGTCAAGCCAAGCCGAAGTAAAAAATTCAGGTCAAATCACCGGTTGATTGTTAAAATAGCAAAATAAATATATATATTTTTTTAAATTTTTTTCATATCACCAAAATATATAGATCTTGAAATACGCACAATTGGATCATTCATAAATATTTTTTTTAAAAAAATAAAACATCAATATAGGACTAAACACTAGTTAGAAGCAGTATTATTCAAACCATTGGTTGATTAAATAACAAGTAAAATAAATTAATTTTATTTTGAAAATTTTGTCATATCACTAAAATATATAGGTTTTGACATCTGTATGGTTGGATCATTTATAGATATTTTTAGAAAAATCGAAACATTAATATAGGATTAAACACTCGTAAGAAGTACGGGTCAACCTACTGGTTGATTGTTAAATAGCAAACCAAATACATTATTTTTTTCTAAATTTTTTGTCATATCACTGAAACATATAGATCATGACATCCGTAAGGTTGGATCATTCATAATTTTTTTTAAAAAAATAAAATATCAATATGGGACACCAGTAAAAATATACTAATGAAAACACTGGTTGACTATTAAAATAGCGCACCAATTAATTTAATTTTTTTAAAAAAAATCATATCACAAAAATATATCAATCTTAATATCCGTACAGTTGGATCATTCTAAAATAGTTGTAAAAAAATCATAACATCAATCTGGGATTAAACACTAGTTACAAGTTTTAGTCAAATCACTTGTTAATTATTAAAATATTAAACTAAAAAAAATTATTTTATGTGAAACTTTTTTCATATCACTAAAATATATATCTCGACATCCATACGGTTTAATGATTGAGAAATATTTATAAAAAATATGAATTATATCCATAATAATCCAATATATAAGAAATTATTTTTTAAAAAAATTTGAGCCGAACCGCACCGAGCACGAGCCGAACATACGAAAAACTCGTCTTGAACTCCTTTTCTTAACAAACGCATTTTTGTGAAAAACCAAAATATCTATCATTTGAGCATAAATGTCCAAAATACTGATTGACAGTACGTTTCGTCTAAAATACCCACGAAATACGCATTAGAAACATGCATGTTCAGTTTTTTAATTTTTTATGAAAAACATGTGTGCTACATGCGTGTTCAATTTTAGTTTTTACTGAATACGCATCATAAAGATGTGTATTTCTTTTTTTTCTAAAAGCTGAAAACACATGTAGCATGTGTGTACTTTACAAAAAAATTAAAAATTGAATACATATATGTATAATACGTATATCCTGAATATTTTAGACGGAACGTACCATCAATTAGTATTTTGGACAATTGAAACCGTAAAATAGTGTTTTAAGCAATTTTTCTTGTAATTAGATGTTCTTTTTTATTTATTTTTCATAATAGAGGTTCATTTTCAACATATAATACAAATGTTTGAAAAAATATTCATTACTTTTTGAAAAAGAATTATATAACAAATAATGAGTATCAAGAGAGAGTCTAATATAATTTATATTCATGTAAAATTACAGCATTTATTATGAAATGCAGGGAGTATAAATTAGCTTCTGATATTACCAATTACGCATGTATTGAAAACTAAGTTTGAAACGTATTTTACATTTTTTTACTTAAAAAAGAAAAAAAAAATCGTAACATTCCAACCTTCCGAACTTTCTACCCAATTTTCTAGTTCTTTATGACCTGAGTCCTTATAACTAAAAACGAGTCATTCAAGGATTGATTTCAACATAGTGCGGTCGCCCCAAACGTGAGGAATTCCGCTGCAATCGGAGTGATTAACTGATTATTATCTTCGAGAAATTGAAAATTAACCATGTGTTGTCAATAAAAAGGCCTCGAGTCCAATCTGCGCAAGGACGTCGCCCGGCCCGGGATAAGTGCAGTGGTAGTGTGGTACCATCTTTTGAGAGAGAAATATCTTTCCAACGAGTTAACGGCATAACAATGGAGGGAACATTGAATCATTAACCTTGTAAAACATTAACACTAGAGGGATGCTACATATAAAAAAATTTGATTAAAATAATTTAAGGTATCAATATTGGTACAATTTTTCTGTATAGTGTGCCCACGACCACACGTTAAGTACAAAATTTTATTAATTTAGTTTGTTTTGATTGGCTTACACTTCTTTATAATGATGAACCAATGTATTCACAACAAACACACTAATCAAAATATACTAAAATTATAAATTTTAGTATTTAATATGTGTCCATAAACATACATTAGACAAACCCTTATTGCTATGATTGCAAAGAATTCATTTTTATTGAATAAATAAAAATTTGACACACACATGTTACAGTATTTTGAATCTATTTTAAATAGAAACTAATTTTGTGTATCTATTATTTTTCTTAACATAAGATTACTACCATAGAAATATATCATAGGTTCATCCGGGGAGTACAAACTTTTACATTTAATTGGAGTTTACTTTCGCTGTTGACACTTGTCAAGATAAATGAAATTTGAGACGAGATGTATTTCTTTCCCTTCTTGTGTTGGTCATGAAATTATTAAGTATTCTTTCAACTGAAATTATTAATGTATTCTAACGGCCAACCATCTAAGAAATTGTTTCTTTCTAATTTTTAAGTACAATATCGTTGAACTTAAATTAATTTAAAGTGGAAACTCCATAATAAACCAATTTAGAATTTTATTGAATACATACGTAAAAACCAATTTAACCATAAGAAATGTGCAAAAAACATGGAGAGCACAATTGTGGACGGGACTGTAACATCCTCATCCAAAATTAAATTTAGTTTATATTATTAGTCATTTTTTGTCAAGAATATCAGGAGTATTAGCTAGTTATTTAAATATATGTATAGTTGACATATTCATATTTTACTTTATATATTTATAATGGATAAATAGATTATTATAAATTGCAGAATTTTATATAAGTTCTATATATTATTATGTTTTTACTAAATATGATTATATGTCTTATATTTGAGTATATATTCCACCAAGTTTCGAGGTTGACCGAGGATCGAACCCAGAAAATGAACGATAAGAGATAAGACATTAATCTAATATCACGCTTATATAATTATTAGTTAGATTAATATTTATAAACTATTAACTGGTGTATTTAATAAACAATTTAAAACTTATCTGCCATTGATGAAATACTTAATATTGTATTGAACTTGTATTTTAAAGGAAATGTTATTTTCAGGGAAACAAATAGTTTTCATAGCAAAATAATTTGAAATTACCAATCCACCATTGTCTTAATTTTTTATTAACTGTTTATTTCACAATACATGGGAACAAATTAGTCTTTATACCCTTTCGTCGTTCTATAAATAAGAAATTAGCTCTGAAAATAATATTTTTTATATTTTTAAGTTCTACGTATTATATTTTGATAAGATTGTATGAACTAGATGTTTGAATTTTGAAGAGTAAAAGAAAATTAAGGGAGTACGGGACTAGAGGAAAGTTTCGAATGCTTTGGTTGAGTTACGCTCGTACTTCGACAAAACTAAAACAACAGATTCTTCGTTTTAAAAATCAAAAATCAAAATCGGTGTCTGATAGAATATATATTTATATATATTCTAAGGGATTTTATCTGCATATTTATATGATTTTGTATTTATTTGTATATTTATTAATATTATTTTTGTGTTTACTGACAGGAAATAATAATTCTCAAAGTTTAATATGGAAATTCAAATTTGTTGTAGCCTTGTAGGGCTTGCGCAGCAATCGGTGTTTGGGCCTTAACTTGAGTTCTGGACATCAGATTTGGGTCATCTACTAGTCCACGCGAAACTAAAAGAATTATCTTCAGTTTGGAGGTGCTCTCGTATTTTATTTTGGACTGGATCAGATTGGAGACATGCCTTCAAATCAACCTACGAATTTCATAATTATCCAACTTGTATTTTATTTTAGGAAATAATTAAAAACACTTTTATATTAGATTTTATAGGATTATTCAGAGATACATTCGAGAGAGCATGTATTGAATTGAGATAGAAGCTTAGAGAGAACTTGAGTAAGGATTGAAGGGATTCACTCCAAGTTTGAGAGATTTCGTAAAGTTGTATCCTTCTTAACTTTATACTCTTGTAATCATGGTTTCGATTATATATATATATATATATATGTGTGTGTTTATTTTCTTCATATATTATGAGTAACTAATTCCATAATCTGGGAATTAGATAGTATTCATTGGTTAACTATGATTGCGTGATTGTACTGTGATTTCTCTGTCTTGCTAATAAGTTGTTAAGTGCTTAACACAATTGAGGGAGTCGCGAACCCTTTATTTATATCTTTAGGAATTGTAATGAATCGGGAGATAAATTACAATTTTAGTTTATGATATGACAAACATAATTCTATTATTTGATTGGGAGATTAATATGCGACTTATGAAACAGAAATTCCATGGGCTTGAACAGTTTATAATTAATAATTATATGTTGATTGATCATGGGAGTGACTTCAATATGTAGTTGTAGGCATTATATTGTATCTTGGGAGAGAACAATATAATTATTAGAGGAATATTTTTAGCAAGAGTATGAGACTTTAATATCACAGTTGATCCACATTCGTTAATATCACTGAAGAACCCTTATTCCTGAAGTGCTTTATATCATCGTTAAATCGTTAATTCTATTTTCTTATTAGTTTAAATTAGTTTAAAAAAAACATAAACCCAATTATTCTTCTCATTTCTAAATAGTAAAGAATTACAACCTGAACTAGTATTAAATTTAGTCATTCCCTGTGAACGAAATACTGAAAATTACTTCAACAAATTGGCGCCACTGCCGGGAAAGGCAACAAGTTTAGGTTAATTATTCCTTATTGTTTAGATTTTATCAGATTTGTTTCCAAGATCCATCTTATTGTGTTTTCTTTTCGGGTGCTATAACTCTTATATGTGACGTTCTACAAGTGCGGGAAATTTAGAGTTTGACCCAGAAATCGAACGCACTTTTAGAGCTTTAAGGAAAGAGGCTAAGCAAAGAAAAGAAAGAGAGAATATGGGTGATCGTGAAATTGCGAATAATGTCAATCCTGATGAAACTTCTATTTGGGATCACGAGACTCCTAATCTTGCAAACTGTATTTATAAGACTCCAGCGATTAATGCAGCTCAATTTACTATTAATACGAGCTTGATACAAATAGTGAGTAACTCTACTTTTGAAGGAG
Source organism: Apium graveolens (assembly GCF_009905375.1). Taxonomy (NCBI): domain Eukaryota; kingdom Viridiplantae; phylum Streptophyta; class Magnoliopsida; order Apiales; family Apiaceae; genus Apium; species Apium graveolens. The sequence continues at coordinate 121,792,865 of NC_133657.1, forward strand.
ATATTGAGCTAGAGGATCCACACCGTCATCTAGAGCATTTTATGCAGATGTATGGTTCATTTAGAATCATTGGAGTGACTGCTGACCAAATTCGTCTTCACATGTTCCCTTATTCTATAAAGGGAAGAGTTTTGGAATGGTTTCAACAACTTCCAGATAATATTGTGGCTAATTGGAAAAGTCTCTCAACCGAGTTTTTGTCAAAATACTCCTTTGGACAAGACTCAACAAATGAGGGCAATCATCATAAGTTTCAAGATGAAACCAGGTGAAGGTTTATATCAGGCATGGGAGAGATACAAGTCATTGTTAAGAAAATATCCGCATCATGGATATTCGTAATGGATGCTTCTGAGTACTTTTTATGGGTCCTTGAATATTGAGTTTGGATGTGACAATTGGAGGAGACTTTAAGAAATCATCAGTAACAAAGGCAAAAGCACTTCTCGAGCAATTGGCTACAAATAACTATGAATAGGAACCTATTGGTGTAAACTCAGTTAAATCAGCACAAGGTACTGAGATGATGAACTCGCTCACTCTTAAATTGGATGCCCTGACTCAAGAGGTGCGTGGACAAAGGGCTAATATTAATGCTATCTCTGCTCCAATGTGGGAGTATAATGATTATGGTGTTGATCAATATTCATATGTTCAATTTCCCGAGGAACTATCTTTTATTAAAGGAAGACAATCTTGTCCTGTGCAAAATAATTCTTATTACAATACAGATCAAAGGTCGAACAATAATCTCTCTTATAGAAAGAACCATACTCAAAATCCGACATATGTAGTTCCAAGACAGAATCCACCTCCAGGTTTTCAGCAGCAACAACAATATCAACTTCCGCTTATGAAAAAGAAAGAACTTGCTGATTGAGAAGTTACACTAAAAAAAATGATACAAGGAACTACTGGGGCCTTCGCCAATATAGAGACTAAATTTGAAAAGGTTAAGTCAAGGCTTGATAAGATGGCGTCATCTCAAAAGATGTTGGAATCACAAATTAGCCAAATTACAAATAAGGTTGGTGTTCATGAACAAAGAGCACTTCATAGTTAACCTAATGTGAATGTCAAAGAGCAGTGCAAGGCTATCACTTTGAGGTGTGGAAGAGAACTACCAGAAATTGCGGCTCCAACACTTAAAGATGAGATTCTTCCTCCGAAGAAGAGAAAAAACATCAAGTTAATATGGAGATTTCTGAAAGTGTTGACGACGAACCAGAAAGGGAGAAGCCCATACATAAAGTTCTAAAGAAACCATACATCCCTCCAATTAATTTTCCACAAAGGTTGAAAAATTACAAGTTAGAGAAGCAGTATGAAAAGTTTTTGAAGATGTTTCGTGAGATTCATATTAGCATTCCGTTTGCTGATGCATTGGCTCAAATGCCCCTTTATGCAAAATTTATGAAAGAGGTACTGTCCAATAAGAAGAAGTTTGAGGAGGTAAAAATAATCAGTCTTAACGAAGAATGTAGTTCTGTCATTCAATGCACAATTCCTCCTAAACTGAAGGATCTTGGGAGTTTTTCTTTTCCATGCACCATTGGTGAAATCGGAATTAAAAAGGCCTTGTGTGATCTTGGAGCTAGCGTGAGTTTAATGCCACACTCTATTTACAAAAGACTTATCTTGGGAGAGATAAAGAAGACAAGAATTTCACTACAGCTTGCGGATATATCAATAAAATATCCACTAGGTGTACTTGAAGATATTTTAGTAAAGGTGGATATATTTTTTATTCCGTATGATTTTATTATGGTGGAGATGAATGAGGATGTTGATATTCCAATTATTTTAGGAAGACCATTATTGGCAACCGCGGGAACCAATATTGATGTGAAAGCTCGTAAGCTTACATTGAACGTGGGAGAAGAAAAGGTTGACTTTGATCTTAATCAAGCTGTGAAATGGTTGTCAGTTAAAACTGGATGCTATCTAGTGGATGTTAGGGAAGAATTTGTAAACAAAGTCAATGATAATACTCGTGGAGTGGAAGCTGAAATTGATGCACATTATTCTCCGACATGTGAATTTCAAGGTGTTAATAAACTGCATATTACAGTTGGACCATTAGAGATGGTTTCGAGATATCCACCATGAAATTAAAAGAATCACAGGCGTCGAGCTAATGACGTTAAACAAGCGATTTTTGGGAGGCAAACCATGAATGTTGTATATATAAATAACTAAATATATATATTATTAGTACGTGTCTGATATTGAATGTTACTCCCACCAGCATGACTTATGTGCTTTATTGTTCTTACAAGAGTTGAGGATGAAATTTTTGCAACTTTTGACATTTTTTTTAAAGAGTGAAGAGTTTAAAATTCTGGGTCATGCAACCACGAGTCTCACTGCTATGGAATTTTAACATCTGACAATATTTAGAAATGTGCATGACCATGCTCTTTCTCAGCGTGATCATGCACATATACACATCTTCCGACTATTTTTTTGGACATTTAGCATGTCCATGCCACCTGCTGCATGATCATGCACCAGCGCAGCACCTTCATGCAGTGCACACAACTTGTTCATGCCCTTCCATCCTTCTCGCGACTGGATTTTCTTTACAATTCAGCATGCTCATGCCAATTACTTGCATGCTCATGATGCTCACGTTGTTCCAGCAACAAAGCAACAATCTCATGCCAGCCACCAGCGTGTTCATGCTCCTCAGGTATCAAATCACTGTAATTTTTCTATGAATTGGCATGATCATGCTAATTACTGAGCGTGTTCATGCACCTATCCAGCACTTTCATGCACTGCACAACATGTTCATGCTCTTCACAAGTCATGCATCGACGTTAATTTTTTGAAGATATGGCATGTTCATGCCAATTACGCAGCGTGTTTATGCTAGCACCAATAATGTTTTGATAATTCCAGTTACCTGCTTGTTCCTTTGGCGCCTCCTACGCAACCACCTATAACTAGAAGAAGCCTACAAACCAACAACCAGGTACCACTACGTTTGATCCAAGATGAAGCCTTAGTGCATAAGGCTTTGTGCTCTACGTAAAAAACAAAAATAGGCGTAAGAAAAGAAATAGGTGTTATTGATGGTGTCACTTTTCTCACCTTTGATCTAAGTCTTGGTTCCTAAAGCTGTTATTGTGGAAAAACTTTGTGTGGTACAGTGGTGCAGCACAGGTGGCTCAATTTTTTTTCTCTAGAGGTCTGAAACTTGGGTCGGGAAGCTTTTTTATTTGAGTCGGAGACACAATTGTATCAGGTTTCTCAGGTTGACTTTTATTGTGTCTGGGAGTCATTAGTACATTGCAGGTACTTGGTTATTTACCACAAAGAAGAACCACATAGATGGACAAGTTTCGGCACTTCATGCTTATGCATAGGGGAGTAATTATTTCTTTCTTTGTATTATAGGATTATTTGTTTAGTGTGTGTGTGCGTAAATAAGGACATTGCCATATTTAAGTGTGGGGATGTGTTCATAATTATGTTCTCATGTGATATTTATAAAAAAAACTTTAAAAATAAAAAAAAATATAGGCTTGTAAAATAGATTGCATTGTATCATATGACAATATTATAAGTTAGTTGCATTGCATTGTATTGCATATCGTATCATATCATGATCTCAAATTAGTAGTAGTCCAAGTTGGTGACCTATGACGATATTATGTGTACCTTATAATTTTGAATATCTTGCTATGATCACATGCTAAAGATATTGCATGCGTAGTGTCACTTGTGCAGAGCTGATTTCTTAATAGACATTTATTGTGCTCTTAAACTGAGACTTAGATATGCTTGTTTCTTGAGGGGTAGCCTCTTGTTGATGATTAGAATTTTGACTATTCTCTTTTGAGCTTAGTACGTAAATGCTTAAGTTTGAGGGAAGCAGTGGGGTGTACATATCTTTAAAAGAAAAAAAAAGAAATAGATGTATGAATAGTAGCAATAAAGTATGCACTAAAAATTGTGGTATGATTAACTAGGTTGAGCTCATTAATACTCGAGTAATTAAGTCTTAGGGGAGTTTGTGCCTGGTAACCTAAAGCCTTTTATGGTTTGGGATTGCTGACCCAACACTCGCTACATGGGTATTAGTGCATAAATCTTTAGGGATCTCGACCATTGCACATTTAATAAACCATTGAATATATGTATGTATAATATGGTTGGTAAAGTGTGATGGAGGTCGTAACTCACTTACACTGAGGAGCCACCCAACCATAGACCGAGCAGTAAAAAAATTGTATGTACATATAGTTGTAGTGTTATAGTAATAAAGAAAGACATGAAAATCCCTTTCTAAACTTGAACGATGGCTAGTTCTAAGTAACAAAGTGTTTAAGATCTATTCTATTACTCAACTTAGGGCTATTAACTCGCATGACTTGTCATGTTGAAACTTTTTTGTCTTTGTTCATGGTTTATTAGAGAGCGTATTGTTAAGCTAAGCACATACGCACACTTTGTACTTGTGTTAACTACGTTGTGATATTGTGTGTGAGTTTGATATGTCTAAACTTGGTGCATATGCTGATGGTTATTGTTGACTTGACATAAACTATTATATTTGAGATATTTTATATTATCGATCATTTAGGTGCATTCATGTAGCTGTATATTGCATGGGTTAGATAGATTTTGTGGGTACATTCACTATAGGCTCTCACGAGACCTTACTCGTCTACTAGGGCTACCTTGGGGTTTAAAGGGCTTGTTGCATATGCCAAATGCAACCGTGATCATCTTACGAAAGTGGGGATATTTGATAGAATATATATTTATATATATTCTAAGGGATTTTATACGCATATTTATAAGATTTTGTTTTTATTTGGGTATTTATTAATATTATTTTAGTGTTTAATGACATGAAATAATAATTCTCAAAGTTGAAAGAGATTTGGCCTATTTGGGCTAAAATCATATGGAAATTCGAATTTGTTGGAGGGCTTGCGCAACAATCGGTGTTTAGGCCTTAACTTGAGTTCTGGACATCATATTTAGGCCATCTACCAGTCCGCGCGAAACTAAAAGAATTATCTTCAGTTTGGAGTTGTTCTCATATTTTATTTTGGACTGGATCAGATCGTAGACAGGCCTTCAAATCAGCCTACGAATTTCATAATTATCCAACTTGTATTTTATTTTAGAGAATATTTAAAAACACTTTTATATTAGGTTTTATAGGATTATTCAGAGATACATTCGAGAGAGCGTGTATTGGATTGAGAGAAGCTTAGAGAGAACTTGAGTAAGGATTGAAGGGATTCACTCCAAGTTTGAGAGATTTTGTAAAGTTGTATCCTTCTTAACTTTATACTCTTGTAATTATAGTTTTGGTTATATATAAATGTTTGTTTTCTTCATATATTATGAGTAACTAATTCCATAATCTGGGAATTAGGTAGTATTCATTGGTTAACTATGATTGCGTGATTGTACTGTGATTTCTCTGCCTTGCTAATATGTTGTTGAGTGCTTAACACAATTGAGGGAGTCGTGAACCCTTTATTTGTATCTTTAGGAATTGTAATGAATCGGGAGATGAATTACAATTTTAGTTTATGATATGACAGACATAATTCTATTATTTGATTGGTAGATTAATATGCAAGTTATGAAACAGAAATTACATAGGCTTGAACAATTTATAATAATATGTTGATTGATCATGGGAGTGACTTCAATATGTAGTTGTAGGCATTATATTGTGTCTTGGGAGAGAACAATATAATTAATAGAGGAATATTTTCAGCAAGAGCATGAGACTTTATATCAAAGTTGATCCACATTCGTTGATATCGATGAAGAACCCTTATTCCTGGATTGCTTTCTATCATCGTTAAATCGTTAATTCTATTTGCTTATTAGTTTAAATTAGTTTAAAAATACAAACCTAATTATTCTTCTCACTTCTAAATAATAAAAGAATTACAACCCGAACTAGTATTAAATTTAGTCCTTCCCTGTTAACGAAACACTGAAAATTACTTCAACAGTGTCGCAACTGAATCACCAGTTTCAGTGTCGCTTTCACTATGCCATAAACACTCTACGATAACCAAAAAATGTTACAATAAAACAGTCTAAATGTTACCCCCATGCCATTTTTTAGCTAAGGTAACATAAATTATACGTTAGCTAAGTAGGTGATACCTTAGTGTACCTAAGGTAACTTATTTCCCCCCAGTGTAACATTACATTGTATGTTACGTTAGAGTCCTATTGTAACATAATACAGGAGATATATTACCTTAGGGTGTTTTAATTTTTTTTAAAAGAGTGGGAGCCCATACGTGGCAGGTGTGGGGCCCACACATGGCCCAAATAAATCATGTGTCTTGATGATGTGGTATGTGGGTCATGTGTGGGCCCCACTAGCTGACATGGTAGTTGACTTGTCAGCGAACATGACATGTTGACATGGCAAGTGGGGGCTATTAAGTGGCATTTATTTCCACTTAGAACATTTCATAAAGGCTCGAATTGGTGTTTTGTACTCAAGTTGTTTGTGTATTTGATATGTTTTTGTAGTGTTTTGCATTTTAGGGCATAATCAGGAAGAAGGACTGATCTTGCATGCTTTATGTTTGTAAAGGTGTTAGGATGGAGCCTCGGTCAAATACACAAAAGGAACCAGCAGTTGAAGGCAAGAAAATAAGAAAAAATAATTTTTTCCAAAAGCTTAGCGCGACCGCGCTACACTTGGGAGCGGCCGCGCCATACTGGGAGCGGTCGCGCCGTATCCTAGGGCGGCCGCGCTAGGTCATTTTCCAGAATCCTGATTTAAGTAGAATAATCATTTGTTGGACTTCTGGATTGATTTGGGTTGCAATATAAAGACCTTTTAAAGACGTTTTTCATAACAAAGACTAAGGAGAAGACAACGAGAAGACCTAGGAGCACAAATTCAATGAAGGAGAAGAAGAACTATTTTTTACTTGTGATTCTTTGCTTAAGTTGTAATCTTGGATGCTTGTTTTCTTTTTTTGTTGAACCTATTAATCTTGTTGACGTACTTGATTATTTATTCAGTTTATAAAAACTTTGTTTATTATACCATGCTTTCATCGGAACCCACGGTGATGATGAGTTCGGTTATGAACTAATCGTTGTCGTGGAGTTCTAACGGATTGACTTATGGATATCAAGTTAATTTGTTTCGATATCTTAGTGTATGGTGATTGTATGATATCCTAGTATTGGTTGTGCTTATTCATCTTATGAGCGTCACAAACTTATAAGATAGTGTGTTAATCTCTATTGAAGCGACAATAAATTTAGAGGTTTAGAACTTTCCATGCTAGCATAGGTTCATGTATTTGTTATGCATGATTCGTAGGTAATTTTAACCATCTTACTTGCCCTATATAATCACGATAGATAACTTGCGCATTAAGATTTTATGTTGTCAAATTCTATAAACATATAGGGTCTCAACATAGTTGGTGTCTATTCAGCTTCTATCTCTTTTGTGGATGTCTGGTAGTAGGGTATTCGTGCAACGAAAGTTGGCATTTACTAGTTTCGTGTTATCTGATTAGTTGTCATCACCATTGCATGCTAATGTTAAGAACAATGACCTTGAATGAAGTAGTAATGAAGTTAGAATCCCATGTTTAACTCATATAAGTAATCCAACCACAATTCTTTTAGTTAATGTTAATTAATATAACCTCTTAGTTTAATCAAAACCCAAATTGTTATTTGTCTTAGCATTGAACAATAGCCATATCATTGTTGATAAGTGCATAAATTGAACTTAACCTAAACCAGTCTCTGTGGGAACGAACTAGAAAGAATTCTATATTACTTGCGAACGCGTATACTTGCGTGTAATTTTAGCGTGTATTTTCATCCTAACAAGTTTTTGGCGCCGCTGTCGGGGACTTGATGTTAATTTTTAGTATATGTGCTTGACATCAGTGGTCGTTAAAGTTCATTCACTCGGATATTTTACTTACTTGTTTGCTTGTTGGTATTTCAGGTACTCTAGAGAGCATCTATGCTAATGCATTCTCGATCTCGGAAGAGAACACTGGATAAAGTGGAAGAAGTTTTTGAAGAAGTTGAGAAATTTGAGAAAGAAGTTGTTATTGTAATGGGTGAACCAACAGTGAATCTGAAGGCTTTGATGGATTACTCTCAACCGAAGATCAATGATATTCAGTTTAGCATTGTCAGACCAGCCATCGCAGCTAACACTTTGGAAATCAAGTCTAGCACGATTCAGATGGTGCAAAACTCATCAGTCCAGTTTGGGGGTTCTCCAACGGAAGACCCTAACATGCATATTAAAGATTTCATCGAGATCTGCAACACTTTCAAATTCAACAATGTTTCTGAAGATGCTGTTAAGCTGAGGCTTTTCCAATTCTCTCTAAGGGATAAAGCTAAGTGTTGGTTGCATTCTCTACCACCAGGCTCTATTACTACTTGGGAAGATCTTGCGCAAAAGTTTCTTACTAAATTTTTCCCTATGGCAAAGACAGCTGCAATCAGAAATGCTCTTACTCAATTTATGCAACAATCGGGAGAGTCTTTATGTGAAGCTTGGGATTGTTATAAGGAGATGCTTAGGAAGTGTCCTCATCATGGGATGCCTGAATGGAAGATTATCAACTGCTTTTATAATGGTTTGGGAGCACAGTCCAGACCCATGCTTGATGTAGCATCAGGTGGAGCCTTATGGGCTAAGAGCTACGATGAAACTTATGAGTTGATTGAACTAATGGCTGCTAATGAATACCAGAACCCTTCTTAGAGACTACCTCAAGGCAATATAGCAGAAATTCTGGAGGTAGATGTAGCTACTGCTATAGCTGCTCAGCTTAAGGCTTTAACGATGAAGCTGGATCCTTTGGCTAATTATGGAGTTAATCAGATCACTAATGTTTGTGAGCTTTGTGCTGGTGCGCATGAGACGGAGCAATGTGCTATTTCTAGTGAATCATCTCAGTTCGTGAGCAACTTTCAGATGTCGCAGGAACCTGTTCCATCCATATATCATCCCAACAACCGCAATTATCCTTCAGCTGGAGCAACAAATAGAATGTGGTGCAACAGCCTTATCAGCAGTATGCAACAAAGTGATTCAACCCTCCTGGTTTTCAACAACCGTAATATGCACCAAGACAACAACTCTGAATTTAACAATCTAATGAAAAATCTGAATTGGAGGAGTTGAGGCTTAAGTGCAAGAGCCAAGCAATTTCTAATAAGACCTTGGAGAATCAAATTGGGCAGACTGCCAATGCCTTGCTGAATCGACAACCTGGAACACTCCCTAGCGACACAGAAGTTCCAGGAAAGAAGAAAGCAAAAGAGCAGGTTAAGGCAATTACATTGATGTCTGGGAAGGTTGCACACCCTGAAAAATCTCAAGTTTCAGAAGATGAAGTTGTGGTTGAAGAAGATGTGCAGAAGGAAGCATAAGTGGAATCAAGGAAGAAAACCGTGGAACACACTCATCTTGAGGGTAATATAGGGGAGAAACATGTCTATCCTCCACTTTCTTTCCCTAAGAGGCTGCAGAAGCAAAAGTTGGATAAGCAGTTTGCTAAGTTTCTAGAGGTGTTCAAGAAACTTCATATCAACATAGCTTTCGCAGAAGCTCTTGAACAGATGCCTAGTTATGTGAAGTTTATAAAAGGTATTCTCTCTCAGAAAGTAAAGCTCGATGACTTAGAGATCGTTGCTCTCATGGAGGAATGCAGTGTTGTGCTGCAACAGAAGATGCCTCCAAAGCTTAAAGATCCTGAAAGCTTCACTATTCCTTGCACCATCGGAAACTTGTCGTTTAACAAGTGTTTATGTGATTTAAGAGCTAGCATCAATCTGATGCCTTTGTCTGTCTTCAAGAAGTTTAATTTACCTGATCCAAAGCCTACATATATGTCCTTGCAGTTGGCCGATTGTTCTATTACATATCCACGAGGCATTGTGGAGGATGTCTTGGTCAAGGTGGACAAACTCATATTTCCTGCAGACTTTGTAATTCTTGATTTTGAGGAGGATAAAAAGATTCCCATAATCTTGGGAAGACCATTTTGGCTACTGCCTGAACCTTGATTTATGTGTAGTATGGTGAGCTCACTATGGGAGTACTAGATCAGGATGTGACTTTTAATATATTCAATGCCATGAAATTCCCTACTAATAATGAGGAGTGCTTAAAAGTGGAATTGGTCAATTCTGTGGTTACTTCAGAACTTGATCAAATGCTAAGGTCTAATGCCTTAGAGAAAGCCTTGATGGGGAATTCAGATAGTGAAAATGATGAAGGTGATGAGCTATTATAGTATTTGAATGCTTCTCCTTGGAAGAGAAGGTTGGATATGACTTTTGGATCTCTTGTAATGTCAGAACTCAAAAATACTGAGAGGCGACTCAAGCCTTCTATTGAGGAAGCTCCTACACTCGAACTTAAACCTTTTCCTGAACACTTGAGGTATGCGTTTTTAGGTGATGCATCTACTTTTCCTATTATTATTGCATCTGAACTTTCAGGTAGTGATGAGGAAAAACTCTTAAGAATTATGAGATATTTCAAATCGACAATTGGATGGACTATAGTAGACATCAAGGGAATCAGCCCTTCTTATTACATGGATAAAATTCTGCTAGAGGAAGGAAGTAAGCCAAATGTCGAGCAACAGAGAAGGATAAATCCGATCATGAAGGAGGTCGTGAAGAAGGAAATTCTCAAGTGGCTAGACGCAGGGATTATCTATCCTATTTCTGATAGTTCTTGGGTGAGCCCAGTTCAGTGTGTGCCGAAAAGGAGGCATCACAGTGGTTGCTAACGAGAAGAATGAGCTCATTCCTACTCAAACAGTCACGGGGTGGAGAGTTTGCATGGATTACAGGAAGCTGAATAAAGCAACGAGGAAGGATCACTTCCCTCTTCCCTTTATTAATCAGATGCTTGACATGTTGGCTGGGCATGAATATTATTATCTTCTGGATGGCTATTCGGGTTATAATCAGATTTGCATCGCTCCAAAAGATCAGGAAAAGACTACCTTCACCTGTCCATTTGGTACTTTTTCCTTCAGAAGAGTTTCTTTTGGGTTGTGTGATGCACCTTCCATATTTCATAGATGCATAATGGCTATCTTCTCTGATATGACTGGTCAAAATGTAGAGGTATTTATGGATGATTTTTTTATGTTCGGGGATTCTTTCGACGAGTGCTTGCAAAATTTTGGCGCAGTTCTTAAAAGGTGTGTTGAGACCAATCTGGTTCTCAACTGGGAGAAATGTCACTTTATGGTGCAACAGGGCATCATTCTTGGGCACAAGGTCTCTAGTAAAGGTATTGAAGTGGACAAAGCCAAGGTGGGGGTCTTTGAAAACCTTCCTCCACTAATTTCTGTTAAGGGGATCCGCAGTTTCCTTGGTCATGCGGGTCTCTATCGGCGGTTCATCAAGGACTTCTCTAAAATCTCTAAACCTTTGTGCAATTTATTGGAGAAAGATGTCCCTTTCAAGTTTGATGATGAGTGTCGAGCTGCTTTTGAGAGCTTAAAGATGAGTTTGATCACGGCACATGTCATAACTGCACCTGATTGGAATGAGCCTTTTGAAATGATATGCGATGCAAGTGACTATGCAGCTGGAGCAGTTCTTGGGCAAAGGAAGAAAAATATATTTCATGTGGTCTACTATGCTAGTAAGACCCTCAATGGTGCTCACCTGAAATATACTACTACTGAAAAAGAACTTTTAGCCATTTTCTACAGTTTTGAGAAGTTTCGATCTTATTTGCTTGGGACAAAGGTGATAGTTTTCACTGATCATGCTGCAATTCGCTATCTCATCTCGAAGAAGGACTCAAAGCCTAGAATGATTCTATGGGTTCTTTTACTCCAAGAGTTTGAGTTGGAGATCAAGGATAGGAAAGGTATTGAGAATCAAGTCGCTGATCATCTATCTCGGTAAGAAGATCCGAGTATAGCTTCACAGGATAAGACATTGATAAATGAGTCTTTTCCCAATGAGCAATTGTTTAGGGTGCAAGAAGAAGAAACTTGGTTTGCAGACATTGTGAACTACCTTCTGAGCAACATTATGCCTCCAGACTTGACTTCTGCTCAAAATAAGAAGTTTCTTCATGAGGTGAAGTGGTACATGTGGGATGAGCCATTTTTGTTTCGTCAAGGAGCTGACCAAATCATCAGGAGATGTATTCTGTATAGCGAGACGGAGGGTATCTTGCGAGATTGTCATTCAACTGTTTATGGAGGCCACTATGGTGGAGAAAAGACAACAGCTCGTATCCTTCAAGCAGGATTCTTCTGGCCTACATTGTTTAAGGATGTGCATCAGTTTGTTTTGAAGTGTGATCGCTGCCAGCGTGTTGGTAATATGTCCAAGAGGGATGAAATGCCTCTTAATGTGCTTCTCGAGATTGAGGTCTTCGATGTTTGGGGAATTGACTTCATGGGGCCATTTGTCTTATCTTGCAATAATCAGTATATCTTGTTGGCGGTTTGTTGGGAATATGTTGTGAACTTGATGATTACATTAACAAAACACCTTACTAGATTTAACTTAGTGAAAAATGTAGCACTCGACGGATGATCAAATATAGTCCCAACAGATGACTCAATATAGTCCCGACGGATGATGATTTGACATCCATCGAGTGAGTAGCTTATGTAACAATAAGTATTATAACACATTTCTGTGAACAACTTTATATAGATCCTGTAGTAGCATATGAGTCATGTTGACTATTATTAGATATGCAGAATAGGCTGATTAATTGTAAATATAAGATGTCTTGTAATTCTGCATAAGTGAAATGAAGTCAAGTGTCAAATAGCTACCCGATGGATGATCAACAAAGCTACCTGATGGATGATCAACAAGGCAACCCGACGGATGATAAGCATGTACCCGAAAGATGATCAATTCAAGCATCTGTTGACAATGACAAGACAGTCACATGCGTTGGGTGTTTACAAAAAGATTGTGGGAGCATGTTTAACAGGAAATGAAGAACAAAGAAGCATTACCATTTCCATGCAAGTTAAGAAGATATTCAAAGATGCTGGAATAGAGTAGTGAAGCAGCGTGGAGTTTGACTTGATAGTTTTGTTTTATTATCCTGTCTTATTACCATGTAAACTTGGTGATATATAAACCAAGTGTAGCTAGTGAAACAAATAACTAAGAAAACACTTTTAGAAGAGAAATAGAAAAAGCTGTATCTGTTAAGAATTTCTCTGTAGTTTGTTTGTTCACTTGTAAAGCAGCTGTGAGACAATTTGTTCTTCACAGAGTTCTTAAATCGATATATATATATATATATATATATATATATATATATATCTCTGGTGGATACTTTCAAATCCATCAGAAAGTTTTAAAAGCTTGTGTTTTTTATTACTTTATGTTTTTGATTCACTTAACTTGTTATTCTGCACCTTGCAAATCAAAACACTTAAATATATAGTTTAAGTTAGAACATTTTATAGTTCAAGAAAAAGGTTACTAGAATTACATTCAACCCCCCCTTCTGTAATTCTTTCGGCATTGTTAGGGACTAACAATTGGTATCAGAGCGAGCTCTTGAAGCACAAAGAGTTTAAAGAACACAACGAACAGCAAGATGAACAAGAAGGATGTTGGAGTCAAGATTCCTTTTCTGGACAAAGATAATTACCATCACTAGAAGGTAAAGATGCATCTTCATTTACTTTCTCAAGATGAGGCCTATGTGGATTGCATAGAGAGAGGTCCTCATGTACCAATGAGAGCTACAACTGGAAATGAGTCATCAGTTCCCAAACCAAGGAATGAATGGTCAGATCCTGATATTGAACAAGTCAGGAAAGACAAGAAGGCCATGAAATTTTATTCAATGGAGTTGTTGGTGACATGTTTTACAATATCATCAATTGCAAGACAGCCAAGGAGGTTTGGGACACCATTCAAATAATTTGTGATGGCACTGAACAAGTTAGAGAAAACAAGATGCAGTTACTAATTCAGCAATATGAGCATTTCCACTGTGAAGAAGGTGAAACTCTCACTGATATCTTTAGTAGATTTCAAAAGCTACTAAATGCTCTGAAGCTGCATGGAAGAGTATACCAAACCAAAGATTCTAACCTCAAATTCCTGAGATCCCTTCCAAAAGAATGGAAACCAATGATAGTCTCCTTGAGAAATTCACAAGAATACAAGGAGTTTAAACTAAAGAGACTGTATGGCATTCTAAAGACTTATGAGCTTGAAATAGAGTAGGATGAAAGAATGGAGAAAGGGAGAAATAAAGGAGGGTCCATTGCACTGGTTGCTGAGTTAGAGAAAGAGAAGGAGATGAAGATAGAAGTTGTTGAGTCCACTTCAAAGGTCTGTGAAAATAAGGGCAAGGGGATGGTAGCAGAAATTGAAGATTCTTTGAGCCAAGATGATATGGATGATATTGATGTACATCTTGCATTTCTTTCCAGAAGATTTCCAAGCTCAAGTTTAAGAAGAACTTTGGAGCAGCTAAGCCAAATAGAAACATGGTGGATAAATCAAAATTCAAGTGTTTCAAATGTGGCTTGGCAGGGCACTTTGCCAGTGAGTGTAGAAAGTCATATTCCAGCAAAAAGAAGTTTGAGCCTGTGGATTATAAACAAAAGTATTTTGAGTTTCTCAAACAAAAGGAAAGAGCTTTTATTACACAAGAAAATGACTGGCAGTAGATGGTTTGGATGAGGATGAAGATGTCAGCTATGTCAATCTAGCCCTAATGGCCAAGTCTGATGAAACAAAGACAAGTTCTTCAATTAATCAGGTAATCACCACTAACCTTGCACATTTATCTAAAGCTGAGTGTAATGATGCAATAAATGACATGTCTACAGAATTATATCATTTGTGTGTTACACTTAAGTCTCTCACTAAGGAAAATGCTAAAATCAAAGAAATTAATTTGTTTTTAAGTGAAAGGAATAATGTGCTAGAGTCTCAATTTATTGAATTTGAAAAATTGAGAATAGAATGCAAGATTGCTAAGGAGGAATTAACTGAGTCCTTGAAGAAAGAAGAAATATTGAAGAAGCAACTTGATCATGAACATGAGATGATTAAGGCATGGAAATCATCTAGAGATTTCCATGCTCAAATCACCAAAGTTCAAGGTATTGAGTCCTTCTGTGATACAGCCTGGAAAAAGAGTAAAGAGAAGCTGGAATCCAATTTGGTTGAAGGATTGCTAACAGATGTAGATTCGACGGATGATGAGAGTCATCCATCGAATAATCAAAAAGGTTATCCATCAAGTGACATAAATCCTCATCCGTCGGCTGTGAGCAAACCTGTGAGTAAAGCCAAACTTGCCAAGTTAAATGAAAAATATGGATCAGTCTCCAAAAACTTTATTTCAGGAGAATTGAGTCAAGTGAAGAAGGAGAAAAAAGTAAATATTGGTCATCTGTCCATCAAGGAATTGAATGACAGATTAGAAAAGATTGAGGTTAAAACAGAGGCTAAAAAGAAAAACAATAGAAATGGAAAATTAGGAATTAACAAACATAACAACTACACACCTGATAAATATGCTCCTAGAAAAATCTGTGCTAAGTGTGGTAGTGTTAATCATCTGTCTGTTAATTGCAAAATTGCCATACCTACTTCTATGACTGTACCACCTTCTTTTTCCAATATGAGTGTTATGCCTTCTATGCCTATGAATGCTACGTCTGCACAAAATATGAATGCACAATTTGCTAACATGCCATTTACACCTAACCCTTTTTATGCTGCATTTAGTATGCCTCAAATGCCACTTAGCATGCCCTACTGGAATAATATGTTTGCGAATAGCATGCCATTTCCTGTTAATCAAAATGTGCATGATAATTTTGTTTTAATGTATGGTTTCAAAGGTCCAACTCAAATGACTAAGGATGAATCTGATATTTCCAAGTCAAATGAGATCAAACCTAAGAAACAAAAGAAGAAAGCTAACAAGGCTGGACCCAAGGAAACTTGGGTACCAAAATTAACTTGATTTGATTTTAATGTGTGCAGGGAAATATAAAGAATCTGTGGTACTTGGATAGTGGTTGTTCAAGACACATGACTGAAGATTCTATCCTGCTCACAGAGTTCAAGGAAAGAGCTGGCCCAAGTATTACTTTTGGAGATTACAGCAAGGGTTATACTGTGGGATATGGCTTGATTTCAAAAGACAATGTCATCATTGAGGAGGTTGCCTTAGTGGATGGTCTCAAGCATAATTTGCTGAGTATCAGCCAACTTTATGACAAAGGCAATTCAATAACCTTCAATTCAGAAGCATGTGTTATGACAAACAAGAGGAGCAACAAAGTGGTTCTCACTGGAGTGAGAAAAAGAAATGTGTACCTAGCTGACTTCAACTCATCAAATGCAGAATATGTTACTTGTCTTCTCAGTAAAGCAAGTCAAGATGAAAGTTGGCTGTGGCACAAGAGGCTATCCCATCTAAACTTCAAGACCATGAATGAGCTTGTAAAGAAAGAACTGGTTAGAGGTATTCCTCAAGTGGAGTTTTCTAAGGATGGACTGTGTGATGCTTGCCAAAAGGGAAAGCAAATCAAAGCATCATTCAGAAAGAAGTTTGATTCAACAATTGAAGAACCTTTGCAGCTGCTACACATGGATTTGTTTGGACTAGTCAATGTGTTGTCCATCTCAAGGAAAAGATTTTGCCTAGTAATTGTAGATGATTTCTCAAAGTTCTCTTGGACTTATTTCGTAAAGTCTAAAGATGAGGCTAGTGAAATCATCATCAATCACATAAGGCAAGTCAACAATCATCCTGACTTTAAAGTTAGAAGAATCAGGAGTGACAATGAAACTGAGTTCAAGGGTCATGAGGGTATTTTGTGAAGAAAATGGTATTATGCATTAGTTTTCAGCAGCAAGAACACCACAACAAAATAGAGTAGTAGAAAGAAAGAACATATCACTTATTGAAGCTGCAAGGACAATGCTTGAAGAATCAAAGTTACGAACATACTTATGGGCTGAAGCTGTAAATACTGCATGCTATACTCAGAATATTTTTATGGTTAATCAAGCAAAATGCATGACTCCCTACCAATTATTCAAGAACAAGAATCCAACTCTAAATTTTCTTCATGTCTTTGGCTGCAAATGTTATATCTTGAGAAATCAAACTGATCAAAATGGGAAGTTTGATGCTAAAGCAGATGAAGGAATTTTTGTTGGATATGTTGTTGGTAAAGCATACAGAGTCTACAATCTGAGAACCAACATTGTTATGGAATCAATACATGTTGTGTTTGATGATAAAAAGATTGTAGGACTACAAGATGGAGATTACCATGAGAGCCTCAAATTTGACAATGTGGAGATGGTTAGTGATGATAGTGATGATGAAAGTGATCAAGAAACTATAACTAAGGATAGTGCAGAAAAATCTAGAACCAATGAAGCTAATAACTCAATATCCATCGAGGTACAAAATGCTTCATCCGTCGACAGACAATCGGCATTATCCATCGGGAGACAATCAGCTTCATCAGTCGGAACTCAAAATACACCATCCGTCGGGTCATCAAAAGAAGCTGAAAGTCAGAATAGATCACTTACAGAAAGTTCCTCTTTCTCAAATCATAGAATCACAAACTCAGGGGGAGTTTCTAATAATCAAAACTCAATCACAAATCAAGACAACAATGAGGCCTCTTTATTTAGAGATGATCTACCTCAACAAAGAAAATGGACGAAGGATCACCCCTTTGAGCTCATCATTGGTGATGTATCTTCTAGAGTTCAAACAAGGAGAGCAACTCAAGAAGAATGTCTATATAGCAGTTTCCTATTTAGGGAAGAACCAAAGAAGGTAGAAGAAGCTTTGTTGGATCCTGGTTGGATTTTAGCTATGTAGGAGGAGCTAAACTAATTTGAAAGGAACAATGTATGGAAGCTGGTACCCAAGCCTAAAGGAAAGAATTCAATAGACACCAAATGGTATTCAGAAACAAGATGGATGAAAATGGCATAGTAGTTAGGAACAAAGTTAGATTGGTTGCTAAGGGCTATTGTCAACAAGAAGGATTAGATTTTGATGAAACCTTTACTCCTGTTGCAAGACTTGAAGCCATCAGAATTTTCTTAGCCTATGCAGCCCATGCCAATTTCAAGGTATATCAAATGGATGTCAAGAGTGCTTTTCTAAATGGAGATTTGGAGGAGGAAGTCTATGTCAGTCAGCCTCCTGGTTTTAAAGACCCAAGTCTACCTGATCATGTATACTATCTTTTGAAAGCACTCTATGGATTGAAGCAAGCACCTAGAGCCTGGTATGACACTTTGTCAAAGTTTCTTTTAGAGAATCACTTCACTAGAGGTACTGTAGATAAAACTTTATTCTTTAGAAATGTTAATGGCTCTAGCATACTTCTTCAAATTTATGTGGATGACATTATTTTTGGCTCTACTGATGAAAAACTTTGCAAAATGTTTGCCAAAATGATGCAAAGTAAGTATGAAATGAGCATGATGGGAGAACTAACTTACTTTCTTGGTTTGCAAGTTAAGCAAGTTAGTGATAGAATATTCATTAGTCAAACTAAATACATTGATGATCTTTTAAAGAAGTTTGAACTAATGGATTGCACATCTATAAAAACTCCCATGGCCACTACAACTAAACTTGAATTAAACTCTACTGAAAAGTCTGTGGATATTTCAAGTTATAGAGGCATGGTTGGCTCACTTCTATACTTAACAGCTAGTAGGCCATATATAATGTTTGTTACATGTCTTTGTGCTAGATTTCAGCCTGACCCTAGAGAATCTATTTAATTGCTATAAAGAGAATTTTCAGATATCTCAAAGGTACACCAAAACTTGGCATTTGGTACCCTAGAGATTCTGGTTTTGATCTAACTGGTTATTCAGATGCAGATTATGCAGGTTGTAGAATTGATAGAAAAAGTACAACAGGAACCTGTCAATTTCTAGGAAACAAGCTTGTGTCCTGGCTCAGTAAAAGGCAAAATTCAGTTTCTACATCTACAGCAGAAGCTGAATATATTGCTGCTGGAAGTTGTTGTGCACAGATTTTGTGGATGAAAAACCAATTGCTAGACTATGGTCTGCAAGTGGAAAGAATTCCTATTTTCTGTGATAACACAAGTGCAATTGCCATCACTGAGAATCCAGTACAGCATTCAAGAATAAAGCACATAGACATCAAGTACCACTTCATAAGGGAACATGTAATGAATGGTACTGTGGAACTATATTTTGTTCCAAGTGAAAAATAGCTTGCAGATATATTTACCAAGCCACTGGATGAATCCACCTTTTCAAGGTTGGTAAGTGAGTTAGGTATGCTTAATTACTCTTGAATCTTTTCAGATATTTTGCAAGCTGTAATGCAGCCAGAAATTTAATTTATTTTCAGTCCTGGATGAAGTTTTGGCTAAGTCAAAATTTACATCCTGACGGATGATCATTATCCATCGAGTTCGATCATCCGTCGGAATACAATTTGTTAATAAAATCAATTAAGTTTCTGGAATTTTTATAACTCGACGGATAACTGTCTTTCCTCATCCGTCGAATTGTCTAAATCTTAGGCGTTAATTTTTCGAACATTATCCATCGAGTATACTTACAGTTTGTAAGCATAACACGGCGGATAATTGATGGAATTTTTACAGTTTATCTTTCTAAACGGCTATTTTGGGCAATTTTTATTGATCACTTTATTTTACTTTATTATTGACAGTTTTTCTTTGGGGATATAAAAGCAGAATTCATTTTCATCTCTTTTCTTTTATCATTCTCAATTCATCTGCTCTAACTTCTTTCTTTCTCAAAAGCAATTACCCTCTCTCTCTGCAATTTTTACTCTCTAACAATGGCACCAGTCGTCAAAATCATATCTCAAACTGGCTTTATCTATGAGAAGAACAATTTCACGGCTCTAGTGAACAAGGGGATTCAACAGTCTGGAGACTACCATAAAATGATGGATTTTGTACAAGGTTGTAAGCTCAAATATGCCATGCTAGAGTCTCTCACTATCTACTGTGAGGTTGTGGAGGAAATATGGACGACTGCAATGTACAACTCAACTGACAAGACCATCACTTTCATTATTAAAGGTAAGGAATTCTGTGTTAATAGTGACATTGTTAAAGCATGTTTTAGGATTCCTGATAATACTATTTCTACTCCACACACAGACACTGATATTGTTAACATGTTAAACTCCATAGGTTATGCACTCACCATCTCTAAATTAAGTGAAATTAGGAGATTGGGTCTTAGGAAAGAATGGAGTTTCATGTGTGATGTAGTTACTAAACTATTTTCTGGAAAAATTAGCAACTTTGATTTTGTTAATATCTCCATGCTTAACATGCTTTACATGCTAGTAACTGATAAATACTTCAATTTTAGTGATCTAGTCTTGTTTGAGTTGGGGTTTAAGTTAGGAGAGCTTAATAAGAGGGGTAAGAGTGTTTATTATGCTAGATTTTTCATGATGCTTGCTAACCACCTCTCCGAGAACATTGTACTTGAGAACCCAACCAACAAGTTAAACTGTTGGGTTCAAAAGAGAAGAATTATTGCAGATCTCAATAGAGCAGATCACCACAAAGAGGTGCCACTCTTATACTTTCCAATAATGGAGGCACCTCAGGTAAGTGAGGTAATTTCAACTATCCCTACTCTTCAAACCTCAAACACTTCTTTGCCTTATAGTGTAGCAGTGGCATCTGTGTCAATGACCAGACATATGCCTACCCAAGCTACCAAAACCAAAGTTTTAAAACCAAAGACAAAGAAAGCCCCCTCTGGTGTCTCTCAAAAGATGCCAGTTGTAAAATCCACTAAACACAATGAGGGGGTGTGAAGGTGGGAAAGTCAGGTGAGGGACAGGGTGAAATCAAAGAAGCCCTAAGGATAAGGATGGTGAGCATAGTGTACATAAACCAAGTCACACCACAGTTTCCCAACAAACTGTGGTTGTTAATAAGGATAAAAGCTCAATTCTAGTTTCATCATCCCAAAAGGATGTAACTATTGAAATAAGCTCTCAACCAGGAGCACTGAACAAAATGGGTAGGGACACAAGTTCACCACAAACCTACACAAGAAAGAAGAAAACTAAAACCCTTGGGGATGCATAGGGTACATACACAGTGGAGCTAAAGACCCAGTCACTGCACCATCTCAAAGTCAAATTGATGTGGCTCCAATAAATGTGGAGTCACAACCAAAATCTGTACAAATTGAAACACCTTAAACTCCAAATTCTCCCACACACTCTTTGGATGTTTACATGATTGAAATATCAAAACCATATTCTTCATCTTTAACTCTGTTGGAGAAGCCAAAAATCCATGCAAGTGAGCTCATCTTCTAGATGATTTGTTGCCTCACTTGCCATTTCTTTCTGAGACTGTTGAGACATCTGTGCCAACATTTTTATCAATCTGCACAGAGTCCACAATAGTCTCCACTCCAAACTCATTCATTTCTACTCACTCGATGGATATTATTCATCCATCGAGTAGTGATTGTATCCCGATGGATGTGCCTAACAGCAGTCATCCATCGGATAGTCAAATTACTAACCCGATGGATATTTCTCATCCGTCGGGTGTCTCTGCACAACTCCAAAGTTCAACTATAGTTACAAGTGCAGATGACTTAGTAATTGTGCAATCACTATTAGGATTGAGGGAAGATAGTGACTTGAGTGAGAGTCTGGGTTGCTCCCAGGAAAAATAAGAGAAAAAAGAGTGATCCAATTCAGTCCATTTCTTCAGGACTGGAAAAAGTGAGTGTGAGGAGTCCCACCTTAGATGGTAAAGGTGAGGGTGGGGAGCCAAGGTGAGACCTTGATGCAAGAAAAGAGAGATAATGAGAGACATGCAGGTACTGGAGATATAAGGGTGGATGTCATTGTAAGTGAGGTAATGAATGTCCAGGATGCAAACAGGGAGGGACTATCTCAGCAAACTCAAGCTGTTATAGATTTCACCTCCTTAGATGCTGAGATATTTATTCACCCTATTTCATCCTATCAACTTCTAGCTTGACAGGGCAATGACAATGCAGAAAGAATGCTCAATTTGGTGCACACCACACAGTCAATGCAAAGAGCTAAGGATGCCATCACAATTTTTCCCTCAACAACTGGTGATGTTGATTATGAGACTGGTGGCTCAAAAGAAATCTTTGGAGGTGAGGGTGGAGATTGTGAAGAAGAGTCATTGGACATAGGGGAAAAGTAGGCCCTAGTTCCAGATCAAGCATGCCATCATGGGCCTTCTCCAAGAAGTGTGATGATCACCATTTCAAGACCACACTCATCCCACTTATCAGCCAAACATAGTCTGCTCTTCAATCAACCATAAATGCTAGCACAAAGAAGCTTCTGCAAGCACATCTTGCTTCTCTCCAACTACAGCAAATCTCTGGCTACCAACAAAGTCAAAATGTCTCCCTCATCAAAAATGAAGTTGATCAACTTAAGAAAGAAATCTCTGACAAGTTGGAAGCTAACTTCCAGAAGCCACAATGCTTGACATCAAAAGACAGCTCAGGAAAAACTCTGATCTTGCAACCAAGGTGGATTCCTTGGACAAAATAATGGTTTTTATGAAAGCTTCTCTTACAGCAATCCATCTACACCAAGCTCAACAAACAGACTTACTTCAGAAACGGGTGGCTGCATAGACCTCCTCCTCTACTCAACTTGTTGATAACAAAAAGGGGGAGAAAAAGAGATCTAGGAGTGAGGGGGAGCAAAAAGTGCTTAACATTCAAGTGAGTAAAACAATTGTGCCAACAATTGCTTTCACAAAGCCACCAGCTAAAGATAGCATTAATCTAATAAATGAAGCAGCAACCACTATGAGAGCAGCTGAGAAGAAGCAGTTTAGTCTAATCAACTGGGAGAAAATTGATGAGGATATTCAAAAGAAATTTGGTCTAGCAAAGAAGCCAGAAAAATCAGCCATTCATCACTCTCAAGTCAGGCAAATTTCTGTGAATGATATGAGCATGAACTATCTGGAAAGAGGCCAGACATCCTGCATCAAATCCCCAAAGGCAGATCTAATCATGAAGCCAAAGGTGAACTATCCAAAATCTTCACTAAAGAATCCTTTGGACACAGTGTATGAGACATCAAAGCCTGATGAGAAGAAGCTGTTGGCCAGATCTATAATATTCTACAAAGATCCTGCAGATTCAATTATAAAAAGGAGAATTGCCAAGATTTTCAGAAATGGTAAGGAAATTTGTGTGGTGGTTGGACACCCTCAATTTGTTGAAGCAAAAAGGGAATAAAAGGCAAGATTGAAGTAAGCAAAGAAGCAAGCTGCTCTAGATGCCAAAAAGCTCAAACAAAAGAAGGAGCAAGCTACTATCTTGGCCAAGTTGTAAGCTGTGAAACCCACATAATAAATTTCTGCTCAACCATCTGTAATTGCTGAATCTCAAGATCAAGTAGTGCAAGATGAACCTCCACAGACAAAGTAACCAAGGTACAAGCAAAGAATCAAGAGAAAATTGGATTTCAGTGATGAGGAGATGGAAGAATACCTTCCCAAAGAGTTTACTTCTACAACAACTCAAACATCCATGCCCTCTATGGCACATGAAGAATTTAAGATAGATCCATCTAAAAATTTCCATGGTGAACCTATCATTCTAAAGGATGAGCCAATAGACTGGGATAGTCTACCAATTCCTGAACTCAATCTATCTCATTTCATGAAGCCAAAGAAAACAAAGACCAGAGCAGTCAAGAAAGTGAAGCCCTCAACTCTCAGATCCAAGTCCCTAACCAAAGCTCAAACCAAGGTCAACAAGGGAGATATCATGTACATCTGTGACATCAAGGAATTCTCTAATCTAAACCTCTATCTAGATGAACTGGAAGAAGTTAGAGGGATTGATGCTTACAGAAATCTACCTGAAAGGTTAGTATTCAAGTACAAGGGAAGAAAAGAGATATCATGGCCACTTCACAGGATTCTTCAAGAGAGCCAATCTGTACTGATAAAAGTTTATTCATCCTTCAAAAAGAACTTTGGATTCAATGTGATAGCTAGAATATTAATTCTAAAGAAGATTGAAGAATTGAGGAGTATTAGAGCCAAAGATGCACTCCCAAAGACTTTAACTATTCCTTACACAGGGAGTAGAGTGCATCTAAGGCCCTACTGGCTGATGGAATTCATGGATGATAAGGGAGTTAGAAGATTCTTCAGATTAGAAGACCAGTTGAGCATCTCTAGCAATGAGACTCTTCTGGAAATGCAAGGAATGCTAGATCTCTCAAAATCTGATGAACTTGAATTCCACAGACAACTCCAAAATCAAATAAAAGAAAACAACATGAGGCTTGGGAAGAAATCCAGACAATCAAGGAAATAGATCAATTTGCTCAGACTAGAGGAGCACCTTGAAAATAATTGTGAGCAAATCTTTGTACACTTTGTCTTGTAAATTTTTAAGTAAATAATGCTGCACTTTTTAGTTTTATCTACTACCTTTTAAATCTGTATTTTTAGTGTGTTTTGTTATCATCAAGTTTCTCTTAATTTATGGCTACAATTCTAGTAAGCATAAATTGGGGGAGATTGTTGGGAATATGTTGTGAACTTGATGATTACATTAATAAAACACCTTAGTAGATTTAACTTAGTGAAAAATATAGCACTGGACGGATGATCAAATATAGTCTCGACGAATAACTCAATATAGTCCTGACGGATGATGATTTGACATCCATCGAGTGAGTAGCTTATGTAACAATAAGTATTGTAACACATTTCGGTGAACAACTTTGTATAGATCCTGTAGTAGCATATGAGTCATGTTGACTATTATTAGATATGCAGAATAGGCTGATTAATTATAAATATAAGATGTCTTGTAATTCTGTATAAGTGAAATGAAGTCAAGTGTCAAATAGCTACCCGACGGATGATCAACAAAGCTACCCGATGGATGATCAACAAGGCAACCCGACGGATGATCAACAAGGCAACCCGACGGATGACAAGCATGTACCCGACGAATGATCAATTCAAGAATCTGTTGACAGTGACAAGACAGTCACATGCGTTGGGTGTTTACAAAAGGAATGCGGGAGCCTGTTTAACAGGAAATGAAGAACAAATAAGCATTACCATTTCCATGCAAGTTAAGAAGATTTTCAAAGATGCTGGAATAGAGTAGTGAAGCAGCGTGGAGTTTGACTTGATAGTTTTGTTTTATTATCCTGTCTTATTACCATGTAAACTTGGTGATATATAAACCAAGTGTAGCTAGTGAAACAAATAACTAAGCAAACACTTTTAGAAGAGAAATAGAAAAAGTTGTAACTGTTAAGAATTTCTCTGTAGTTTGTTTGTTCACTTGTAAAACAGCTGTGAGATAATTTATTCTTCACAGAGTTCTTAAATCGATATATATATATATCTGGTGGATACTTTCAAATCCACCAGAAAGTTTTAAAAGCTTGTATTTTTTATTACTTTGTGTTTTTTATTCACTTAACTTGTTATTCCGCACCTTGCAAATCAAAACACTTATATATATAGTTTAAGTTAGAACCTTTTATAGTTCAAGAAAAAGGTTACTAGAATTACATTCAACCCCCCCTTCTGTAATTCTTGCTGCATTGTTAGGGACTAACACGGTTAATTATGTCTCGAAATGGGTGGAAGTTAAAGCATTGCCGACAAATGATGCGAAGGTAGTGCCGAACTTTCTTCACAAGCAGATATTCACAAGATTTGGGACTCCAAGAGTCATAATCAGTGACGAGGGATTGAATTTCTACAATCGCAAGTTCACTGCTATGATACAAAGATATAATGTGAATCATCACATTGCTACAACCTACCATCCCCAAACTAATGATCAAGCTGAGGTATCTAACAGGGAAATCAAGCAAATTCTGGAGAAAGTTTTATGTCCATCAAGGAAGGATTGGTCTTTGAAGCTGGATGAAGCTGTTTGGGAGTATCAAGCAGCATTCAAGGCTCCGCTAGGCATGTCACCGTTCCAGCTAGTTTATGTTAAATGATGTCATTTGCTTGTGGAGTTAGAGCACAAAGCATATTGGGATTTGAAGAAATTGAACCTTGATATGGATGCAGCTGGTAAGAAAAGGATGCTTTAGTTGAATGAACTCGACGAGTTTCGACTTCAAGCGTATGAGAACAACAAAATGTATAAGGAGAAAGTCAAGAGGTGGCACGATAGGGGTCTAGTACTCAAATCATTTGTGTCAGGGCAACAAGTTCTTTTATTTAACTCTCGTCTCCATCTTTTTCCTGGAAAATTGAAGTCGAGATGGTCAAGGTCGTTTATTGTCAAAACCGTGTTTCCACATGGAGCGGTGGAAATTTTTGAGAATGATCCAGGCCGAGCATTCAAGGTAAATGGACAGAAGTCGAAGCATTACTATGGGGATATGGCAAACTGTGATGTGGTTAATGCCGTTTTATTGTCAACTTGATCTCGGGATTCTAAGTCAAGCTAAAGACATTAACCAAGTGCTTCTTGGGAGGCTACCCAAGTTTTTTGTACATTAGTAGGAAGGAAAGAAGATAGAAGGAAGAAAAAGCAGAAGAAAAGACAAAAAAAAATAGGTTGTTTGTTTCCAGAAGCACGGTGCGCCCGCGCTGGGAAGCGGGGCGGCCGCGCTGAAAGTACAGAAGCGGTGCGCACCCGCGCTGGGAAGCGGGGCGGCCGCGCTACAACAGCAGAGACACGGCGCGCCCGCACTGCCTGGCGGGGCGGCCGCGCTGACCCCTTGGAACCCAATAAAAAAGAGGCATAAAATCATAAAAACACAAAGAAGAGTTTCCCACATCAGTTATAATTCCTTATACCCGAAATTCAAGCCCTCGAATCACCCAATTATCTCCACTACTCCCATATTCATAACCCACTTCTATTCTAATTTAATTTATAAATTCCCTATATATACATACATCTCCATACATCCATCCTCACCATATTTTTTATTCTCAAACCCTAAAATGTCTTACATACTTCTCTTTTCTTACTTTATCAAATTCAATGGCACCCAAGAGAGCTCGCACCCAAGTTAGCAGCAGTACTAACCCCGCCACCACTGATTCTTTGAGTGTTAGGGGTACGAGACCTAGGTTTACTACTCCGGAGGCTGAATCGGAGTACATGAGCTTGTTGTCAAAGCTGATAGTGAAGGAGAGGGGTTTTCTACCATCGGGTAAGGATGTTAAGCTTTTGGAGATGATTCTGGAGATGGGTTGGGTTTTTTTTGTGAGGCACCCGCGATTGTGCCTATGAGTGTCGTTTGTGAGTTCTATGTGAATGTGAAGGCGGATAATAATGGATACTCGGTGGTTCGTGGTTTGACTGTGTACTATACTCCGGAGGCTATTCGGAGGGTGATCAACCAGCCCGAGACACAGCCAGCTTAGGAGAATTGGGTGACTAAGACCAGGGAGGATTTTGATTTGGACTTGATTATTGTTATGTTCTATGTCCCGAACACTCACTGGAAGTTCAAGAGGGGATCAAACGAGTATGCGACTTTCCCTGCCTCATGCATGAACAGGTTCGCTCGTGCTTGGAATTCTTTTATTTGTGCGAACATCATGCCTTCTTCTCATGTGCATGATGTTATTGTAGATCGTGTAAAGTTGTTGTCGAGGATGTTGCAGGGAGATTATGTGGATCTCGGTTCCACTATTTATCAGGGTATTCTGAGGTTTTTGCATGGGAGCACTACGGGGTCTATCCCTTATGCGTCGATTATGACGAAGCTTTGTGTGGCGGTGGGAGTTCATTGGACCGCACATGAGCAGTTTCATTTATCGAGTGCCCCTATTGACAGTTCTACAATCGCAGTGATGTAGGAGTGATTTGGTGGGAAGGCTGATAAGAAGGGACTAGGTTACACCTATGATCATTTATCGGGTGGCCAGCCAGTCGATCAGACATATGCTGGTGGTTCTTCTCAGGCCCGCAGAACAACATGGAGACATCAGATGGGTGAGCCTGTTTCTTCGCAGCAGCAGCAGCAGGAGAAAGAGGATAATGCTGGTTTGGGTTCAGCGCAGTATATGCATTTGACGAGGAGGATGGATGTGATAAATGAGTCGCATTGCAGGTTTTTATAGGATCTTACTCTGGCGTTGGGTACAGCTTTCAGAGCCACGGGAGTTGACATTCAGTGGCCAGTTTTTGGATAGGATTCTGTGTACCCGCCTCCTGACACTCCACCCGCGGAGGGTGATGACCATCCTAATTCCGAGTAGGCATGCCTTAATTTCTTACTATTACCTTCACTGAGGACAGTGAAAATTTTAAGTTTGGGGGTGGTAGTTAAGGAATATTTGTGTCTGAGTCCATATAGATGCATATTCATGCTAGGTTAGTTCATATAGATGCATTATCATGCTAGTTTAAGGAATATTTGTGTGTGAGACCATATAGATGCATATTCATGCTAGTTTAGCTCATATAGTTTGCATATTTGTCATGTAGTTATTTGTTTTATTTTTATTTTGCGTATTTGTTATCATGTTAGTATGTTGCATATAGTTGAATTTGCATGATATCATGATCCCTTTAGTTTGATTTTCTGATTAATTTGTGATGTTGATTCAAGTGTAGTGATATCGTATAGAGGAATGTTAAGTTTTAACGAATTAAGTTGCATGCTAGAAACAAGAAGAAATAAGAAAAAAATTCACCAAGTCTTATAGGTTGCTTGGGTGCTAGATCATGATCATGGCTTGTTTGCTTGTTGAGGTTTAATCACTTATTTATGCCTAGAATTTATGATATTCTCTTAGTGACGAAGTAACATGGATTTTTAAAATTGGAGAAAAATATTGGATTTCATTGCTAGTTGTAGCTAGGCGTCAAATGGCTAGTAGCCGGCTCATATTTATATGAGTAGTCTAGGGTTGAGCGAGATGGAGCGAAACACACTCGTTCAGAAATTACAGAAAAAAAAGAAAAAAAGGAAAATATCAGTTATGCATAATTGATCATGAGCGGGCTCTTTAATACTCGAGTGTTTAAGTTCTAGGGGACTTTGTGCCTAGTGACCTAAAGCTTTTATAGTCTGGGATCTGCTAACCTAAAGCTCGCTACATGGGTATTATTGCATAAGTCTTTTGTGGACATCACTCATTGCACGATCAAATAAGCATATTTTTGTTTGTTATGTGTTATAAATAAAAGCATGAATTGTAACGCCCTCCAAACCCGGGGTATAAGTCTGGGGGTTACGAGCTAATCACCAAACCTGTACAATCTTATTAATAAATAATAAAGAAATGAAAGTAAACCCCTTTAATACTAACCAGGACCTTTTTAGGTTGAAGTATAAAACAAGAACCACTAACTACTTTTATTACAAACCAACATTTAAAATCTCACAAACTCTTTTTATTACAAACCATTGTCTAATTTATTTTAAACTAAGTTCATCTTTTATTCAAACACACACACTATCTATCAATACTCCATCTGCTCGAGTAACTCAAAGCTTTTTTCCTGGATTGGGATCAACACCTTGGGTATGAGAGGATCCCGAGGCTTGACCCGCTTCTTTACCACTCGTGTCCTGATGGGTTTCATATTCCTTCTTAACTGAAAATAATAAGGTGAATAACAACAAAAGGGGTGAGCCAAAAATTGCTCAACAAGTCCACAACATATAAATAGTGTTAAATCAATTTAAATGAATCTGTAACCCAGGTATATCTGCAAAGATATAACCTCACAAGAATAGAAAGAAGGTCATTGCTGGTGAATACAAACAAACTAAACTGGACTCAAGTTCGCAGCTATACCCTGCTGATCAGCCAGGATACAGTGCAGATCTATATCTTACTATATAGATCCGGTCGGGCACCCAGGCACTACGGCCCATCTCAAGGATCCGGTTATGTCCCGGTCCTTAGGATTAAGTAGACTTAATCCCAAAAGTAGTATTATCCAGTCCCTGGAATAGCAACCGGAACAAATCGGTATGCTTTGGTATATTCTAATCACCAGAATATATCAATAATTGTGAGTAACAATTAGAATATGAATAATGAATTCAAATGAAGAGAATAATTTAAGAATCGGACTGAAATATGAATAAAGGAATTAAAGGAGTACAATCGTAATAAGAATTCGAAATGTATATTACTATTTTGAAAGTAGAATAGGGGAAAAACTTGCCTTCTGCGCGACTTACTGCAATTAAATCACTTTCGTCTATCACCTACTCGACCTGCCTTGCTGGCTTAGCTTCTGTTAGCAAAATAGACTGGTTAAGTTATTTTGTACTTCAGTTGCATCTTGAATCGACTTCATTTCGTTCCTATTATCTACCCATACGCTTATGACCGACTCGTATATTACATATAGGCAAGTAAGACTCGATTAATCACATAATACACATAAGCACATAATCATTTTTATAGTTAAAATAATTTTTAGAATCAAAATCGACTTGCTGATTGCTCCGTTGATCACCTTCTGCTTCATTTCCCATTTTTCCGGAATCTGTCGGATTCGTCTCGGCACGTATTTCGACTGATAATCAAGAAATCAATAAGGTCAACTAATTTTTAGAAGAAATTAGGTCTTTATATTATTTTTAATGAAAAGAATTCATTTTTCTGAGTAAAATGGCTTTCGTTTCGCTCAAATCGGACTAACGGTCTAATTACTATTAATTAAACACTGTTAATCCAATTTATTATTTAATATAAATAATTATTGCTAATTTTTAAATCCTAAAATAACATTTAAATACTTATTTAAGAAAAATCAAAGTCAAAACTAATTGTTTTATAAGTTTTGGAGTTAAAATAAATAAGTTATGGTTTATTGAAAATTATGTGATTAATTATCGAAATAGTTAATCACTTTTAAATATTTAATAAATAACTGACTAATAAATAAATAATAAATAATCATTTAATAATTTAAAATAATTAATCCCTAATTATTAGGACTAATCGCAATTTTATTACAAATATTTACAACTTATCATTATTTATTCGATTAGATCGATTATTTACAAATAAATAATTGATACAATCAACTGATATGATAACAATCGAATCAATAAACTATTATCCGAATCAGAATTCAATTCAACGATCCACTACTCGTATTTCTACGAGTTATTTCTCATATAATTCTCAAAACATTACTGTTATTATTACACGTTACGATTTAAATCAATTATCTGTATTTAATTATCTATTACGAATCATTATTACTATATTATACGAATAATTAACTATCGTCCGAACAATAATAACTAAACTTATCGTTTAGTTACCCGTATAATTACGAGTTATCCGTTTTATTCCCTTATTTATCGAATCGTTTCTCGTAATATTCGATAATAATTTTTAATCTTTAACTACTAATTAATTACTTAACTATCAATAAATAAATAGATAAATGATTAAATAAATAATTAAATACTTAATTAAATCACTAAATTCGAATTTAGAAATTAAGAAAATAATTTAGGAATTATTAATATTATTTTACAGAATTTAAAACTAATTTTTAATTGATTTTCAGAATTAATAAAAACTTATTTTGATTTTATAAAATATAAATAAATAATTAAAAAGTCAAAAACATAATTCAGAAAATGGATTTGGGTATCAGAGGATCAAACCCGGGTTTAAAAACCGGGTCAAACGGGTTGGGGAAGAACATCCCGGGTCGGGATGAACTTGCCGGAATCAACCCAGAATCCGGCGAGTACCCGGACTCCGGTGATGCTCCGATATCGGCTAACTAGGTATCGTTTGACAGGGTTTTTGATGCCGACCTGACTTGTTCTTCAGAGAATTTCCAGAAAATTGTAGAATTTTTAATAATTAATTAATTTTAATTAACTAATAATTAAGCTATTTATAATGTGAAAAATAATACTCCTAAATAAAATTAAGGGGCTAATTGTACATCTAATAAAAATATTTGGCCCTAATTTTTATAATTTTTGGGTATTAAAATTTAATTTATAAATATTTTATATATACAATATATATGCCAAAATTTCCCAAAAATTGTGAATAATGCAAAAATACAAAGAAATGGTATAAATAAAAGTCCTATAATTTTATAAAAATAAAAATATGATTTTTGTGGGGTTTTTAACACCCAATGGGGCCCGAAAATGTCATTTTTCGTAAAATGAGAAAATTTATAAAATATCTAGATGTTCAGAATAATGCGATTGTAAAAGCCGTTTGATGAAAAATAAGGCCCATTATTTTATTTGAAATATTGGCTTTAAAACCATTGTTTGGGTCGTAAAATGTTTGAAATGAAAGCTATGAATGTGAAATAAAATATCTGAAAAATACCTTAAAAATACAGAAATGACACGGGATACACGTAACACATAACCATTAGGGTTTAACAGATAATCACACATAAATGACATACTAATACACATATTTTATTATAAATATGATATAATATAACGTAAATTTCCCGGTGGTTACATTCTCCCCCCCTTAATAGGATTCTGTCCCCAGAATCTTTTATGAAAACAAATGAGGGTATTTTTCTAACATCTCACTTTCAAGTTCCCAGGTTGATTCTTCAACCATAGGATTTCTCCACAACACTCGTACTAAATATACAGACTTATTTCTCAACACTTTCTCTCGCCGATCTAGAATTCTTACCGGCTATTCTATAAAAGTCAAATCAGGTTGGATATCTATCGGTTCATACTCTATTACATGCCTAGAATCAGGATTATATCGCTTAAGCATCGACACGTGAAACACATTGTGAATATGTTGCATATGAGGCGGTAAAGTTAATTCGTACGCAACTTTTCCTACTTTCTTCAAAATTTCAAATGGCCCGACGTATCGTGGCTTCAATTTACCTTTATTACTA
This sequence comes from Apium graveolens, assembly GCF_009905375.1. NCBI lineage: Eukaryota > Viridiplantae > Streptophyta > Magnoliopsida > Apiales > Apiaceae > Apium > Apium graveolens. The sequence goes on from NC_133657.1 coordinate 121,825,802, forward strand.
AATTTGGTCAATCCTTTCCATGGTGATATTTTGAGTAATACGTGTTCTCCTTCCTGATAGTCCATATCTTTTCTTGCTTGGTCTGCATGTTTGCGTTGCCTGTTTTGTGCTGCATCGAGTCGTTTCCGAATAAGTTCAATCTTTTCTTTAGTCTGTTGGATTAATTCTGGACCCAAAATCTTGCGTTCTCCAACTTCATCCCAATGTACTGGTGATCTGCATTTTCTCCCAAATAGTGCTTCGTACGGTGGCATTCCAATGCTGGCGTGATAGCTGTTATTATAAGAAAATTCCACTAGAGGTAAATGCTCATCCCAACTGCCTTCAAAATCGATCGCACAAACTCATAGCATGTCTTCAATCGTTTGGATAGTTCTTTCACTTTGCCCGTCAGTTTGCAGATGATAAGCGGTACCCATGTTTAATTTTGTTCCAAGGCATTTTTGAAATTGTCTCCAAAATCTTGGGTTGAAACAAGGATCTCGATCAGACACGATAGATATTCGAACTCCATGTCGCATCACACTTTCCTTGAGATACAAATGCACTAGCTTGTCAAGCGAAAATCTTTCATTAATTGGTAGAAAATGTGCCGACTTCGTGAGTCTGTTAGTGATTACCCATATCGCATCATAATTTGCCCTAGTCCTGGGTAGTCCTACTACAAAATCCATCGCTAGATGTTCCCATTTCCATTCTGGAATGTCTAACGGTTGTAATAATCCGCTCGGACGTTGATGTTCCGCTTTAACTCGCTGGCATGTGTAGCATTTACTTACCCATTCTGCTATTTCCTTCTTCATGTTCGGCCACCAAAAGTTTTCCTTCAGACCGCGATACATTTTTGTGCTTCCTGGATGAATGGAATACTTTGAACTGTGCGTATCTCGCATTATTTCTTCTTTTAATTCTGCCACATTAGGGATCCAGATTTTCGATGCAAAGCGTAAAATTCCTTCATTATCTTTATGAGTTATGATCTCTTCTCTCGTTAGGTCGTCATCTTGACTCATCACTTCATGTTGAAAACGGCGAATCTTCTCTAGCAACTCCGGTTGGAAAGTCATAGTGTAGATAGCTCCTGCAGATTCATTGGAAATATAAATCTCGATTTCCAATTTGTCGAATTCCTTGGCCAATTCTTCGCATGAAGTTAACCAATTCAATCTTTCTTTCCTGCTCAACGCATCCGCTACAATATTTGCTTTCCCTGGATGATAACTGATTGTGACATCATAATCCTTTATCAATTCCAGCCATCGACGTTGACGCATGTTCAATTCTTTTTGCGTAAAGATATACTTCAGACTTTTATGATCCGTATAAATTTCGCATTTTTCACCGTAGAGATAATGTCTCCAAAGCTTCAATGCAAATACGATTACTGCCAATTGCAGATCATGCGTAGGATATTTCTGCTCATGGGGTTTAAGTTTTCTCGAAGCATATGCGATGACGTTACCGTGCTGCATCAATACACCCCTTGTTCGTCTGGTAATACTAGTACTGGTGCGGTTACTAACCGATTCTTCAACTCTTGGAAACTTTCTTCACATTTATCATTCCATACAAACTTTTCACTTTTTTGAGTTAATTTGGTCAGTGGCGTTGCTATTTTCGCAAAATCTTTGACAAATCTTCTATAATACCCTGTCAATCCCAAGAAACTTCGAACTTCTTTCGGTGTCTTTGGTCGTTCCCAATTTAATACAGCTTCAATCTTCGCTGGATCGACTTGGATGCCTTCTCTACTGATGATTTGCCCTAGAAATTGTACTTCCCTTAACCAGAATTCACTTATTGAGAATTTTACGTATAATTGCTCTTTCCTTAGAATTTCCAAAGCTATCCTCAACTGTTTTGCATGCTTTCCTTTCGTCTTGGAATAAATCAAGATGTCATCAATGAATACAATCACGAATTTGTCCAAATATTTCTTGAATACTATGTTCATCAGATCCATGAATGCTGCTGGCGCGTTTATCAAACCAAATGCCATTACAAGAAACTCGTAATGCCCATATCTCGTACGAAACGCAGTCTTGGGAATATCTTCAGCTTTAATCTTCAATCGATGATAGCCTGATCGCAAATCTATCTTCGAAAACCATGTAGCTCCTTTTAGTTGGTCAAACAAATCATCAATTCTCGGTAAAGGATACTTGTTCTTAATAGTGAGCTTATTCAACTCTCGATAGTCGATGCATAATCGCATGTTGCCGTCCTTCTTCTTCACAAATAACACCGGTGCACCCCATGGGGATACACTAGGTCGTATGATGCATCGGTCTAACAGATCTTGCAATTGCGTTGATAATTCTTTCATTTCGACTGGAGCCATTCGATATGGAGCTTTCGAAATTGGTTCTGTACCTGGTGCTAGATCAATCGTGAACTCGATTTCTCGATCTGGCGGTAACCCTAGAAGCTCGTCTGGAAAGACGTCCGGAAACTCACATACAACTGGAATGTCTTCTATTCTAGGACTTCCTTTTTCAGTATCTAAGATGTAAGTTATGTACACTTCACAACCTTGTCGAAATAATCATTTGGTCTGCATCACGGTGAGAAATTTCTTCCGCTGTTTTTCGCCCTTGAATATTACCGTTGCATTTTCCGCAGTTTGCAATTTAACTTTCTTATTCGCGCAATCTATCTGAGCATTATGACATGCTAACCAATCCATTCCCAAAATAATATTGAATTCTCCTAGCTTAAAAAGAATTAAGTCTACAGAAAAATAATGTCCAGCTATTTCTATATCACACGCAGGACACACTCGATCCACTGGAACTTGGTCGTCATTCGCTAATTTTATAATTAACGTCTCGCCCAACCATTTGATTTCACAATGTAATTTATCAAGAAATTCTTCAGAAATAAATGAACGGGTAGCTCCAGAATCAATTAATACTTTTGAATCTACGGAATTCACCAGAAGCGTACCTGCGATCACACTTGGACTCTGCACTGCTTCTTTTATTGTCATTTTAAAAGTCCTTATTTTGGGTTGATTCGGCGGCGGTGGCGGAGGTAATGCCAATACTTTCGGGATACTGGCTACCATTGCTGGTCCTTTATAATTTCTAGCGATATGCCCTTTCTTTCCGTATTGGTAGCAAGTGATTTCTGCTATTTTTCCTGTTGGACATTCGTTAGAGTAGTGCCCTTTCTGCTTGCATTTGAAACATGTCACATCTGTTTTACTACATACGCCGGTATGCTTGCGTCCACAAGTTTTGCAATACGGCACTGGAACCTTAACAATTCCCTGCTGTTTGGAGGCTTGGAAACGATTACCTGCTTTTTGTGTACCTTGTCCTATCCTTTTAAATTCAAATTTGCCCGGGCTTGAAATCCCGGCTTCCTGTTGGAACGGTCTTGGAAACTTCCCTGTCCTCTGTCTCGTTGAGATCTTTCACTTTCTCCTTCGATGATCAAGGCTTTCTGGACTACAGCGGTATATGTTGTTAATTCGAAAACTGCAACATGTCCACGTATCCATGATCGTAATCCCTCTTGAAACCTCTGAACTCGTTTCTCTTCAGTGTCCACCTGTTCCGGAACAAACCTAGCCAATTCATTAAATTTGGCTTCATATTCTGTTACAGACATACTTCCGTGCTTCAGCTCTAAAAACTTTATCTGCATCTGATTCCTTACATAGCGAGGAAAATGTTTCTCTAAAAATAACTCTTTAAACCTATCCCAAGAAATAACATCTTCACCCTCTAAAGCCTTTTTAGATTCCCACCAATAATTTGTCTCTCCCTTCAACAAGTAACTAGCAAAATCAGTCTTCTGGTCCTCACCTATCTTCACTAGTACAAACGCTTTCTCTATTTCTTTTAACCAGGTGGTGGCTTTAATAAGATCAGTAGACCCGTCAAATTCTGGAGGTTTAACTACCTGAAACTGCTTAAAAGTAACAACAGGTAATGTTGGTGGTAATTGAGGCTCAGGACGAGGTGGCTGTTGTAACATTTGTTATTGGATTTGTTGTTGTTGATGCTGCATCTGCTGCTGCATCATTACCATCTGTTGTTGCATCAGATGGAACATTTGATTCATGGTCTCATTAGTCTGACCTTCGGAATTGCTGTTAGAGGTCTCAGCCCTAGTCTTTCTTTTTGGTGCCATCTTCTTCTGATAATAAAACAAGTGATATTTCTTTAACAGTTTAATAAACAATTGACAATATGTAAGAAAAACAATTTATCCTATATTACTAACATAATTTATATAAAGAAAATAGTTGTTAAATGTAAAAACTAGAAATATAAACAGTTAAATAAAATCGTTGTTCTTTTTTTTTTCTTTTTTTTCAACAGGAATTATAATATGGAAAGCTGTAAAACAATAAAGTGAAAGTAAATGCTATAAAACTGTAAAGACTGAAATTTAAATAAAAGAAATTTGAAAAGTTCAGTTTATATATATGACACCAGCCTCAGGTGTAAATGCTTGATACAAAAAGTCTCGCTCTGCTGGAAATCATCGGGGCTACAAGTCATACTACCGCTACAGGTCAAAATCCTCATACAGGTTAATCTACTAATACATGCATACACACTACTCACTAGGTTATACTATACTGCCTCTATATACATCTGTACCCTGGAGTCACTGTCTCAACCGTCACTATCTCAGAACCCAGGCGGAATACGCCTAAGCTCATCCTTAAGTGCTTGGACCAAAGTCTGTGCCAAGCGAAATATCCGATAGAACTCTGCAAAAGAAGGAGGTCCATCATGGTTTAAATCAGCCAGCTCCCAAGTGGCACTCATCAAAACTGACTGCAATCGCTGTCTTATATAGTAATCTGGATGTAGGGCCGCTAACGGTCCTCTGTCCCTCTGATCAAACAGATGCATAATCTCTCGACACTGTGTCCGCCAATACTCCAAATCATCCCTCATAACTCTATACTCATGGTATGGTACCATATATGGCTGAACAACCTGACCTACTGACTCCTGTGAAGGAACCCTCGGTATACCTACACCCTGTTGTGGTAAACCTAACTGTAGATCCACACTATGCTCTCCCATCCCCTCGACTGAAATCATCTGAACTATGTCCAGCTCTGGGGCATGCACTGGTATAGGAGGTAACAATGGTGGTGGTGGTAACTCCTGCTCAATACCCGTTATAAACTGGTGCTCAACTGGTAAAGGAACCATCGGCTCGAAGAACTCAAATGGATCAAACATCTCTATGGGGTCATGAACTATCCCCTGAACTGGTGGTACCGGCTCCTGTGGCAATGGTGGTGGAGGTGGTAGAGGAGGAAACATATACTCAGATACTGGAGGTATAACTGGTGCTGCTGGCCCAGAGACTGTCCTCTCGGAAGATGCAGAATAACCAGAAGATGCCATCTGATAATATACCAAAGAAAAAAAAAGGTCACTAGACAATCCTAAGATTTATATTTCCCTATTCTAACCTGACCTAAATCCTAACAGTGATCTCCCTATTTATTATTCCTATACTATGTGATCTCCCTATCTTATCTTAATCCTAATATTCTTATTTTCAGGGACCAAACCTATAGCTCTGATGCCAAACTGTAACGTCCTCCAAACCCGGGGTATAAGCCTGGGGGTTACGAGCTAATCACCAAACCTGTACAATCTTATTAATAAATAATAAAGAAATGAAAGTAAACCCCTTTAATACTAACCAGGACCTTTTTAGGTTGAAGTATGAAAACAAGAACCACTAACTACTTTTATTACAAACCAACATTTAAAATCTCATAACTCTCTTTATTACAAACCATTGTCTAATTCATTTTAAACTAAGTTCATCTTTTATTCAAACACACACACTATCTATCAACACTCCACCTGCTCGGGTAACTCAAAGCTTTCTTCCTGAATTGGGATCAACACCTTGAGTATGAGAGGATCCCGAGGCTTGACCCGCTTCTTTACCACTCGTGTCCTGATGGGTTTCATATTCCTTCTTAACTGAAAACAATAAGGTGAATAACAACAAAAGGGGTGAGCCAAAAATTGCTCAACAAGTCCACAACATATAAATAGTGTTAAATCAATTTAAATGAATCTGTAACCCAGGTATATCTGCAAAGATATAACCTCACAAGAATAGAAAGAAGGCCATTGCTGGTGAATACAAACGAACTAAACTGGACTCAAGTTCGCAGCTATACCCTGCTGATCAGCCAGGATACAGTGCAGATCTATATCTTACTATATAGATCCCTTCGGGCACCCAGGCACTACGGCCCATCTCAAGGATCCGGTTATGCCCCGGTCCTTAGGATTAAGTAGACTTAATCCCAAAAGTAGTATTATCCAGTCACTGGAATAGCAACCGGAACAAATCAGTATGCTTTGATATATTCTAATCACCAGAATATATCAATAATTATGAGTAACAATTGGAATATGAATAATGAATTCAAATGAAGAGAATAATTCAAGAATCGAACTGAAATATGAATAAAGGAATTAAAGGAGTACAAATGTAATAAGAATTCGAAATGTATATTACTATTCTGAAAGTATAATAAGGGAAAAACTTGCCTTCTGCGCGACTTACTGCAATTAAATCACTTTCGTCTATCACCTACTCGACCTGCCTTGCTGGCTTAGCTTCTGTTAGCAAAATAGACTGGTTAAGTCATTTTGTACTTCAGTTGCATCTTGAATCGACTTCATTTCGTTCTTATTATCTACCCATACGCTTATGACCGACTCGTATATTACATATAAGCAAGTAAGACTCGATTAATCAAATAATACACATAAGCACATAAGCACAATCATTTTTATAGTTAAAATAATTTTTAGAATCAAAATCGACTCGCTGATTGCTCCGTTGATCACATTCTGCTTCATTTCCCATTTTTCCGGTATTTGTCGGATTCGTCTCGGCACGTATTTCGACTGATAATCAAGCAATCAATAAGGTCAACTAATTTCTAGAAGAAATTAGGTCTTTATATTATTTTTAATGAAAAGAATTCATTTTTCTGAGTAAAATTGCTTTCGTTTCGCTCAAATCGGACTAACGGTCTAATTACTATTAATTAAACACTGTTAATCCAATTTATTATTTAATATAAATAATTATTGCTAATTTTTAAATCCTAAAATAATTTTTAAATAATTATTTAAGAAAAATCAAAGTCAAAAATAATTTTTTTATAATTTTTGGAGTTAAAATGAATAAGTTATGGTTTATTGAAAATTATGTGATTAATTATCGAAATAGGTAATCACTTTTAAATATTTAATAAATAAATAACTAATAAATAATTAATAAATAATCATTTAATAATTTAAAATAATTAATCCCTAATTATTAGGATTAATCACAATTTATTACAAATATTACAACTTATCATTATTTATTCGATTAGATCGATTATTTACAAATAAATAATTAATACAACAACTGATATGATAACTATCGAATAAATAAACTATTATCCGAATCAAAATTCAATTCAACGATCCACTACTCGTATTTCTATGAGTTATTTCTCATATAATTATCGAAACATTACTGTTATTATTACACGTTACGATTTAAATCAATTATCTGTATTTAATTATTTATTACGAATCATTATTACTATATTATACGAATAATTAACTATCGTCCGAATAATAATAACCGAACTTATCGTTTCGTTACCCGTATAATTACGAGTTATCCGTTTTATTCCCTTATTTATCGAACCGTTTCTCGTAATATTCGATAATAATTTTTAATCTTTAACTACTAATTAATTACTTAATTATCAATAAATAAATAGATAAATGATTAAATAAATAATTAAATACTTAATTAAATCACTAAATTCAAATTTATAAATTAAGAAAATAATTTAGGAATTATTAATATTATTTTACAGAATTTAAAACTAATTTTTAATTGATTTTCAGAATTAATAAAAACTGATTTTGAATTTATAAAATATAAATAAATAATTAAAAAGTAAAAAACACAATTCAGAAAATGGATTTGGGTATCAGAGGATCAAACCCGGGTTTAAAAACCGGGTCAAACGGGTTGGGGAAGAACATCCCGGGTCGGGATGAACTTGCCGGAATCAACCCAGAATCCGGCGAGTAACCGGACTCCGGTGATGCTCCGATATCGGCTAACCAGGTATCGTTTGACAGGGTTTTTGATGCCAAATCATTCCTTATCACTTCACCATTCTAATTCTGGCAACCACAACTCCTAATCACCCCGGAATCAAATTCTCCGGCCAAATTTCAAGATTTTCCGATCAAAAGTCGAAATCACGAGTTTGTATATCAAAAATTACGTTCTATAGCTTAAAATAAAGCTTGAAACATATACAATCAAACCCCTATATCACTATATATCTCAGATATCTGTATAATCAAAAACGATCAATTAAAAAAATACATAAACCCTAGATATCGATTTATCGATTCCAGCAATCGTCAGTCAAATTAATTAGCAAGAATTAATCATAAACAATCAAATAAAGCTATTCATAACATCAATTTCAACAAATAATCCCAGAATCAAAAAGTACCAATTCGGGTATAAACCCTATAAATTAAAATCAAAAATTAACACATCAAAACATGTTTTTGATACCAGAAACCGAAAGAACAACTCGAGAGGATCGATTTGGATACTTACATCGATCGATTTGGTGCTCAGAAACGTTCAAAATCAGTGATTGATTCTCGACCCGAAAACCGACCCGACTTGTTCTTCAGAGAATTTCCAGAAAATTGCAGAATTTTTAATAATTAATTAATTTTAATTAACTGATAATTAAGCTATTTATAGTGTGAAAAATAATACTCGTAAATAAAATTAAGGGGCTAATTGTACATCTAATAAAAATATTTGGCCCTAATTTTTATAATTTTTGGGTATTAAAATTTAATTTATAAATATTTTATATATACAATATATATGCCAAAATTTCCCAAAAATTGTGAATAATGCAAAAATACAAAGAAATGGTATAAATAAAAGTCCTATAATTTTATAAAAATAAAAATGTGATTTTTGTGGGGTTTTTAACACCCAATGGGGCCCAGAAATGTCATTTTTCGTAAAATGAGAAAATTTATAGAATATCTAGATGTTCAGAATAATGCGATTGTAAAAGCCTTTTGATGAAAAATAAGGCCCATTATTTTATTTGAAATACTGGCTTTAAAACCATTTTTTGGGTCGTAAAACGTTTGAAATGAAAGCTATAAATGTGAAATAAAATATCTGAAAAATACCTTAAAAATACAGAAATGACACAGGATACACGTAACACATAACCATTAGGGTTTAACAGATAATCACACATAAATGACATACTAATACACATATTTTATTATAAATATGATATAATACAACGTAAATTTCCCGGTCGTTACATGAATCCTTGTATAACTCCGATAAAATTGAAGTGTTGTCAGTCATTTTGAGTTTATCGTTTATTCAGTTTATAACCTTGTGATTGCCTTGATGAGTGTTGAGTTATGATTACTGATCTAGTTGCGAGAGTATATCTGTCAAGCAATTGCACACATATACGTTTTTGGCTTGTGAGTTGATTTGTGGGATTTAATTGAACTTTGTGCGAATAATTGCATTCGTTGAGATGTTGCTCATTGGTTGGTTTAGTTAATCTGAGTGGATTTTTGCATTCATGTTAGTTACATTCATGCATTTTTATTTTTTTTATTTTTGAGTCTGTTTATTCTTGAGGACAATCATCGATTCAAGTTTGGGGGTGTGTTAAGTGGCATTTATGTCCACTTGGAACGCTTCATAAAGGCTCGAATTGGTGTTTTGTACTAAAGTTATTTGTGTATTTGATGTGTTTTTGTAGTGTTTTGCATTTCAGGGCATAATCAGGAAGAAGGACTGCTCTTGCATGCTTTATGCTGGAAAGGTTTTAGGATGGAGCCTCGGTCAAATGCACAAAAGGATCCAGCAATTGAAGGCAAGAAAATAAGAAAAAAGAAGTTTTTCCAGAAGCTCAGTGCGACCACACTACACTTGGGAGCGGTCGCGCCATACTCAGAGCGACCGTGCCGTATCCCAGGGCGGTCGCGCTAGTTCATTTTCCAGAATCCTGATTCAAGTAGAATAATGATTTGCTGGACTTCTGGATTGATTTGGGCTGCTATATAAAGACCTTTTAAAGACGTTTTTCATAACGGAGACTAAGGAGAAGACATCGACCTAGGAGCACAAATTTAACGAAGGAGAAAAAGAACTAGTTTTTACTTGTGATTCTTTGCTTAAGTTGTAATATTGGATGCTTGTTTTTTTTGTTTGTTAAACCTATTACTCTTGTTAACGTACTTTATTATTTATTCAGTTTATAAAGACTTAGTTTATTATACCACGCTTTCATCGGAACCCACGGTGATGATGAGTTCGGTTATGAACTAATCGTTATCGTGGGGTTCTAACGGATTTACTTATGGATTTCAATAGTTAATTTATTTCGATATCTTAGTGTATAGTGATTGTATGATATCCTAGTATTGGTTGTGCTTATTCTTCTTATGAGCGTCGCGAACTTATAAGATAGTGTGTTGATCTCTATTGAAGCGATAGTGAATTTAGAGGTTTAGAACTTGTCACGCTAACATAGGTTCATGTATTTGTTATGCATGATTCGTAGGTAACTTTATCCATCTTACTTTCCCTATGTAATCACAATATATAACTTGCATATTTAACCTTTATGTTGTCAAATTCTATAGATATATATAGGGTCTCAACATATTTGGTGTATATTCACCTTTTATCTCTTTTGTGGATGTCTGGTAGTAGGGTATTCGTGCAATGAAAGTTGGCATTTACTAGTTTCGTGTTATCTGATTAGTTGTCATCACCATTGCATGCTAAGGTTAAGATTAATGACCTTGAATGAAGTAGTAATGAAATTAGAATCCCATGTTTGTCTCATATAAGTAATTCAACCTCAATTCTTTTAGTTAATGTTAATTAGTATAATCTCTTAGTTTAATCAAAACCCAAATTGTTATTTGTTTTAGCATTGAACAATAGTCATATCATTGTTGCATAAGTGCATAAAATTGAACTTAACCTAAACCAGTCTCTGTGGGAACGAACTAGAAAGAATTCTATATTACTTGCGAACGCGTATACTTGCGTGTAATTTTAGCGCGTGTTTTCGTCCTAACAGGGGCCCATATTTGTTGTGCCATCACTAGTACAAAAAGTTTCATACGCGTCTGTTGAAAAATATCATGTGTCTGTTTTCAACAAATGCGTATTGAGGAGTCGTATCAGCTCTTAGGCATATACGTTTGTTCCCAACAGACGCATATAAATATTAGGTCTCTGTTTACAATAGCCGTATCAAGTGTTAAACAGACGCATAAAGTTAAATTTTATATGACTGTTCATACTTTGTAGACGCATAAAGTTTTTGCATCATACTGGAACAGATACATGTTGATACATAACAGCCGCTTAAACTTAATATTTGCGTCAGCTGTTGGACAACAGACTTATATAATATGTTTATGCATTAGTAATTATAAAACAGCCTCTTATTGTACAGGTTTTTTTTAACAATATCAGAGGCCACTTTTCACAATATCAGGCCACTTTTCACCGTGCCACCTACTTTTCACAATACATCTAAAAAAACCAGAGCTTAACAGGAAAATTCAAATTGAAAATAGTCAAATTTCAACTCCACTTTAACAAGATCAACATCCATTTAGCAGCCATCACCAAACATGAAACCTAACACAATCTCCACAACACATAGAACAAACCTGAAAATCATTAAAATGCAGATGTTAACTCAAAATAAAATGATATCAAGGGGGCACAGGAAAGCCACTTTACATTTAAAGATAAAGCTTGAAAAGTAGTAAGCATGAATATAAGATTTAAATATCGGAATCTTCACTGAATACAATATGTTACAGACTACAGCTACTGCATGTTTATTTATCTTCTTCGTGCAAATATTAAACAGTTAATGACATTATTAAGGATGCAAATAGATTCTACCTAACTCCACTGTAAATTTCTATCGTTTGATTACCACTGACTGATTACATCACAATGTAGACTTAGTTCTAGTAATTTCAACCACCAAACATCATTACTGAGTGAAAACCATAAAGTTATCTTCTTACAAAAAACACCTAATCTATCAAGTCAGTCACAGGTGAAATGTAAACATTAATATATATTAAAAAAAAATGGACAGGTATTAAGAAAATTTAATCTAGGCATCTAGGTTCTTGTTATACTCTGACAAAGACTCACATCGTAAGATATAGATTTAGAATGATGACACATACACAAATCTGTACTAACTATAATTAACAGCACTGAAATTCTGTAATATATGGCATGGATTGACAACAATGTAACCAAGTTTTCTGAAACACAAAACCACTTAATTATTTCTGTAGAACTTTAGTGTCTGGAGTTTTCTGTCACTCTTATTTGCAATGATCATGACATCATTAGTTTGGTTTGAAAAAGGGAAGCCTACATCTGTTTATTAAGTTCAGCAATCAGCCCGAACTCAGTAGAACTATATATTGTCCTGTAGTTATGTTTGTGCGAGCTAAAAAGCGATCAAGTAGGCACATTATCATGCATCTGTGTTTAGGATGATTGTACAAGTGCCCAGGTGCTCCCTTCTTTTGCATGATATGTAGTTATAGTTCAAGAAACCATTATGGAAGCTCTCACATTGCCAACAATTTCAATAAAATAACATAGAAATGACAAACAATTGAATTCCTTTCTTTTAACCTTTGAGCAATAATAGCCTACTAGTTAATAATTGTGCTAAATAAGTAACAACCCTAATTTAGCCATCACAAATTTATAACACATGCACCTAAAAAATAAGTAAACATAGTGATTTTCAATAAATCCCAACTTTTTATCCAGTGCTAAAGGCAGAGTGTTCTAGTTAGAGCATAGTAAATTTCTGTCATTAAACCTTTAATAAGGAAAAGCTTTGTAGATGACAAACAATTCCAAAAACAAAATCAAATAATAAAGAGTTAGTTTAGCTGTTTATCCATCAAGTAGACACAACAGTCTCTCTCTCTCTCACACTCTCACTCTCTCTCATGACAAATACACCCAAATAAAAAATAACCACATACAACCGAAAAAACAACTAATTAACAAAACTCAAACGAAACCATACATTATATATCTAGTTAAACAAAAAAAAATTACAAGAAGTGTACATAAACTCAGGAAAACAAAACTGTATCAACAGATTATTAAAAAACAAAGGATTAAACAAATGAACATACCAAAATCAGGAAAGTTGTGAGATGGATCAGGCTGCACTTTCAGACCAAGCTCACCACTGGGCTTGTTTTAATCTGGTGAGTAAACAACAAATTTATTATCCTATTTAGATAATTAGTTATAAGCAAAACTCAGATAATTTATAATTTCTTTTAGACACAACAATATCACAATTTCAATGAAGAGTAATATTATTAAAGATCAATAATGCTACATAAAATGTCTAATTATTTAAACCTGTTGAAGTGCTGACATAATCACTGCTTGCTACCATTAATTCTAACTTCTGGAGTATTAGAATGAGCTTCGCAGACCTTGTGCTGCCAATGATACTTCTGGCAGTTGCTGAGGTCTGCATTGCACACATCTACAAGACAGATTGTTGTATCAACTTCATTCATAAGTTGTCGTTGTCCTGGTCGCTCCTTCTTAGACGCGCCTGAAGGCGATAACCTCATTCTCACCAAGTACCCTGTTTTAAATTAACTAAAAAACTCATTTAGTCTCCTGTCCGGGATAGCTAGTAGACCCTTTAACTTCCGGAATGTTTGAAAAGGTTTCTTGTTCATAAACATTATAATCCCAAGAAGGTGTCTTTGAATTCGAGTTCATAGTTTATCTCTGTGCTCCACAACCTTATATATAATTATGTTAATCAATCCTTCTGACAATACAAGGATCAAATAAGAGAAATAAATTTTCCTATATCAAAAACAATAAAGTGTTAAAAGCTTCTAAATGACAGAATAGTGTATAGGAAAATTAAAAAGCTCTTGCCTACAGAGGCAAGTTCACAAAATTTACCAGTGATGTTGCATGAAAGCAATCAAGGACTTCAGTTTCCTACAAAAAAAGCTGAAGTAGAGAAGAAAAAAGAACAAAAAAAAAATTCAACTAAAACCAAGTCAAAGTTAACAATAATGTAAGAACATTTTTAGGGAATAAAGGGAAAGCAAAAATCTAGTCACAGTCTTCCAAAAAAGAACTTTTTAATCAACAAACATAAACTGAAAAAAGAATCCAAGAACCCCAATTTACAAACTGAACTAGTAAAAATAGTGAAATAGTATATATTAAAATTATAAAAAATAAGAAAAGAAATTCAAATCAAATATGTGATGGTAAGTGTTAGTAAGTACAGGTACTAACAGCAAGTAAACAGAAATATAGAAATATATATACTGTAGAGAGAGAGAGTCGGGGGTGGGTGGAAGATGAAAGGGAGGGGAAATACCTGAATCGAACGGAGCATGGAGAGCGGAAGAAGTTAGACGGGTTGATGTAGGAGTCGGCTATAATCAGCGGTGGACCGCCTGTAGAATTAGAGTGAAGAGAGGAGATTTAATCGATTGACAGTTAGGGCGATGTAATTGGGACGAGGAGCGGTTGTCAAATTGGGGATGTTTTTGTTAATGGTCTAAGATTCTGATTGTTATATTTTATTTAATTATTAATTAAATTTTTTTGTGTCTGATGCACATACACTGACATATATAATCGAATAACAGACGTATTAAGCCTGCTTATACGACTGTTGTATTTTAACAGACCTGTATTTATGTCGGAATGACGTGTATTCATAGAAGTTACTAAAATATACGTCTGTTGAATGTATAACAGACGTATATAATTACTTTATATGTCTGTTGTTTCTATAACAATCGTAAAAAGGGAGACGCGTATGATACTTTTTGTACTAATGCATATATAGAACCTAGTGTAACACTTTGAAAAGTTTTAGTAACATTTATAAGTAGCCTACTGAAACTTTTTTAACATACTATGGTAACAGTTTAGGAGGCTATTGTAACAATTCGGTAGAAAAAAGTTAAAATGCTAATATTGAAAACCGGAGAATCCCAATAATACAATTTCATAACTGCAAAATACTACCTCCAACCCAAACATTAAACATCCAAATATACAACCATCTAAATATCCAACCATCCAAATATTCAACCATCCAAACATCCATACCAACAAACATCTACAATCTAAGGAAATCATAACAAACTCGACTAATTAAATCAACTAATTTACATTCGAAAACTTGACCTTAGACCCATCAGAAGCTCACTCTCCCTTCTCTGCTAATTGGAAGCATGTCTAAGCGCCTGAAATCTCGACTACCTAATCAATCTGTTGACAGCAAAGTGGACACGCTATAAGAAGTAAAATATAATCTAAGCAACATCATATATGACCACACCTACAAATAGGAGACTAATACAATTAAATAAGTTTTCTATGGAAATAAATTTTAACAGATAAAGTAAATAATCATGTGTATAAAATAATTTGGCTTATAAACACATAACTGTAATTCAAACACACATCACAAGTCAACATCCACTTGTGATAGCTTATGTGTTTTTAAGTGTATCATGTACATCTGAAGAATTTGGAAATGATTTATTTCAAACTCTGGACCAAATTTGTTTGTAATTTCTGAATTAACTAACAATTCAGAAAGTAATGTAATATACTCTTGATAGATCTTTTATAGCGTCTTAGATATCATTTCTACTTCTCTTTTCTAATTTATTAGTCTTACTTTAAAGAGTACTAGAAGCAATAGAAACACAAAATGTCTTTACCTAGTATTTCTTCCCCCGCCTGAGCCCCAACAACTCCATGAGAACAAGAAGTCCTCATCTATTTTCAACTGCTCATATGCGAGGTATATATCACCTTGTCTAAACTAATCCATATAACAACTGAGTTCCTGTGAAGATCAATACATATTTATTAACAAAAGTAAATTTTTTAATTTCAGTTATGATAACCAGATTCTAGAACATGGTTCCCAACTTCTAAGAGGAGATTCAGAGTTAAAACCATTTTCGAATTTAAAATCGAGCAAAGTGGAAGATGCGTGATCATCTCTTGATACGCACATTCATCTCTCTCAGTGGGTTAAATGACTCCATCCAAAACAAGAACCTTCCTGTATGTGGCAGACTGCAATAAGTAAATTGAAATAAAACTTTAGAGCTTAATTATTAGAATGTCCCTCCTGAATGAGCTTTTCTTTACTCAAGCTAAAGCACATTAGACACACATGAATAATGTCCCCGGCCTTGTTCAAAACAACAACATAGGACTTCTTTCACTTTCTTACATAGAGAAAATTTTTAAAAAATAAAATACACAATTATTCATAATAAATACCCGAAAGACCATAACATTTTGGTAATCAGACTTTCCCTGAAATAATATCTTTTCCACCTTCAATAAGTGTGCTTCTCCTGAAATTGATCATCCATCATCATCAGTAAGAAAAAATTTCCTTTATAGAATAATTGTCAACCATGTAATGACTAATTTTGACTAGAACGATAACAAAAGAAAAGAAAATTAAGGTGGTTATTTCTTCCTGTATGTTTATTTCATATAAGTGTGTCACAGAACTAGAACAAGAATGCATTCTGGAATTAATACATTCTGGTATCAAAACCTAAAATGTAAGACGGTAAGCAACCTCATCACCAACTGACCATCCATATGGCACCAACATACTAAGATGCATAAGTTATAATACCAAACTATAACATGAACTTACTAGTCTAAAACCTCTCTGTTCAACTATCATCACGAATAAAAACATGTTATAAAGCCTAATAGAAACTATAACACTAACACAAAGCACAACAATACAGGACTTGAATTCAGTAATTTAACCAAAAAATTAAAAAACCATGTCAAAAATAAACATACTCAATTAAAATATATAGGAAATAATGAATATAAGATACATAATCTTGGAAAATGAAGCTACAAAATAATGAGTCCAACATCAAAAAAAAATAAAAAAACACACACAAAAACAGGGGGAAAGAAAGAGAGAGCTTAAAACAAGTATAAAGTACACCTGAAAAAACAAAGAAAAAACAAAGTTTCAAGTGCAAATCCAAATGAAAAACACCTAAAATCAAAGAGAATAGATATTAGATGCAGTTAAAGGGATTATATGTAAATAATGGAACCTAATTGAAGTTTAATTAAGAACTAAAGCCCTAACTGAAGAACCGAAGTATAGATCCCACAATTCAATTGAGCACTAATCAGAAATGTATACTCCTAATTACGTACTATAGATCGACAGTTGCGGGGAGAGGGAGCGAAATTGGGGACGATAATGAGAATAGTCAGAGATTGAGAGGGGAAGTCGAATGAATAGGGTGTTAAAATTTTGTGTGAAAATTTCAAACGGGTGTAAAAATTTACAAATACTTATAATTTATTATTTTAATAAATATAATTAAATTAAATATTTTTGAAAATAAATATTAATTATATGTATTTTACTATATTTACAATTCATATATTTTAATTTTAATAATATATTTTATTTTTATAAAATTTATATAAGTGCTTACCAAACGAGGGGAATTTATTTTGATTTTATTACTTTCATAATTTTAATTTATAGTTTATTGCTTAAAAAATTCCTATTTAATTTTTTTAATTTTATTATGTGTAAAATACATATATCATTGTGTGTCTTATTTATTCAATTTATATTGCATATATCACCTTAAATTCTTGTAAAATGAATTTAAATTAATATTTAATCTTAGAAAATATAATATTATTTTAACACTCCAAGATAACATTTTGACAAATATGTTGGAAGGTGCAACACTTTCTAGCTAATGTAACGTCATAATTTTTGCTAAGGTGACACGAAAAACACATTGTTAAATTAGCACATGAGTACAATACCTAAGATAACATATTAGCTAACATTCTTTGGGGTAGGGGTTGCGAGAGACCATATATAGTGTAGTGTTTTCAAAAGATCCGTTTGATCCCTATATGTCCAGTTTCGTTTTAAAAGTCATTTTCAAAATCAGACAAAATAAAATTTATTACAACTTTGAATAAAAATAGTTTGCTTTATTAAAAAATAATTACATCATTTGAGTTTTACAAGAATAGAAATATATAATGAAATATTATAAAATAAAAAATTTCCGAAAGCCAAAATAAGTGCCATTAAATTCATTATCATCTTTTATTTTCTGCTCCCCTCCCCTCTTTATTCCTTTGCATTCACAATGAACTGCCGACAATATATCAGGAAAAAGAATACCGGGAACAAAAAAAATGCTAATTTGCTTCAAAATTCGCACTAACACATTTTAATCTAACCAGGAGCTACCTCCAACCTTATCTACTAATTTAAATACTTAAAAGAGCACTATGAAACTATGTAAAAAAATAGGAATCAATATTTTCGTTGTATAGCTTTGGTGGAACAAATTACAAAATTTTCTTTTATCTTTTGATTTTTCATACTTCAAATTTCCATTAGTTTGTAACTTAACTAGAGTTCTATCGATTTGGTGAGGTTTAGTAACAATTATACTTCGTAAAAATCAAGCTATTATCGTTACTTTTATCCAGTGCAATGTAATATCGGTACATATGCTAAAATCTGTGAGAAATATGCTAATATCAATATCGGTACAAGAGAAAAATACAAGAAAAGAAAATTGTGTGTTGGCCAAAGAGGAACAGAGGACGTACTTCACAAATGATTTAGTATTTGGAGCTACTAGTTTAGCCCCTGCCTGTCAAAAAACGTCTAAGAAATAACTTCTCATAAATGATTGCAGGAGCGAATCCTGAAGCAATGATATTTATAAGACAACATTTACTCAAACATAAATTTCTAATTTTACCACAAATCTAACAAAAAGACTATTTCAATTAAATCACTTGTAGCTGCCCCTATACATGTGATCATGATATGACCAGAAGATTACAATAGAAGTTAAAAACTAGGGCCTCGTTTGCTTCGATGTAACCCAACTATATAACTTGGAACTCCTTGAAATCAAAAATTATTACGGTGTTTGATTTGTTGTATTTTAGACTAGGCAAGAGAACTCCAAGTTCCAAGGTTTTGTAGTTACCACAAAATATTGGTATTTAGTTACCGGTCCATCATGGTCACCACAAGTTACATAGCTATCCAATACAAAAATATTAATTACTTACCAAATTTAACTACGTAACTTATAGTTGCATAGTAATAAACCAAACACCGGTTTTTAAATTATCTCGAAACATCTAATTGTAACTTAGTTACAGGGAAGTTAAAGTTCCAATGTAATCACGTAATTGACAAAACAAATGAGACCTAGACAGTAAAATGTGCATTTAATAATAGATCCATATGCAATTTTAATATTAGAAACTACGAAACACAAGTAGACACTTCAAATGATTAGACACATAGACATATCATATCAGAGAAAAGAAAGAAAACATTATATTTACTTCTTTAATTGTCGATGTCTAACTTTTTCATCAGATTTCCCACAACTTTGAGCTCCGCTGTAAATTAACTATTGATACGTAATATTAGAATTTGTAAATTCAAGTTCAGTTAATATTATTTCTTTACTCAAATTTAAGAACAAGACTAAAAATATCTAACAGGAACTCACTAAGAAGTCTGAAATCAGACCGACCAAATCAGAAACAGGACAGAAGCATAACAGATGTAGAACATAACATATTAGACTTTAAAATGTCAAAAACAAAATAAAAAAAATGAAATTATTACCATATTCTATTTCTCAAATTATCAATATTCTTCGGGTTTGATAAACCACAGAGAGAAGAGAGAAAAGTAGGGTGTTAATATAATAGAACTAGTTATCAATTACGAGAAAATGAGGCTTTATATAGCCAACAGGTATATAACAATAAAGAAAACATTCTAACAAGAAAATAATTATAATATTGAAACTATTCAATAATAATATTATCTATGTTAACACCCCCTCAAATTCACGATAGTGAATCGAATCGAGAGTTTGTCAAACAAGAAAAAAAGTCATATAACCAAATGATTCAGAACTGCAGCTGAGAAAACAAGAGTATCCAAACGAATCCCAACATAGTCATAAATCCAAAACAACCAAAAGCTTCCAATAAAATTTATAGCACAACAACATAAGAGAAATCGTCCAAACACACCATAATGCAAGAGA
Organism: Apium graveolens; assembly: GCF_009905375.1. NCBI lineage: Eukaryota > Viridiplantae > Streptophyta > Magnoliopsida > Apiales > Apiaceae > Apium > Apium graveolens. Next base: position 121,846,117 of record NC_133657.1, read on the forward strand.
AAAATAGAGCAATCCAAGTGTATCCAACCCAAAATCAGAGTTAACAAAAAATTCAATCAAGAGAAGAACCGTCTACGTTATCTAATAACCAAAACAACTTTATAACTAAAACAAGTCCGCAAACATCGAAACTAAATTCAAATAATAAATATGCAACCATCGAAATTAAATTCAAATATAAAATCCAACCCAATAAACAATCCAAACAAAGTCCAAATAACTGAATCCAAGTCAACAAACTGTATCCAATCTTCAAAGAAATAAAAACTGTATCCCAATTCAAACTGTATCCAAATTTAATCAAATCCCGCGAAGGGCCAATTTGCCTGGAGCACCAGATAAACTAAACCAATGTGCCTAGAGCACCAAATAAACTAAAGCAGTCCCTTAAAAGGACAATGTTCCTAAATGACCAAATAAACTAAACCAATCCCCACGAAGGGCCAATCTTCCTAGAGCACCAAATAAACTAAAACAATCCCTCAAAAGGCCAATGTTCCTGGAGCACTACATAAACTAAATAATCCCTCGAAGGTCCAATGTGCCTAGAGCACCAAATAAACTAAACAATTCTTCGTAGGATCAATGTGTCTAGAGCACCAAATAAAATAAAATAAAAGGCGGAAAAGTATACAGATGTGCCTAGGGCTCCCCTCATCATCAATACAAGAAAAGGAAAGGAAAATGAGAGGGAAAAAAAGAAAAAAATAATATTATCAAGAAGGCAATATCATCAAAGACCCGGAGTATGTACTAGAGTCCCAACCAAAACCAGAAGAAAAATTGTATGAGAGTTCCAACCAAAATCAGCAGAAAGTTGTATGAGAGTCTCAACCAAAAACAAAAGAAAAAAACTTCAACCAAAATCAATTTTGTTTACCCATGAGAAATCGAACCAAATCAAAGAAAAAAATAATATTCATGATTAAAACTCAAAATCATCTAAGACAAATAAAAAATAACCGACTTGAATAAGAATAAGATGATAAGAAACAATAATCATAACACATGTTTTAAACCCAACATGTGAAAGTCAACCCGATATAACTCATTATCCACCTATCCCGGATCAAACTATTACTCTTGATACCATGATAAAATATGGAGAGAAAAGAGAAAAGTAGGGTTTTATTATAATATGACTTGTTAGCAATTACAAGAGATGGGTCTTTATATAGCCAACATGTACACAATAATAAAGGAAAATATCATAACAAGAAAACTATTACAATAATGAAATTATCCAATAAGAATAACACTATATATGGTAAGATGGTTCACCCATGGAATCAAGAATATTTTAAAAATTGCTTAACAAGTCTTCCCTCCAAAATGAAGCTTCTGCTGACTTTCGTGAAAGTGAACTCTGATATGCGTCGATTGTTCTTCCCCAAGTGCTAAAAGCTGCCACATTATCAATTGAGCTATTAATTTTTAGGTTTTTTTTATTTTGTTTCATTTTAATTGGATCTGTTTTATTCAATTTTTGGTTTTACTTCGGTTTCAGTTTTTTTACCAGGGGACCCCAAAGAAAGATGAACAAGATACTGAATTGAGCAAATTGAAAGAAAGTAAATGGGCCAGATAATCCAATTAAACAAAACAATGGGCTAAGTGGGCCGAGTCAAGAAAGTATAAGAGGTTAAACTAAGAACTAAGTGAAGTCTTCCTGTGTTAGCCCATATGAAGATTTCACAAATCTGGCCTCATTATACAACATAAATTCACACCCATTCAATAAAAAAATTGGATGAACCTAATAAAAAATTAATAAATTGGATAACTTTTGATCATCTTTCTTCAATAAAGGTTTTCAAGATATTTCCAAATATGATGTGGCATGACAACCTTGATTCCAACCTGTTAGAGTTGTATGGTTGACAACCAAGATTGCCCAAACTTGGAAACTTTCTGAATTGGTTAAAATACATATATAGGTGTAAAAAGTGTATATCAATATTACTCTTTTTGGTTTATGAGTCATTTTCAATTTAATTTATGGACCACATAGTCAACTTTTAAAGGTTGTTAACTATTGGAGAAGAATGTTGTCAAATTAATATGAAATTGAGTAAAAATAAGATAATAATATATATATATATAATGATTTAGCAAGGTTGACAACTATTTTGGCAATCCATTATTGAAGATGCTCTTAGATCTTGTATTGTATGATCTCTAAAAGAATATTTTTTAAATTCCTCTCTATTAAAAAAAAAAATTAACATGCTATCAACACAATTGCTGAAAGCAGTTTTCTGGTAAGTGATTTTTGTTAACAAATATATTACTCTATTATTTAGCTTAAAAATGGTAAGTATTTATGATTTAATCAAACTAGAATAATAGCATGTGCACGATACGGGTCATTATCTAGCAATGTTTTGAAATACAGAATGTACATTTTTTAAATTTTCAGTTCCCAAGGATTTTGCACTACAAGACAATAGTAAATAGAAATTATCATGCATACATTCTCAATAATAATCTAGACTATTGAGTGATGTATACAGTTTTCTTTTTCTAGGTTTTGATAATTCTGATGATAACAAATTTTTTGATTGTATGTGGTCTTGAGTTAAAGATTGTTGATATTAATTGTAATTTGTGTAGTTTTGATATATATATATATATGTGTGTGTGTGTGTGTTATGTAGTTGAAACTTTTTGCGTATGAATCGATAATATTTCATTTCTGCTTAGCGTTCTCGTGTTAAAATATGAATACTATGTTGTTAAGTATACGACAGTGGTGTATAGTTAACAAATATATGTACTATGTGTTTATCATTTATACATGATTTATTTATAAGTTGTGTTATAGTATAAGGACTAACAATGCACAGGCATACTCTAGATTGTGCTAATTGAAATTATTTCCGTTGTAATTGTTGATTATATATTTATGTTGTTGCCTAATGGATGAATAATAAATCTGTTTCGGCATATGAGGCATTCGCGGGAAGTAATATATTATGTTAGTCTATATTTCTTTCCACTGCATAATTAAATGCTATTGGTAATATGTTAATGCTTAGAAAGTAAAATAAATAAAAGTGATTATATCACTACGCCATAGATGGCCTATAGAAACAACAAGAAAATGTTACAACAAGCCCAAAAAAATGTTATCACAACCAGCTAAAGCCCTAAGGTTACATAAAAATCATTGTTTTTTTTCGAGTTACCTTTGGCCCCTAAGGTAACATCCCTCTTAACGTAGTGCAACATTGACATTTGTGTTACCATAGCAAACAAAGGTAACATCAAAGTATATCTATAGTATCACACTATGAATTCTACCTTTGCACTTAGAATTTGTAAAAAAAAAAATGGGCCCCACATGTGGGCCCCGCCTGTGGGCCCACAAGTGGGCCACGCCTGTGGGCCCACAAGTGGGCCACAAAATCATTGTAATATCATTTCTGTTAGGAATATGTTGTGTACTTGATGATAACTTAAACAAAACACTTAGTAGATATTATTTAGTGCAATTGTAGCTTTCAACGGATGATCATTTCAACATCCGTTGAAAGAGTAGCTTATGTAATAAAAAGATTAGTAGCACATTTTTGCATACTGTAATGGCTTAGTGAACTAGATATTATAAAATGAATAAGTCATGTTGACTACTAAATTGATATGCAAGATAGGTTAGTTAATTGTAAATATCAGATGCCTTGTAATCTTGTCTAAATGAAATAGAGTTAACTGCCAAGAAAATAGTCTCAACGGATGATTCACAAAGCTTCAACGGATGATCAACTCAAGTTTCAACGGATGATTCACATAGTCTCAACGGATGATCAACCAAAGTTTCAACGGATGATCAACCACAGTTTCAACGGATGATCAACCACAGTTTCAACGGATGATTCAATGAAGCTTCAACGGATGTTGAAATTCAAAAGAGCAGTTGATAGTGACTAGACAGTCACATGCGTTGATTGTATACAATTGGAATGTGGCAGCCTATTTGCAGGGTTTAGAGAACAAAGAAACATTTCCATTTCCATACTAAACTGAAGTTATTCAAAGATGTCGGATAAAGAAATTAAGAAGCATGAAACTAGACTAGAAATATTTTTTGTCTTATTTGTTTATCTTTTTATCATATAACTTGGTGATATTTAAACCAAGTGTAGCAAGTAGAACTAGAAGAGTTGTGAGAATTCAAACAAGCAAAAACCAGAGAAACAGATAAGGCTAAATCTGTAAAGAATTCCTCTGTTCTTGAGTGTTCTATTCTGTGAGCAGCTGTGTACAACATTGTAACACAGAGTTTTTTATTAATATATATCTCTGGTGGAAAAGTTCAATCCACCAAAAAGTTTTTAAGTACTTGTATTTAATTACTTTGTGCTTTGATTTCTTTACTACTTTCATTCCGCACCATTGCTAAATTAAACACAGTTATATATTTATAGCAGAACTATTCCTAAAATTGAAAAGAAGCCAGAATTACATTCACCCCCTTTTCTGTAATTATTGTTTAGATTGTTTGGGAATAACAATTGGTATCAGAGCAAGCTCTTGAAGAACACAGAGTTTAAAGATCACAACAACTAACAAGATGAAACAAAAGTAAGTTCATCAAGTAATCAGGTAATTACCACTAATCTAGCAAATTTATCTAAAGATGAGTGTAATGATGCTATAAATGACATGTCTACTGAGTTATATCATCTGCGTGTCACACTCAAATCTCTCACTAAAGAAAACACTAAAATTAAAGAGAATAATTTGTTTTTAAGTGAAAGAAACAATGTGCTAGAGACTCAATTTGTTAAGTTTGAAAAATTTAAAATAGAGTGCAAGATTGCCAAAGATGAACTAACTGAATCCTTAAAGAAAGAGGAGATTTTAAGAAAGCAACTTGAACCAGAACATGAGGTAATTAAGTCATGGAAATCATCTAGAGATGTCCATGCTCAAATTACTAAAGTTTAAGGAATATAATCATTCTGTGATGAAGCCTGGAAAAAGAGTAAGGAGAAACTAAATTCTAATTTGGTAGAAGGACTTTCGACGGATGTTGATTCGACGGATGATGAATGTTATCCGTCGAATGACCAAAAGGATTATCCGTCGAAAGAAAAGGAATCACATCCGCTGAGTGAAAGAATGCCAGTTAGCAAAGCCAAACTAGCTAAGCTAAATGAGAAATATGGATCAGTTTCTAAGAACTTTGTTCCAGGAGAAACAAGTCAAGTGAAACAGAACAAGAGAGTCAATATAGGGCATATGTCTATTAAATAATTAAATGACATATTAGAGAAAATTGAAGTGAAAGCAGAGTCTAAAAAAAACAATAGAAATGGGAAAGTAGGAATTAACAAACATAACAACTACACACCTGATAAATATGCACCAAGAAAAATATGTGTTAAGTGTGATAGTGTTAATCACTTGTCTGTTAATTGCAAACTTGCTTTGTCTGCTCCCATATCTGCAACTTCTTCATTTCCCAATATGACTACAATGCCTGTGAATGTTATGCCTGCACATAATTAGAATGCACAGTTTGTTAATATGCCATTTGCACAAAATCCTTACTATGCTGCATTGTGTATGCCATAAATGCCATTTAACATGCCATACTGGGATAACATGTTTGCACATAATATGCCTTTCCATGTTAATCAGCCTGTGCATGATAATTCTGCAATGATGAATGTTTTTAAGGGTTCTACTCAATTGACTAAGGATGAATTTCAAATGCCTAAGTCAGATGAGGACAAGCCTAAGAAACCTAAGAAAATGGCTAACAAAGCAGGACCCAAGGAAACTTGGGTACCAAAATTAACTTGATTTAATTTTATTATGTTCAGGGAAATAGAAAGAACCTTTGGTATTTGGATAGTGGGTGCTCAGGGCACATGACTAGAGATTCTACCTTGCTCACTAAGTTCAAGGAGAGAGCTGGCCCAAGTATTACTTTTGGAGATGACACTAAGGGTTATACTGTGGGATATGGCTTGATTTTAAAGGATAATGTCATCATAGAGGAAGTTGCCCTAGTGGATGGACTCAAACATAATTTGTTGAGTATCGGCCAGCTTTGTGATAAGGGCAACTCAGTAACTTTCAATTCTGAAGCCTATATTGTGACCAACAAGAAAACCAATAAAGTGGTTCTCACTAGAGTAAGAAAATGAAATATGTATTTAGCTGACTTCAACTCATCAAATGCAGAATTTGTCACTTGTCTATTAGCAAGGCAAGTCAAGATGAAAGTTGGCTATGGCACAAGAAGTTGTCCCACCTCAACTTCAAGACTATGAATGAGCTAGTCAGGAAAGATTTGGTAAGAGGCATTCCACAAGTGGAATTTGTTAGGAATATGTTGATAACTTCAACAAAACACTTAGTAGATTTTATTTAAGTGAAATTGTAGCTTTCAACGGATGATCAATTCAACATCCGTTGAAAGAGTAGCTTATGTAGCAATAAGATTAGTAGCACATTTCTGCATACTTAAAATAACTTAGTGAACTAGATGTTGTAGAATGTTTAAGTCATGTTGACTACTAGATTAATATGCAAGATAGGATGGTTAATTAAATATTAGATGCCTTGTAATCTTGTATAAATGAAATGGAGTCAAATGTCAAGAAAGCAGTCTCAACGGATGATTCACAAGGTTTCAACGGATGATCAACATAAGTCTCGACGGATGATCAACCTGAGTCTCAACGGATGATCAATATAAGTTTTAACGGATGATTAGATTCAAAAGAGCAGTTGATAGTGACTTGACAGTCACATGCGTTGGTTGTATGCAAATGGAATATGGCAGCCTAATTCAGATTTTAGAGAACAAAGAAGCAAATCTATTTTCATGCTAAACTGAAGTTATTCAAAGATGATGGAAAAAGAAGTGTAGCAGCATGAAATTATACTAGAAATAGTTTGTCTTATTATCTTGTCTTTTTATCATATAACTTGGTGATATATAAACCAAGGGTAGCAAGTTGAATTACATCCAAGTTAGTAAGCATTTTACTAGAGAAATAGATAAGGCAAAATCTGTAAAGAATTTCTCTGTTCTTCTTGTTCAACTTGTAATCAGCTGTGTACATTTTATAACACAGAGTTCTCTACCTAATATATATCTCTAGTGGAAAAGTTCAATCCAATAGAAAGTTTTTAAATACTCGTATTTAAATGCTTTGTGTTTTGATTTCTATTTTACTTTCATTCTGAAATATTGCAAAATCAAACATAGTTATTTATTTATAGAAGAATTTTTCTTGAAACCTCAAAAGGAGCCAGAATTCTATTAAACCCCCATTCTGTAATTATTGTTTAGATTATTTAAGAATAATAATTGGTATCAGAGCAAGCTCTTGAAGAACAAAGAGTTTAAAGATCACAACAACTAACAAGATGAGCAGAAAAGATGTTGGAGTAAAGATTCCATTTCTGGACAAAGACAACTATCACCATTGGAAGGTGAAGATGCACCTGCATCTCCTATCTTAAGATAAAGCATATGCGAACTGCATTGAGAAAGGTCCACATGTCCCTATGAGAGCTGCTACAGGAAATGAATTATCTGTCCTAAAGCCTAGAGTAGAATGGTCTGATCCTGATATTGAACAAGTTCATGAGGATAAAAGGCCATGAACAATTTATTTAATGGTATTGATGGTGACATGTTTGACAACATCATAAACTGCAAAACTGCCAAGGATGTCTGGGACACAATTCAAGTTATATGTGATGGAACTGAGCAGGTAAGGGAGAACAAAACTTATGAGCTTGAAATAGAGCAAGATGAGAAGTTGGAGAAAGGAAGAAAAAAGGTAGGATCTATTGCATTAGTTTCTGAGCAAGAAAAGGAGAAGGAGACAAAGGTTGAAGTTGTTGAATCTACACCAAACCATAGAGTTTGTGAAGGCAAGGGAAAAGGGCTAGTAGCTGAACTTGAAGATAATCTTAGTCAAGATGACATGGATAACATAGATGAGCATCTTGCTTTTCTATCCAGGAGATTTGACAAGCTCAAATTCAAGAAGAACTTTGGAGCAGCCAAGTCAAACAGATTCATGGTTGATAAGTCCAAATTCAAATGTTTCAAGTGTGGCTTGGCATATCACTTTGCTAATGAATGCAGAAAGTCTGATTCTAGTAAAAAAAGTTTGAGTTTGTTGATTAAAAACAGAAATATTTTGAGTTGCTCAAATAAAAGGAAATGGATTTCATTATACAAGAAAATGACTGGGCTGCAGATGGATTAGAAGAGGATGAAGATACAAGTTATATCAATCTAGCACTTATGTCCAAATTAGATAAAACAGAAGTCAGTTCATCCAGCAATCAGGTAATCACCACTAATCTAGTATATTTATCTAAAGCCGAGTGTAATGATGCTATAAATGACATTTCTACTGAATTATACCATCTACGTGTCACACTCAAGTTTCTCACTAAAGAAAACACCAAACTTAAGGAGAACAATTTATTTTAAGTGAAAGAAATAATGTGCTAGAGACTCAATTTGTTGAGTTTGAAAAATTAAATATAGAATGCAAGATTGCTAAAGATGAACTAACTGAATTCTTAAAGAAATAGGAGATTTTAAGAAAGCATCTTGAACGACAACATGAAGTAATTAAGGCATGGAAATCATGTAGAGATGTCCATGCTCAGATTACTAAAGTTCAAGGTATAGAATCCTTCTGTGATAAAGCCTGGAAAAAGAGCAATGATAAACTAGATTCTAATTTTGTAGAAGGACTTTCTACAGATGTTGATTCGAAGGATGATGACTGTCATCCGTCGAAAGATCTAAAGGATCATCCGTCGAGTGAGAAAAAGCCTATTAGCAAAGCTAAACTAGATAAGCTGAATGAGAAATATGTATCAGTTTCTAAGAACTTTGTTCCAGGAGAAATAAGTCAAGTAAACAAGAATAAGAGAGTCAATGTAGGGCATCTATCTATCAAGAAATTGAATGACAGATTAGAGAAAATTGAATTACAAGTAGAATCTAAAAGGAAAAATAATAGAAATGGGAAAGTAGGAATTAACAAACATAACAACTACATACCTGATAAATATGCACCAAGAAAAATCTGTGTTAAGTGTGGTAGTGTTAATCACATGTCTGTTAATTGCAAACTTGCTATGCCTACTCCCATGTCTGCACCACCTTCATTTCCCAGCATGTCTACAATGCCTGTAAATGTTATGCCTGCACATAATTTGAATGCACAGTTTGCTAATATGTCATTTGCTCAAAATCCTTACTATGCTGCATTTAGTATGCCACAAATGCCATTTAGCATGCCATACTGGAATAACATGTTTGCACAGAATATGCCTTTCCATGTTAATCAGCCTGTGCACGATAATTCTGCAATGATGAATGGTTTTAAGGACTCTACTCAATTGACTAAAGATGAACTTCAAATGCTTAAGTCAAATGAGGACAAGCCTAAGAAACCTAAGAAAAACGCTAACAAAACAGGTTCCAAGGAAATTTGGGTACCAAAATCAACTTGATTTAATTTTATTGTGTGCAGGGAAATAGAAAGAATCTTTGGTATTTGGATAGTGGATGCTCAAGGCACATGACTGGAGATTCTATCCTGCTCACTGAGTTCAAGGAGAAAGCTGGCCCAAGTATCACTTTTGGAGATGACAACAGGGGTTATACTGTGGGATATTGCTTGATTTCAAAGGATAATGTCATCATTGAGGAAGTTTCCCTAGTAGATGGATTCAAGCACAACTTATTGAGTATCATCCAGCTTTGTGATAAGGGCAACTCAGTAACATTTAATTCTGAAGTCTGTGTTGTGACCAACAAGAGAAGCAACAAAGTGGTTCTCACTGGAGTGAGAAAAGGGAATGTGTACTTGGCTGATTTCAACTCATCAAATGCTGAATCTGTCACTTGGCTATTTAGCAAGGCAATTCGAGATGAAAGTTGGCTATGACACAAGAAGTTGTCCCATCTTAACTTCAAGACTATGAATGGGCTAGTCAGGAAAGATTTGGTAAGAGGTATTCCTCAAGTGGAATTCTTAAAGGATGGACTGTGTGATGCATATCCATAAAGGAAATCAAATCAAGGCATCATTCAAAAAGAAGCTTGATTCAACAATTGAAGAACCTTTGCAACTATTGCAGATGGATTTATTTGGACCGGTCAATATATTATCCATCTCAAGGAAAAGATATTGCCTAGTAATTGTGGATGATTTCTCGAAGTTCTCTTGGACATATTTTCTAAAATCCAAAGATGAAGCTAGTGAATCATCATCAATCACATAAGGAAAGTCAACAATCTTCCTGATTTCAAAGTAAGAAGAGTCAGGAGTTACAATGGAACTGAGTTCAAGAATTCTGTGATGAGATCATTTTGTGAAGAGAATGGGATCGTGCATGAGTTTTCAGCAGCAAGAACCCCACAACAAAATGGTGTGGTGGAAAGGAAAAACAGATCTCTTATTGAAGTTGCAAGAACAATGCTAGAAGAATCAAAGTTACCAACATATTTTTGGGCTGAAGCTTTAAATACTACATGCTACACTCAAAATATTTCTTTGGTTAATCAAGCCAAATGCATGAAACCCTACCAATTGTTCAAGAATAAGACGCCAACACTAAACTTTCTTCATGTCTTTGGCTGTAAGTGCTATATCTTAAGGAATCAAACTGATCAGCATGGGAAGTTTGATGCTAAAGCAGATGAAGGCATTTTTGTTGGATATGCAGTTGAAAAAGCATATAGAGTCTATAATCTCAGAACCAACATTGTTATGGAATCTGTACATGTTGTGTTTGATGATAAAAATTTGAAGGACTGCAAGATGGAGATTTCCATGAAAGCCTCAAATTTGACAATGTTGAGATGATTTGTGAAGAGGGTGATGATGAAACTGATCAAGAACAAATATCTAAGGAAAATGCAGAAAAGTCTACAATCAATGAAGCACACAACTCAACATCTGTCGAAAGATCAAGTGCATCATCCGTTGAAATAGAGACTGCATCATTCATTGAAAGGAAAAATTCAACATCCGTTGAACCATCAATAGAAATTAAGGGCTAATACAGATCACAATTAGAAAGGACCACAACTACAAGTCAAAGATCCACAAACTCAGGGGGAGTTTCTTCTAATTAAAACTTTGTCACCCATCAAGACAATAATGAGGCCTCTTTATCTAGAGCTAATCTACCATAACAGAGAAAATGGACTAGAGATCACCCATTTGAACTGATTATTAGTGATGCATCTTCAAGAGTACAAACAAGAAAAAAACTCAAGAGGAATGTCTATATATCAGCTTTCTATCTCAGGAAGAGTCTAAAAAGGTAGAGGAAGCTTTGTTGGATCCTGATTGGGTTTTAGCTATACAGGAGGAGCTAAACCAATTTGAAAGGAATAAAGTATGGAAGCTGGTACCCAACCCTAAAGGAAAGAATCCTATTGACACTAAGTGGGTATTCAGAAACAAGATGGATGAAAATGGCATAGTAGTCAGGAACAAAGCTAGATTGGTTGCTAAGGGCTACTGCCAACAAGAAGGAATTGATTTTGATGAAACCTTTGCTCCTGTTTGCAAGACTTGAAGCCATCAGAATCTTCTTAGCCTATGCAGCCCATGCCAATTTCAAGGTCTATCAAATGGATGTCAAAAGTGCTTTTCTAAATTGAGACTTGGAGAGGGAAGTCTATGTCAGTCAGCATATTGGTTTTTCCCAAATGTTCCATAATATGTCTATTACCTCTTGAAAGCATTTATGGATTGAAGCAAGCACCTAGAGCCTGGTATGATACTTTTTCAAAGATTCTCTTTGAAAATCACTTCACAAGAGGTACTATTCACAAAACTCTATTCTTTAGAAATGTTAATGGCTCTAGTATACTTGTTCAAATATATGTAGATAATATTATATTTGGTTCTACAAATGAAAAACTTTGTAAAAAGTTTGCCAAACTAATGCAAAGTAAATATGAAATGAGCATGATGGGAGAACTAACTTACTTTCTTGGTTTACAAGTTAAGCAAGTTAGTGATGGAATATTCATTAGTCAAACCAAATACATTTATGATCTTTTGAAGAAGTTTGACTTAATGGATTGCACATCTGCAAAAACTCCCATGGCCACTGCAACTAAACTTGAATTAATTACTACTGAAAAGTCTGTGGATATTTCAAGTTATAGAGGCATGGTTGGAGTACTCTTATATTTAACAGCCAGTAGGCCAGATATAATGTTTGCTACATGTCTTTATGCTAGATTTCAGGCTGATCCTAGAGAATCTCATTTAATAGCTATTAAGAGAATTTTCAGATATCTCAAAGGAACACCAAAACTTGGCATATGGTATCCTAGAGATTCTGGTTTTGATCCAACTGGCTATTCATATACAGATTATGCAGGTTGTAAAATTGATAGAAAGAGTACAACAGGAACCTGTCAATTTCTAGGAAATAAGCTAGTATCCTGGTTCAGTAAAAAGCAAAATTCAATTCCAATTTCTACAGCTGAAGCTGAATATAATGCTGCTAGTAGTTGTTGTGCTCATATTTTATGGATGAAAAATCAATTGTTGGATTATGGTCTATAGGTAAATAGGATTTCCATTTTTCGTGACAACACAAGTGCCATTGCAAATACTGAAAATCCAGTACAGCATTCAAGGACCAAGCACATTGACATCAAGTACCACTTCATTAGAGATCATGTTATGAATGGTATTGTGGAACTTCATTTTGCTCTAAGTGAGAAGCAACTTGCAAACATCTTTACCAAGCCACTTGATGAATCCACCTTCACTAGGTTGGTAAGTGAGTTAGGTATGCTAAATTACTCTTAATCTATATTGATGTCTAAGCAAATTGTAATACAGCCAGAGTAAAAGTTGATATTTCCTGTCATAGATAAAAAAATTTTTTAAGTCAAAGTTTATATCTTGACGGATGTTCATTATCCATTGAAAATGAACATCCATTGAATTTTATTATCCGTAGAAATATCAATTATTACTGTGGCTATGTTTATCGATATCCGTCGAACTGCACTAAATCTTAGCCGTTAATTTTGAGCATCATCCGTCCAATTTACTTATAGCCTGTATGTATATTTCAATGGATAATCTTAGAATTTTGATAGTTTTCTTTAATTTTGAAATGACTATTTGGGATAATTTGATTGGTTACTTTCTTTACTTTTTAATTTTTGACAGTTTATTATTAAGTATAAAAGCTAATTTCATTTCTATTTTTCACTTTTATCATTCTCAAGCAATTTCTCTAACGCTCTTCTTCCTAAAGCAAATACTCACTTTCCGCAACTAACTCCAATCACAGAAATGGCACCCGCAATCAAAATCATGTCCTCAACTGGGTTTATCTATGAAAAGAACAACTTTGTGGCTCTGGTGAACAAGCAAATTCCGGCTTCTGAAGATTATCACAAGATAATGAACTTCATACTGAACTGTAAATTGAGTTATGCCATGCTTGCATCTCCAACCATTTACTGTGAAGTTGTCGAGAAAATTTGGACTACGGCAGTGTTCAACTCCAAGGACAAAACTATTACCTTCACTCTCAAAGGTAATGAACACTGTTTTAACTATGATGCTATTGAAAAATGCTTTAAATTGCCTGAAAACAACACACTTGCTTCACACACAGACACTGATCTGAGTAACATGCTAGTTTCTATGAGCTATGTTGTTGATGCCACTAAATTAGGTGATGTTAGGAGATTGGGTCTTAGAAAAGAATGGAGTTTTCTGTGTGATTCATTTATTAAAGTGTTTTTTGGTAAAATTAGCAATTTTGATGTTGTATTTTACTCACTTGTTCACATGCTTTATATGCTTCTTAGTGATAAGTACGTCTATTTTAGCACTTCTGTTATGTATGAGTTAGGGAGTAAATTAGGGGATATTAAGAAGAGGTCTAAAAATATTTATTATGCTAGATTCTTCATGATGATTGTTAATTTTGTTTCTGAGAATCTCTCAATTGAGAACCCAACAAACAAGTTAGCTTGTTGGGTCAAAGAGAGAAGAGTTATTGCTGATCTAAACAGGACTAATCACCATAAGGATGTTCCCCTTGTGCACATGCCAATCATGGAACAGCCTCAGGTAAGTGAGCTAAACATTTCTATCCCTACTACTTCCCAACCTATTACTTCTTTGCAATCAAATGTGGCTATGGAACCTGTGACAGTGACCAAACTGGTGCCTACCCAAGCCTAAAACCAACAGTTTCTAAATTCAAGTCAAAGAAATCCCCTTTTAGTTTCTTTCAATAGATACTAGTTGTAAAATCCACTAAAAGCCAAGAGGGGAGTGTGAAGGGAAGTGAGACTGGTGAGGGACAGGGTGAACATCAAAGAAACCTTAAGAATAAGGTTGGAGAGGTGAGTGCATCCTAGCCTAGCCACACTATAGTTTCCCAAGAAACTCTAGTGCTTAACAATGATATAAGCTCATTGTTAGTTACATCCTCCCAAAAGGATGTGACTATTAAATAAATCTCTCATCCAAGAGCACATACCAAGAGGGTTAGGTACACAAGCTCACCCCAAACTTATATCAAAAAGAAGAAATCAAAAACCATTGGGGATACACTGGGTGCACACACTGTGCCTACTGCAGTCAAAGACTCAGTTCATGCACCCTCTCAAAGTCAGATTGATGTGGCTCCAATAAATATGGAGTCAGAGCCAAAATCTTTAGTTATAGAAGCACCCAATATACCAAACTCACCCACAAATTCTTTGGATGTGGATATCATTCACACATCAATTCCTGATTCTCCATCTCTAACTCTCATGGAGAAGCCAAAATTTACACCAAGTGAGCATCATCTTTTAGATGATTTGTTGGCTCACTTGCCATTTCTTTCTGATTCTACTAAAAATACTGTGCAAAATCTCAAATCAATCACCACAGATTCAACAGTAGTTTCTACTCCAAACTCTGTCATTTTTACTATCTCGACGTATATTGTTCATCTGTCTACTAGTGACTATATCTCGACAGATGTGCTTAACAACAGTAATCTGTTAAAACTTTCAACTACTATTTTGACGGATGTTTCTCATCCGTTGAATATCACTGCACCACTTCAAATTTCAACTACAGTTACAAGTGCAGATGGTTTAGTGGTTGTACAGTCACTCTTAGGATTGAGGGGAGGGAGTGAACAGAGTGAGAGGTTGAGTTGCTCTCAAGCAAAAGGTTAGGAAATGAGTGAAGCTCTGCAAGCTATTTCTTCCAGCTTGGCAAAAATGAGTGAGTGGAGTCCCACCTTAGTAGGTGAAGGTGAGGGTGGGAAGCCAAGGGGATCCCTTAATGCAAAAATAGAGAGAAAATTAGAGAAAAACAGGTACAGGAGAAATAAGGATGGAGACCATTGCTAGTGAGTCAATGAATGTCAGTGATACAGAAAAAGAGAAATTGTTTCGTCAAGAATTTCAAGCTATGATAGATTCCATCTCTTTATATGCTGAGACATTTACTTATCCTGTTCCAACATATCGAATTCTGGCGGGACAGGGCAATGAGGCGGCTGAGAAGATACTCAACTTGGTGCATACTACTGCTTCCATGCAAAGGGCTAAGGATGCCATCGCAGCCATGCCATCCACAGCTGGTGATGATGTTGATTATGAAACTGGTGGTTCTGAGGATATATTTGGGGATGAAGATGATAATGAAGGAGTGTTCATGGATATAGGGGAGAAGTAGGCCCTAGCTCGAGATCAAACATTCCATCTTGGGTGTTTTCCAAAGCATGTGATGAGCACCATTTCAAATCCACTCTTTCTCACATCATTCAGCAAACTCAGACAGCCCTTCAAACTAATAAAAATGCCAACACCAAGAAACTTCTACAAGCACATATGCACTCTCTCCAGCTACATCAAATTTATCGCTCAAACAAAATCTAGATGTCACTAAGCTGAAGACAGAAATTGATCAAGTCAAGAAGGATGTTACTGAGAGATTGGATGCTAAGTTTCCTAACACAACCATGGCATACATCAACAGAAAACTTAGGAAAAATTGTGATCTAGTCATCAAGGTGGACTCCTTAGACAAAAGGCTCAAAACCCTAGAAACATCAATTACTGAAATGCATCTACATCGAGCCCAACAAACTCTTCTACTTTAGAAACTGGAGGCTACACAAACTTCAACCTCCACTAAACTTGATGCTAACAAAAAGGGGGAGAAAGACTCAATTGTTTCAGTTAGCCAGGGGGAGTCAACAAGTGAGGGGGAGAAAGTGCTAAATATATAAGTTAGCAAGGTGATTGTTCCAACAATTGCTTTCACTAAGCCACCAGCCTTGGAAAGCATTGATCTGATCATGATGAAAAGCAAGCTGCTCTAGAAGCCAAGAACCTAGCCAAGGAGCCTGCAACCACAGAAGTTACATTGCCTGCTGTGACAACAGAAAATCTGGATGAAGGAAAGAATGAAGAACCAAAGCAGACAAAGAGGAAGTTTAGATAAAAGAATCCATGCAAAAAGGAAGATAGATTTCAATGAAGATAAGGAAGACTACATGCCAATCCAATCTACAACTTCAATTCAATCAACCATACCTACTGTGAAGGAGGCTGAATTCAAGGTTGATCCTAACATCACCTTTCATGGTGAACCTGTTGTTCCTAAAGATGAACCTATAGATTGGGACATCTTACCTCTTCCCGATCTAAATCTTCCAATCTTTTCCAAACAAAAGAAGACAAAGAAAAGTGTAGTCAAGACAGTCAAGCCTGCCAAGCTTCAATCCAAGCAAGTGGCCAAACCCAATCCTAATTTCAACAAGGGAGATCAACTGTAATAACTCGAATTTTTGAGACCTTGTAAAACGTTTAATGAATAGTAACCCTGACGGACGGGAAAAACTTTTGAGCCCACACTATGTAGTGCATGAGAAAATGAGTTTCAGAGTTGATATTACAATTATACGTACTAAATGAGTGTATGTAAACGCTATTAGTTTTCGAAGAAAACGAACTTTGAAAAATGACAGTATTTACGACTCATCAAGGATTACGGGAATCACAATATAATTACGAGATTAAAACCCTACGGATTTATATTAAAGTAGGATAAATAAAAATATAAGGAATAAATATGAAAGGAATTACATCGCGAACCATTTACGAGTGAGTATTACGAAGAACGTTTAAGTAACCGAGCGAACACGTAAACGATTAAATAAACGCAACGCACTAACTAAACCATGGTAAGAAAGTAACCATGGTTACTTCATTAAATAGTGAGCTAAGCATAGGATGATCAAGCTAGCTAGCAAAATAGTGTGCTAAGGAAGCTAAACCTTGTAGTTAGCTTGTAAGCTAGCAAGCTACAAATATTTGTCCCTAAGATTTGCAACCAAGAATCAACCTAGAATGCTATACTAGGAGAATAAAATCAATTTCAGAGATATCACCTCATCTTCCTAGAAGCAACCTAGCAAAGCATCCAAGAGAAGCAACCAAGAGTAGTATAAATACCCCCTCATCCCAATTGCTTCCATTCGGCAATTTGAAGAAAAAAAGGGGAATTCAAATTCAAATCTCCAAGTTCTAGCTCTTGTAAAATCATCCAATTAATTCTCAAGCCTCCAAGAAATTAAACTAAGGTAAAAAAATTCTTTCATCTCTTTTTATCAAGGTTTGATGGGTGGAATAAATTCAAGAAACTCAATAGTGAATAGTATGAATAGTAACCTCTATTTGGTTTCTTGATTTCAATGGTGGTTTTAGGTTCAAAAAATCATACCAAGCACTTCCAAGCCTCCACCATCCTCAAGAACACATCTCAAGCTTTCAAGAAAGGAAAATATCTTTAGCCCAACTTTACTTAAGATTCATTTTAAGATCCATTTAGTATGTGGTAGTAAACCTAGTATAATGAGTGTTATTGGTGAAATCTTGATGATTAAGTTAAATAGATTTAAGGTTGGTTGTTGTTGCCTCAAGAACATGATGTTATTGAGAAGAGTTTGTGTGTTGATGATGATATGATGATTGTTAGCGGTTGTGTTAAGAGTTAGGGCGTAAACGAAACCCCGATCGTAAACGTAACTCCGTTAAAACTAACAAATCGTAACTTTAAGTTTCTGTAGAAAGTCCCGAAGTTGTGAACTGTAGTTTCTTCAAAAATAACCTTTTTTAGGATAGAAAATGTTATAAGGTTCGTTTAGGCGCTTCAATCGCTTGATTCCGATTTACGGATCAAAATTTATGGTCGTTTTACTAAAAATGATTTACGCGACAAAAACTGCTACGAATCACGAACTTTGAAAATATAAAGGATAGACTTAAAAGTGTTCATAAATCATGGAATTTTTACAGAGAGTAAAATATTGAGTTTCCTAACTTCCATAAAAATTTCAAGTGAAAATAATGATTTCTCAATTTTATAAAAATATCGGAGCCGAGACCGTGCGAGTAGAAACCGTGAGAATCTATAAGCGGAGCCGACGGCGATAATAAGAATGAACCTAAGATACTTAGGAAAATGAAGTGACCATAATGTGAATATGACTTAAAGGAATGATAAGGGTAGTATAAGTTGAGAGGGTGCATAATAAGTAGCGCATAAGTGCGAGTTGCCGTAAATTAGAACGGAACCTAATGAAATGAAATGTGTTTATAGTTATAGATTTCCGAGCGGAACCTAGAGCATCCTCCACCTCGAGATACCCAGGCAAGTTTCCGAAACCAAATCCATTTTTACTGTTGTGTTGTGAAAGAATGGTTTTATTATCATTGTATAAATACCATGTTTGCCATGATACGTAGTTGTTGAATTTTCGCATGATATATCGATGTTGTATGATAAGTATATATCGTGAAATGTTATTTCGCTTTAAGCGTGACGTATTATATGAGACCGAGAGTCGGTCGGGATTTAAGATAAAACCCGAAATTCATTCTGGTAATATTATAGGACAGTTATAAGTCCATAGTAGTACGTTTTAAAAGGGACTCATCGTCCACTTACGAAACATTAAAACACCTCGAACTTTTATTAAAAACGATTTCCCAACGATCATATTCCCTCAACTATATTTTATGGTTCGAATAATAAATACTATATACTTATTCCTTATTATGGGAATAGTATACTCCAACATTTATTTATTTCATACTCGATTAATCACTATAGATTATTATTTATGGAGAAACAAACTAGTTGAGGAATATTATTTTAAATATTCTTTTAGAGAGTAAACCCATTCGAGGTTTAATTATTTATCGATTATCATTTAATTATTTATTATTTATTAAAGGGTTTATTATTGATTTAAAAAAATCATAGATCCTGATTTAAAATATGCTTTCTGATTTCAGAATATCATTCGAATAATTTTAGATCGTCGGTGAATATTATCCCGACTTATTTAATATTTTGAATATAGTTTCAAAGAGAAACTTTTCCCCTTATTAATTATCTGTTGACAACGGTCAACTCACATCCTTAGTACTTCCTCCGAAAATCTCGGAAGTACGTATATACATATATATACACTTATATCTTAGAGAGATAAGTTGTTTCTATCAACAAGCAAAACGCTTGGGGAACTTTGATGTGGTTCGAGTTCTCAAGATTGATAGAATTCTTTTAAAGGACAAGGAAGGGGTAGATTCTAGTACTATGTGTGCTAGATGGACTACCAAAGGTACCGCAGGCGAAGGTACTCAGTGTACTCAGGAACTTGTGAAGTATGTGTATACCCGAAAATGGGACACGTAGCTCAAATGCGGAAAGGGTGATAACCGGGATACGAAGGTGTCATAGATTGTTTGGTATTGTACCACAGGTAGTCAGAATAAGCTGGATTAGTTTTTAGTTGTTTATAGTTTGGCTTATTTATAAGTATGACTTATGTAAGGTAATAAACAAGAAACGTATATTTGGCCGGCGGACTAGCCTTACCTAAAGGCCACTCCCCGGTAAGATTAATTACTTTTGGGTTGTAATAAATATCACTTCATAGTTGACAATCACTCTAGCTATGATGGTTCGTTTCTAAGACAATAACCTGTAAGTGTGTGTGTGTGATAAGTGTGGGGTCGTGAAGCGTGAGTATTTATATATTGTAGTGTGAGTTGTGTAAGTTTAAATGGCGTGGATTCCGAGACTCCTGACCCCGGGTTTTGGGGCGCCACAAAAATGGTATCAGAGCCTTAGGTTATCAAATCTTGGAAACGATAGGACATAAAATACGTAGACATAAGAATAATAAAATTATTAATTAGAGCTCAAGTCGAGTTCATCGTCGGGCTACACGGGTAGTCTTGACCGTTTTACCCTCAAGGGAATTCCAACTCTAAGTTAGTAACACCTTGCCTATTGTGTCAGGTACCAGTGGAGCCTAGGAGGGAGGTTGATCCTGTTGATGATGTTATGATTCCTGAGCGTGACCCTATTCCCGAGCCAGAAAGCCCAACCATTGATGATTCAGAGGATGACCCTACTGAGGATGTCCTAAAGGAGGAGACTAACCTTCCTGTCCCCATAGTTAATGGCGTAGTATGGAGGGATGTAGAGATGTACCCTCACCAGGCTATTCGCTCTCCTACACCACCCCCAGGGATCCAGAGCCCTATGCCCTATACTGATGATAATGATGAGGAGTCAATACGTGCACAGTTCCACGAGGTTCATGACATATCCTCTAGCGACCCATATTTAACTCTACCACCACCGGCGACCATGCATGTAGCCGTACACGACTAGATAGTGGGTCAGCTTAACGCTGAGATCACTGCAGCATCTGCTCGCATTGGGGAGTTACGCCAGGCACTGACAGCTGAGAGAGCCACCCGACTAGGATATCCAAGAGATTTCAGAGCTGCTTCTCCATCCATAGCCTGCAGAGAGATCGATGTGATTGAGCTCTGTACCAAGGTTCAGATGAGGATGACAGCAGCGGAAGGATACATCCCGGTAGTTGATGCAGAGCTGATGATTGCAGGAGTGATGAGGAGGGTGCGTGACCTCACTCGCAGTGATAGTGACTGAGAGACTAGTGACTAGATATGGACCTTGAAGAAGGCTGGGTGACTTGTCACCAATTTTGGTAGGATAGCTAGTAGTAGATAGCGTTCCTAGCCCTTCAGGGTACACGGCTTACGTATTTTCATTTCAGTATTCAGAACTAGTAGTGATAGATTGTAATCAGGCATGTATGAACTCGGCTAGTTGTTTCATCCCCAAGATATAAGTGGGAAATCTTATTAATATATATCTAAGCAGTTATTAAGAAATGATGTCTATATTATTGCACTTTATAAAAACCTGCTAGATAATAAATGACATGCTTATATACGAATAAAATAATCCAACTATTATAATTATAACTATGTTGACCAATTTTCAATATCAGAACAATGCCACCCCGTAGAAGAGGAACCAGGGCATAGCCCGCAGAATCTGTTAACCAACAACGAGGTGAACCTGACCCTGTAGTGAATGAGGAAAGTGAAGAAGACCTAGACTATAATGAATATGATGAGGAAGAATATGTAGAAGAAGAGGTTGAAGATACCTATCAGGGAGGAAACCCCATGAATGAATTTATGGAACTGTTAAGAGCAAATATGAACCAACAGCCTATTCCACCACAGCCACATGCTGCCCAACAGACTGCAGCTACTGCCTTTAGAGCCTTCAAATCTCTCAAACCCCCAGAGTTTCTAGGATCTGCCGACCCCGTTGAAGCACGGGCCTGGCTCAAAGAGATAGAAAAGTCCTTCGAGATACTAAGTGTTGAGGAACGACACAAGACTATTTTCGCTTCTTACATGCTGAAAGGAGAAGCTAACTACTGGTGGGAGTCTAAACGAAACCTAGAGACTGATGATGTGATACCATGGGATAGATTTACCCGACTGTTCTTAGACAAGTATTTCCCTAGGTTTATGGAGACCCAGATGGAGATTAAGTTTCTGGAGTTGAAACAGAATAAGATGACTGTGGCAAAATATGAGGCCAAATTTACTGAGTTGTCGAGATTTGTGCCTGAGTTTGTGAATACCTAAGAAAAGAAAGTGCGAAGGTTTCAGCTTGGTCTGAAACAGTGGATACAGAACCGAATGGCAGTGTTAGAGCTGA